>NC_064615.1:912918232-913233101 GCF_023898315.1 Schistocerca nitens | reverse complement strand
TATTACGTCCTTCCTTGCAACCAGATCTTCCTCACTGTAGTCTACTTAAATTTTACTTGCTCAGAACTCGATATACCAGAAGATATCATTTTTGTATACCAATAAATACTTTTTGTATCTGCACTAGCACTACTACTATTACAGTCATCGCCATTATTATCGTTACTATTATTATTATTAGCTTATGCGCAGTAACAGTTATCGTAATGGTAGTAGTACCGCTAATATTAACTTTTTTACTTCTTAGTCAGTGCTATGTATTCACTTTACCTCTTCATACATTAAAAATGGTTTGCAATTCTGTGACTGCTATTTTTATTACTATTTTTCATATTAAAATTCTTATTATTTCTGTTGTAGCATGAAAAATACTATATCTGTGAAACCCTGGACCGACGTAAGAGAGAAGATGAAGCCCATAATCCGATCAGGTTAAAATACCCCGTCACTACTCGTAAACAGAAGTTTTTACAGTGTATATACGATCACAAAGTATGTGTCGGAGCAGCCGCTGGAAATTGATTTTAAATTTTGGTAATTAATTTTCTAATCAACCATCTTGCCACCGCTATTCTGCTGTGGTCCAGTAGCCATCGCAACAGCAACAAGGAACATCCTTCACTGCAGCGCATTTCCAGGTGAGCCACATCTGCGATTCAGCAATTACCATTCAGACGGAATCGTCGTTGTTATGTAGTGTGAAAAGCAGAATTTTGACAAACTGTCAAATTAAAGTGAACAAAGGCCATGCAGCACTGTTAGTTTTTCCTTAATAAAATGATTGACAGTATTCCACAGCACATAAAATACATTAGCATCACTAGAATTCTCTCTCTCGCAGTTGGAACTCTCAGTAATGCACTATAAGAATGTTTATGTAAAATTTGTGGTTGTATACGGTGTAACTTTTGTTGTATACTGCGTAAACCCAACGAACTACACAGCATCATTGTTTATTACGAAAACGAGATAAATTGTACGATTTTGTATGAAAGATTGCTATGGAATGACAGAAGCGTTGATTTCAGTTGTCATGCAAGTGCACCGTAGCCCTTCACCACAGACTTTAGTGTTAAAGGTTGTATACGATGTAACTATTGTTGTATACTGCGTAAACCCAACGAACTACACAGCATCATTGTTTATTACGAAAACGAGATAAATTGTACGATTTTGTATGAAAGATTGCTGTGGAATGACAGAAGCGTTGATTTCAGTTGTCATGCAAGTGCACCGTAGCCCTTCACCACAGACTTTAGTGTTAAAGGTTGTATACGATGTAACTATTGTTGTATACTGCGTAAACCCAACGAACTACACAGCATCATTGTTTATTACGAAAACGAGATAAATTGTACGATTTTGTATGAAAGATTGCTGTGGAATGACAGAAGCGTTGATTTCAGTTGTCATGCAAGTGCACCGTAGCCTTTCACCACAGACTTTAGTGTTAAAGGTAGCAAAAGATTACTGTCACGTGACAGGAACCTTGATTTCAGGGTTCATATAGACGTCCTGTAGCCATTCACCACACCAAGTGCCTTTCTGGTACCACAATAACTTGACTCTGCACATATATACGCGATCGGTGGATTTCTGGTAGCACAATAACTTGACTCTGCACATACATACGCGATAGGCATTTACGATAGTCAACAATTTTCTATTACGTACAACCTGAATATCAAGCAACACTGAGCAGCTAATACAAGTCCATAGAGTATTTTCATTTACTTGTCCTTTGCACAACAATTGCGTCAGATGTAATTGAGATACATGTCCACATACCCATTTACAACAGGAAATAGTTAACATCTCAGTAATAAGCATTACAGCATACCTTCCGGTATACGTATCTTTTTATCTATGTACGTATATATTTTGCTTCACAGGAGTGATTGGACGTTTGTGAATGTGTTGCCTTGCTCATCTCAGTTTAGTAAAACAGGAATGCTAGCGACAAGGCGATTTCAGGGATTTATTTAGTCAGATTTGAACCATTCTGTGTTAAGCTGAGTCTGTCAAAGGAACTTGGTAGCTCATGCTAAACTTGGTCAGGAAGGTGTTGTTGCGACCATTCCATGTACTACGATGTTAAGTACTTGTGACAGCGTCATGCTATCAGAGCGTTACAGACAATGTGAGGCGAAACATTTGGTTCCTTCATTCTAACTAGTTACCGCAAGAGGCACTGTACTTTACGGCAGTGAATTAATACTTAATTAAAATGTAGTACAACTCTCTTAACTGATAAAGTACCCATAGTAGTAGTGATAGCTAGGGTTGGTCGGAGGAATAACAGAGAAGTAATGTGATATCGTGGCAGGAAGTTACTGATATCCGGCAGTTCTCCCGTGTTTTTATGGAACAACAGAGAAGTAAATTAGAACCGATATCAGTCCTTGTGTGTAAAGTGTAAATTTTGTAGGAAAAGATCTACTAATGTTCATTGCAGCTTGGACAGCCGGAGAGGCGAAAACATATCGAGTACCTAAGGGCTACATTAATTAATATCTAGATGCAGAACCTTGTTGAGAGTCCATGGCAACCAGTTCAGTTCTTTGGTGAAGTGCCTACCGTAACTCAACGATGCGGACAGTCGTACCATAGGTGCAGTCACGTTTTTTGAAATTGTCATCTTCTGCACACTAAAGCTACGTACAGTATCAATTTGCTGCATAAATGTAGTGGTCACGAGAATCTACAGTCGCAAGGAGACTGGGCTCCAGAGTGTCACATGGCGTTACCGAAATGGAAGACCACCATTTTTGGCATATGGCTCAGGCGCATCGTACTGCATCTGCAGCAGCAATATGAGCAGTAGTTGTCGCCACAGTTACAAATAGGTTACTTGAAGGACAGCTCCAAGCTGGACGCCCTGTAGCGTGCATTCTACTGACTCCAAACCACCGCCATTTGCGGCTTTAATGGTGGCAAGCGAGGCTCACTGGAGGACAGGGTAGAGGTCAGTGAAAGTTGGATCTGCAGCGTCAGTGGTGGCCGTGTGTTGGTTAGAAGGAGGCTTGTTGAAGGCCTGCAACAACCCTATCCGCATGCTACACCTGGAGTTCTGGTCTGGGATGCTATTTCTTATGCAGCAGAGCACTCTCGTGCCCACGTAACAGGACTGCCAATTTGTACGCCAATCTGGCGATCCGACTCTCACTGCTGTCATTCTTGAACAGCATTCCAGGGGGTGTTTTCTAACACTATAAAGCTGGCCCCCACACTGCTACTGCAACCTGACATGTTCTACAGAGAGTCGAGATGTTGCCTTGGCCTGCTCGATCACCAAATCTGTCTCCAATGAAGCACATGTGGAACATCATCGGAAGACAACTCCAGTGTCATCCACAACCAGCATTGACCGTCCCTGTACTGATCTACCAAGTGCAACAGGCATGGAACTCCATCGCACAAACTGACATCAGGCACCTGTACTACACAGCGCATGCACGACTGCACGCTTGCATTCAAGTCTGGCGTTGCAGCGGCTATTAATGTACCAGCATTTCACATTTGCATTGGCTTATCTCGCGCTAAAACTGACCTGTGTTCTTGCAATGTTAATCACTTTAATATGTTACCTAGACAAATGCATTCCCAAATTTTCATAAGCCTACATTAATTAATTTTTGGTGTGTCGATTTCCTTCCGTCAGTGTAGTTTGTTCAGAAGTGGTGCCTTTATACTTGAAAATTAGCACTGCCATTGCCGTTATTATGGAATCGGCGGGTACATGTCTCACCTTGGAAAGACGCAACGACAGCTGTAATACAACCGCATCAACAACCACGCCGTATAATACAATATTGGTAGCTTCAATCCTTCTGGCTTCTATTTCTAACCACGAACACTACGATTCTGAACCTGAGCTACTACTGGCTTGAACCAACTGCCGACAAACGAGCCGTCAACATTATTTGCACAGTCACCTAATCAGTTGCATAGTGCTGTTACGCGTACAATACATGCAATAGCTTGTACTGAGAGTAACATCTGTGTGACTTAAGATTGTTAAAAATCGAAACCAGTTTTAATCGTGGCACATTCGTTTCTTTTTATTTATACATTTCTATAGTGGAAATCAATCCCTCATTAGTGAAACTTGGATTATGTTTTGTAACTTTACGTAGGGCCGTAATACAGAGATACCTGTAGTGTAGTTTATCGTTCTGTATGTCACTATACTTTATTTCCTATGTTCTGATATTTTAACTAATAGTATGTTACCTATCAGTTGCAGGAGAACTTATAGTGCTCTGCTTCTGCCCTAGTGCCTAAATATCGTGCGCAGAGGGATACTCCTTAGATCAGCGGGACGTAAAGAGTTGTTTCAAGCTTAATTAAGTTTTAGTGTATTGGAAGCTAACGGTTTTCATGCGAGCAGATCAAGCGATATTTTACAAGGAAACATCGATATGTTTCCGCTCTTAATGATTCTGTAAGCAAAGTATTTCACCATAGTTATGCTTTGTGTTGTCGAAGAACGCTTTGAAGGCACTAGGGATGACAGATTACCGAACAATAGTGAATGTGTAACAGAAGTAGTGATGTGACATAGTTCGATCGTAGGAACACATGAAACAACATGCCTTTTACTATCTACCATACTTAATTTTGAGTATATATCTTTCTATTACCCACATGTTCAACATTGTTAAAAACATTGTGGCAAAGGCTAACAAGAATGGAGCAGGAAACAGAGACCAGTACCGAATATCAAGTAGAGACCAGTACTTCAGCTCTTCGTTGTAGTAAATATATGGAATTATTACGATGAAGAGAGAGAACTCGGTCAGGCGTGAATGTATTTATCTTTAATAGCACAAATAACTTGTCACACGCGTTTTGAACGTTCCCTTAGATGACAGAAACATGGAGAGTATGAGGGTCACAATTTGGATCTAATGACGCATGTTAATAAAATAATGACTTTATTTGATTAGAAATCTTGACACTTTTACTATTTTCACACATATACAATACGAGTACATATTAAATGCATTCACTTCTGCATCATTTTCTTCAGGGCTTCATGATATTCTTTGACGATCTTCCCGTATACTGGGTGAGAACTTTCCACACGTGGAAGCCATTGCTTAACGTTAGGTTGCTTCGTAGCATCAACTCCACTCTTTGGGTTTAACTGAAAAAGAGGTACCGACATCGTACATTAAATAATTGGTGAATATAATCTTATGTGTTGTATAAATTAGCTACTTTTGCTTTCTGCGTTTTCACACGTTGTGTCTAATGGTGTCAGTCAGCCTTCCCAGACGATTTAGTTCAACAAATTTCAGTATATAGGCAAAGGTCCCGAGTTCGAGTATCGGTCCGCCACACAGTTTTAATCTACCAGGAAGTTTCATATCAGCGCACATTTTGCTGTAGAGTGAAAATCTCATTCTGGAAACACCCCCCAGACTGTGGCTAAGCCATGGTTCCGCAATATCCTTTCTTTCAAGAGTGCTAGTTCTCCAAGGTTCGCAGGAGAGTTTCTGTAAATTTTGGAAGGTAGGAGACGAGGTACTGGCAGAAGTAAAGCTGCGAGAACGGGGCGTGAGTCGTGCTTGGGTAACTCAGTTGGTAGAGCACTTGCCCGCGGAAGGCAAAGGTCCCGAGTTCGAGTCTCGGTCCGGCACACAGTTTTAATCTGCCAGGAAGTTTCAAATTTCAACATAATACTGCAGCCACTATAAGTACGTGTTGGGAAAGTTAATTTTTTTTAACTGGTAACGGTAAGGAGAGCCACATATAATGTAATACACTGCCTGAGGGGACATAAAATATCTTTTACTAGCTTAGCGACCGCTGCAGACTGTATGGTCTGCACAGATATTTGTTGTTTTTCTTCAATCGAATTTACATGTTTTTTACAAATTGTAACAACATCTAAACTATTCATGCTAATTAAGGCCATAGAAGCAGTGTCGTTTTCGAATATACTTCCGACCAAAACGAAATTCTGGTAGCTGGTGTTGGAGATCTTTGTTAATTCATCCTTTTGACTTCTTGTGGTGATATCCATAGAAACTTTCATTCCTGTCACATATTTTCTAATTTCCTAAGAAGTCAAACACCAAATACGGTAAATTTAGCTTAGCTTTAGATATATTTTAAATATACCGGTAACGAAATATTTTCATTAACACTTTCATCCCCTGTTCACCCGCATTAGAGATTTAATTTAGAAAAAAAAAATTCATACTGAAATATCTCCATAAAATTTTTTATCCTTTAGCAGTAAAATTTCCAAAAGCATTGAAACGCTTACGTGTTTGTTACTAACCGAGAAGTCGAAAACGTATTTTCATACATAAAGCTTTAAAAATGCTTTAGTAGTTGTTTAATAATAATTATCACCGACTATTTCATCCACAAAGGGGCTAAATTTCCAAAAATGCTGAAATATGTATTTCTTCGTTTTTGACCGTGAAACCAAATACCAATTTTCGTAGTTCGAGATTAAAAAATGCTTTCATAGAGTCATATTTTCAAAATCCTTTGGTTCCCTATTTCACGTTCTTAGACGCGGAATTTCGCAAAATCCTTTCTTGAAAGATCCCTACAGTATAATATCAACACTCTCTCCAGATTTCAAGTTTCTAGCAGCAGCTTTTGGACTGGGTGAGGATGAGTCAGTCAGTCTTTTGTGTATAGACGGTGGTGTAATAAGAAAAATAAAAATGGAATAGATGTTTCCAGTAAGTGAGCAAAATAAGCTTTTCTACATCACAATTGACAAGTTTTTGACTACATCACATTTTCTCAACTTTATAATTGTAAATTTGACAACTTCACGTTACCTCCAATGCCAACAGACTATTAGCGACGGCGTAATCAGCAATAGTAACCTTATCTCCCGCCAGAAACTGTTTGCTGTTCAACATTCGGTTCAAAGTTTCCAGACCGTCGTTCGCTTTCTCAATGCTGCTGGGTTCCACTTCTTTGCCTTGAAATACTGGCATCTGTAGACATGAAATTAAAATCAATGGAAACGTCAGTAAGTGCTACGAAATAGTAAGAAGTTGGAATACAAAATTGCAACCCATCGAAAGCATGGCTCTATACACTCCAAATCACAATTTTGTGTCGTGGGCTAAATGATGACATGCTTTGCACAAGCCCCACTTATCTTCACAGCATTAAATAAACATACGGCACAGGTTAAAATTATAGAGTTAGTATACACATCACTTTAAAATCCTAAAATCTACCAAATGATGACTCAGTCGAAACTAGCTTCACAAAATATTGGCAGCAGTGTGGTGTTTGATACATAACAATATTATTTATACAAGTTGTGGAATATAATTTGAAAAAAAAATATCTTTCATGAAATGAGTTTCATTGCTTTGTGCATTCTCCTTCAGTTGATTATGCCGATCGTTCCTCCTTTTGATGTCTCAACTCCTCCTCCGTCACTGACAAGGTTGTGACCTCTTATACACCATATTTCTTCGGCGATCATTGCTGATGGTCTATATCAAGTATCTAAGGTCGAACTAAGATCGATACCGTGGCCCAGGATGTTTCGATTAGCAGTCAAATAAAGCCTTTCCGCTCTCTCGTCATTGTCGGCTTCTTCGCCATTCTAATCAACTCGGAAACAAAATTGTGTTATAGGGAATATGTCTTCTTCCACTACATAGACCGTAACTTGGAGCACTTAAAAATGAACTCTGACGCAAACTCGCTGTAGGTCTCTTCTTCGTCCCCGAATAAGGGTGTAAGGATAGTTAACAAATGTAGATTAGTCCACGATGGAACAGAAAAATCATTCAAAACGTTTAAGTAAAAGGAAGAGAAGTTATAAAAATAAAATTAAAATTCTTAGTGATGGGTCCTCTTCCGTGACAAAAGTTAAGAAATTATTCTGAGAAACTTTATGTGCAGTCTCTCTGACAGTCCTATTGGCAGATATTTTTGTAGGGTGACACTGTATTTGTCATGCAACTGACATTTCAGTATCCAACTGTTCTCAAAGTGATAGCCCTGGTAGTCCTACTGAAAAGGGTGTATTACGTTCAGCTTTTAGTAGAGGTAGAATCCTACCAACCAACTGCATCTTGATGTTTTGCGCTTGGATGTAACTAACTTCCAGTCTAGCTGTCGCACGGTCGTGATCCCAGTGTCCTGAGGGGAGTCGCCCTTGCTGTCATTGCCAATTTCTTCATCATTCCTAGAGGTTTCGGGCTTACATTCCGAGGATGTAGACCTCTTGCCACCACATTCCGGCTGACAACCATTCAGTCATCTTCAGGTGAGTTTGCAGCCGTAGCGCTCACAGGGCCCCGAGCTGTAGTGGTGCTATTTCTCTTTTAGTTTTCTGCACCGCTGCCTATTCTTTCACTATTCTTTGCATCTATAAAAACAACTCTTCTACTATCCATCTATCTAGACAGTAGGTAAACAATAACCGGATTTGACTGTTTTACCCGAAAGTGACTTTGGAAATTACCATTTGAACTTACTGTATCTTCAGCAGCATTCATTCGTAGCTTAAATGAAATTTTACCTGTTTATCTTCGTGACAATATTACTTCACATGTTGACGATATTCGTACTGTTAAACGTTCTTGGAGTGAGCATAACATTTCGGAAATTACCATTTGGACTTACTGTATCTTCAGCAGCATTCATTCGTAGTTTAAACGAAATCTTACCTGTTTATTTTCGTGACAATATTACTTCATATGTTGACGACATTCTTATTGCTAAACGTTCTTGGAGTGAGCATAACAAAATTTTGGATTCATTATTACGTATTTTTGCACGAGTTGGCATGACAGTGAACTTGGAAAAATCTGAATTTGGTCGTTCTCAGGTGAAATTTCTCGGTCACATTATTTCTACAGAAGGTATTCTCCCTGATCCAGAGAAATTAGACGCTATTCGTAATTATTCTGTTCCTACTACAAAACGTGATGTTCGTAGTTTCCTTGGTGTCTGTGATTTTCTTAGACGCTTTGTTAGATTGGATGATTTGGGCACACCTCGTTTTCACATTTCAGTTATGCGCACTTTGGTCCCAGAAAATGCTTTCATAAATTACGAGAAAATTGCTACTTCATTAATATGGAAAAACGCATTCGATTTGTTCTTGCCAAATGCAAATTATGTCAACAGGCTAAGCCGCCAACTGTTTCTCACAGAGCACCGTTGTTTCCTATCATTCCAGCGAAATTAAAGGACATGGCTGCAGTCGATTTGTTCGGTCCAGTGGTTCGTTCTACTAATGGTTTTGCGTACATTTTCGTAGCAGTGGAATTGACATCAAAATATGTGTGTTTTACACCTTTACGCAAAGCAACAGCTCGTTCAGTATCTAATGCTTTCATCAAACATTTTCTTAAAGAAGTTGGTCATGTTGACAAGGTTATATCAGATAATGGATCACAGTTTCGCTCTAAAATTTGGCTTCGTACTCTACGGCGTCGTAAAATTAAACCAATCTTCATTTCACTTTTTCACCCTCAATCTAACGCTTCAGAAAGATGGATGAAGGAAATCAATAAATTGTGCCGTCTTTATTGTCATCAGAATCACAGAACTTGGGATCAGTATCTTCATATTTTTCAAAACATTCTGAATGAACTTCCTAATGACTCAACTTCTTTACCGCCTCTATTGATATTAAAAAATAAAGTACCAACAAATCGCATTTCTGAAATCGTTCCTTTTCCGCCTTCACGGAAACTGCGGCATTCTGAAGTTGTCAACCTGGCTCTACAAAATATTGCATCGGCGGCTGCTAGAAGAGAGAAATCAGCTAAGCGTCCTGGTCGTTTAAAAATCTTGTCAGTTGGCCAGAAGGTGTTAATTAAGTCCCACCGTTTGTCTCATAAAGGAAAAGGCTTGTGTCGCAAATTTTTTCTGCTTTATAACGGTCCATATAGAGTTCGCAAAATTATACATGATAACACTGTTGAAGTAGAAACTCTTAAATCTCGACGCTCTAAGGGAATACATCACATATCTAACGTAAAAATTTTTGTGGAATGACATACTTGTGAGAAACCAACAGTTTACGTAAACACGCAGAGAATACAAGGATACCGCGCTGTGTTTTGGCAGCGGCACATACTCAAAGCAACAGTCAAGTCGGCGCGCCGCACAAGGCAGTCGTTGACCGCAAACAATCACTTCTTACGTCACGCGCCTACAGCTGATCGAGCGCCCAGTGTGAATGCACTGACAGCCGTAAACAAATACACAGTCTAATTTCTCGGATTAAATTCAGTATAAAACTATAGTGATTTGGTAAATTATGTTATTAACGTTCAGTATTTTTCAGGATACGGTTGTGTAAAATATTTAAGACCTTCAGGTAAATTCTGTGCGTGTCCGACGTTAAGACGACTTGCTTTGGAGAAAATTTTCAGGAAGAAGGTCATTTCGAAGATGAAACTAATAAACTAAAAAGGGTAACTATTAATTGAGTTTATTTTTCAGGTAACATAATTTCACTTAGGTACGTACTTTAGACGTAATTTGCTGCTCGCGACTACGTGACTCATACTTTGTGCTAAATTTTATGTTCTATGAAATTACTTGTGAAGCGACGTGCTTGTGTACATTTACTGATTTTGACAATTATTGATTAATGAACAGTGTTATTACTTGCGTATATTATGCATCGCTTGGCTGCTATGCTTTTTCACTGACGTCATATTTTTTTTATTATGTGCCTGCTGTGCTTAGTTATTTAAATTATAATTGTCACCTGATTAATTGTGCTGATGTGGTTAGATATGTAAGTTATACTTTGTGATTTATCTGCTTGCGCCTTCATGTTTACTTATTAAGATTACATATGAAGATTTATTTGCTTATGGCGATGTGATTCTAATGACCTGTTTATTGTGTAAGGCATGTTTGCTGCTGTGCGTATGGATTGCATATTTACACATTTCTGTTTTGTTGTCATAACTACTCTTCAATCTAGTATATAGAAATGCTGATATACTGTGTACAAATATAGAGTTTAGGTTACACTATGGTATTAATTGTAGATTGTTCGCTTGGCAGAGCCTTGTTATAGGGATTGTGCTGCATCCACTTGTTGACATTCTGTTCTCTACTGGTATATTTACTCGCTATTGCATGTTTTGCTTACGCTCAGTGCCTTATATTTTTAAGATAAGAAAATGAACTGCTATAATCCGACGAACGACATTAGTACAAGAAACTTCATAGAAGTCACATGAGCTGAGGTTTTAGGGAAGCTGTATAAATTTATGTTACCAGGAAGGAAGCTAACGACATGACATACCGAAACTAGGTATAGACTATTGACAGTCATTACACTGCATTTTTCGTGAGCAATTGAAATAGGAAGTGACACTTGACACAAGGAATACTCCACATGATTGCTTCTGCCATGATTCTTGAAGTGGTGTACACACTGTGAAATATTATGATTATTCACACTCCGTAATCGTACTTAATTACTGAGAGTTATTCGAACTAAGTCTGTTAGAGGTCATGTATGCATTTCTTTTATTTAATGATGGACAAGGAACCAAAATGTATCTTATAATTTATAATGAGTAGAAAATTTGGGTCAGATGGAATACACAGAGGTTGTGTGTGGACAATGTGTCTTCGGATTGTATGGGATGCTGAATTGAAGTTGCACTAGGATTTTATCTGTACTTGTTCGAGGAGACTGACTAGAGGAAAGAGTTGTTATGGAAGTGAAATGATATTGGTGCTGTGGTTTATATGTATCGACGTATTATTGAAGTATTAAGATTAAGTGATGATTATTGGAGTTTGGTGGATAAGAGGTAAAGTAAGTGAGGAGCATATTTTTTTTTTGTTGGTCCATATGGAACAAGGAGGATGAAGATGGCAGACTAGAACACTCAAGTAGAAAGAAGATTGCCTACACACACACTTTGTTAAATCAATAAGCAGTATACATTTTTTTTTGAAGAGAGGAAGTATTTGCATATCTTGGCTCACTGACAGTTGTTCAGCAACAGTACAATTTGATCTGGCTTGGCAAACATTGGTCTTGACATGATGACTATGACGTTGACTAACTATTATTGACTGTTATACATTGCTGCCACTACTACTTGGTACACATGATGAACATCAAATCTTGGACAGAGTTACATTTACACAGTTAACACTATTCAATTACACAGTAGCACTTAATGAGGATGAAAGATGAGTGGATGTGTTTTGTGTGTTTTCCTTTCCTAATCCTAGCCACCTATCTCCTAAATATTATTTTATTTGTTGGTAGTGGCTTGCACTGACACCCATAAATATTATAGGTTAACTGTTATTGTGTACTGTAATAGTTAATGTGACAATTAACTGATATCATTTGTGTGTTTATTATGATTTGTATGTTTAGTGTAAGAGCATTGATTATATTTTGTTAAAGAAATTGTATGTGCATTCAAACTATTGTTCATGACTGAACTGTCTCAGTAGTTATGGTGAATAGTATGGACTGTTACTTGCACTTTTTCTACATGATTGGTGCCACAAGGACATGTTTAATTTCTGCTGATGAACTGTGTGATCAGTGATTGTAAAAAAAAATTATGGACTGTTACTTGTACCTTTTCTACAATATTGGTGCCACTAGGACATGTTTAATTTCTGCTTATAAACTCTGATGAACAGTGTGATCAGTGACAGTGTATTTTATTGAACTGCTTCTGCTGAGAAATGTGACTTGTTGCTGTGTGCACCTGATCAACATTGCTGGTGCCACTAATGGACTGCTTCTACTGAAATGGTGTTACTTGTTGCTGTCTGCACCTGCTCAACATTGCTGGGTGCCACTGATGGATTGCTTCCACTGAAATGAAGTCACCTGTTGCTGTGTGCACCTGATCAACATTGCTGGTGCCACTAATGGACTGCTTCTACTGAAATGGTGTTACTTGTTGGTGTCTGCACCTACTCAACATTGCTGGGTGCCACTGATGGATTGCTTCTACTGAAATGAAGTCACCTGTTGCTGTGTGCACCTGATCAACATTTCTGGTGCCACTAGTGGACTGCTTCTACTGAAATGGTGTTACTTGTTGGTGTCTGCACCTGCTCAACATTGCGGGTGCCACTGATGGACTGCTTCTATTGAAAAAATGTTACTTATTGGTATTTGCACCTGTTGACCATTGCTGGGTGCTACTGCTGGAACTGTCAACTGCTTATTCTTGGGCTATGGAAAGCGTTTATGTGAATATTTGTATAAACTGATTTATTGTGTATTACTGTTTGTGGAAAGTTATGAGACTCTTACCTGCACATATTCGTCATTGCTGACGCTATTGATTGAACTGTTTAACCACATAATACTTGTATAAACTGTTATGTAAAGTCACATGTATGAAAGAATTTGTATTGCTTACTGTATTCTATATAATAGGTTATTGAAAGGTCAGTGCAAAGCCAAAATTTTATCTAGTTATATGATATTTACGTATTAATATTATCTTTTATTTTTGTCTGTATTTTTTTGACGAATTTGGTGGTATTTTCACCACCAATGCTGGCAAAAATACCATCAAATTCTAGCCGTGGAGGAAGGGCATATGAAAGGTGGCTACACTGAGCCACAGCGCCAGAGATCGCTAGAGAGCATTGTTCCGCCGCCTCCACGGGCTGTCATTATTGAGATGTGCTAGAGATCACTGCTTGGGGAGAGCTCGTAGTAGTCAGTTGGTGTTCAGATGTGCTAGTAGGGAGTGCTTGCTGAGATGTGATACTGAAAGGTTCTTGTTCAGATGTGGTAATAGCGAGGCGGTGTGGAGATATATTGTAATTATGAGAGTGATTTTGGTCAATATATGAAGGTAACGAAACTCGATTTATTTTTCATTATTTCCATGTTTTAAATAATGTGTCATTACAGGTTCAGTCAACAAAGCATCTGGCTTGGGTTCTTGGATTAGAGTGTAATTGTGGTTCTCTTGAGTAATTATGGTATTTGTATTTTCTTTAATTAATTCAGTATAATGTTATTTAAAAATTGTTGTGTTGTTGAAGAAGAACCGTGCCAGATGCGTACGTTGAGTCACACTCCCACACACAGAACAGTTACTCTTGTGCTTGTTGTTGCGTTGGTTTTATAGTTGCTGGGGGCTTAATTAATTAACTGTGTTAATGAAAATTTCCATTTCATTCTTTGTTATTGTTCTAAGCAGTCAGATTGCGTAACAATAACAGTCAGGGCCAACCGTTACGAGACTTCGTAATCGGACAGACAGCTACTAAAGCAAAAAAAAAAAAAAAAAATTAAAATTATTTGCATTAATATTTTTATTAAGCCCCCATCGTGCATGGGGGCTTAATAAAAATATTAATGCAAATAATTTTAATTTTTTTTTTTTTTTTTGCTTTAGTAGCTGTCTGTCCGATTACGAAGTCTCGTAACGGTTGGCCCTGACTGTTATTGTTACGCAATCTGACTGCTTAGAACAATAACAAAGAATGAAATGGAAATTTTCATTAACACAGTTAATTAATTAAGCCCCCAGCAACTATAAAACCAACGCAACAACAAGCACAAGAGTAACTGTTCTGTGTGTGGGAGTGTGACTCAACGTACGCATCTGGCACGGTTCTTCTTCAACAACACAACAATTTTTAAATAACATTATACTGAATTAATTAAAGAAAATACAAATACCATAATAACTCAAGAGAACCACAATTACACTCTAATCCAAGAACCCAAGCCAGATGCTTTGTTGACTGAACCTGTAATGACACATTATTTAAAACATGGAAATAATGAAAAATAAATCAAGTTTCGTTACCTTCATATATTGACCAAAATCACTCTCATAATTACAATATATCTCCACACCGCCTCGCTATTACCACATCTGAACAAGAACCTTTCAGTATCACATCTCAGCAAGCACTCCCTACTAGCACATCTGAACACCAACTGACTACTACGAGCTCTCCCCAAGCAGTGACCTCTAGCACATCTCAATAATGACAGCCCGTGGAGGCGGCGGAACAATGCTCTCTAGCGATCTCTGGCGCTGTGGCTCAGTGTAGCCACCTTTCAAGTTTTCCATTGGAGAGTGCCAGTACACATCCCTGACGTTGTACCAAAAACTGGCTAGGCGGCTCATTCGCAACTCGTCATCCAGTTGCAAGCCCGAATAGTTATTACGGCGGGTAGGCCTTAAGACTGTATGTACACACCAAGAGAAATGCATGCTATAACTTAAATGCATATGTTAGCCAAGCCTGCAAGTTTCACTGTTGTATTTGACCACGAACGGCACTACTGAAATGTCCTTAACACTTTGCAAGTGTCAGCCACAGTCAGAACAATGTTCTATGCAGTTGTGAGTGCAATACGTCGGAGCCAAGTGAATTCGAACCAAGCAAATTTTTGGTGGTCGTATAGTCAGTGCTTCCGTAACCAAGATAGCTCAAGTATTCGGTGTTTCCAAGGGAATCATATCAACGATTTCCATCGCGTACAGGGAAAGCGTACAGTTCTGACGAAAGTGTGTATTGGGTGATCGTGGCGGGAGGTCATTGAAGCGGATTGTGGAGAAAAATAAGAACACGACAGCTGCAAAAACCGCTGCATAACTGAATTTGCACTCACGAATCCTCTCAACACCAAACAAACTCGAAGGTCTGCTCCAAAGCAGAGAGCTCAAGGGCGAGTTGGAATTCCAAAAGCCCTCATCAGTGATAGAAATGCCCGTAACAGGAAAACGTGGAGCCGAAGTCATAGATCCTGCAATATTGAGCAGTGGAAGAATGTCATTTGGTCGGATGAGTCCCGTTGCACATTGTATCCAACTTCTTGCCGAGTTTACGTCCCAAGAGTGAAGCACGATGGGGCTTCGTTGACGACCTGGGCAGCCATACCGCGGTATTCCATGAGCCTCATGGGTTGTCTGCAAGATCTCATTACTGCCAAGTACTATGTGACAATTTTGGCTGATCAGGTCTACCTATGGTATAGTGTTTGTTCCCTAATGGTGATGCTGTGTCCCACGACTGGCAGGGCCTCTGTACAGACAGCTCGCAACGCCCAGGACTGAGGATGAACTGTTGCAGCTGCTCTGGCCGCTACAGTCACCAGATCTGAATATTATTGAGTCTTTGTGATCTTCTTTGAAGAGAAGGATGCGTGATCGCTATCCACCTCCATCATTGTTACCTAAGCTCGCCACTATTTTGCAGGGAGAATGGTATACGATTCCACTGGAATTTGAAAACCATACGGAACCTATATTTATCGATTCCAAGACGACTGGAAGTTGTTTTGAATGCCAGTTGTTTTCCTACACCATATTAGGCAGGGTAATTTGTGTTTGGGGGTTCCATGTTTTCATCCACCTACCTTAGCTTCTTCACACAAAATTTGTGGGAAATAGTTGCAAGGGTTACAAAATGACCTTGACATCAATTTTAGTTTAAATTTACTTTCAGTTTCTGGTAATGTTTCCTAGACTATGGCATAACATCCCCATGAACCATGGACCTTGCCGTTAGTGGGGAGGCTTGCGTGCCTCATCGATACAGATAGCCGTACCGTAGGTACAACCACAACGGAGGGGTATCTGTTGAGAGGCCAGACAAACGTGTGGTTCCTGAAGAGGGGCAGCAGCCTTTTCAGTAGTTGCAAGGGCAACAGTCTGGATGATTGACTGATCTGGCCTTGTAACAATAACCAAAACGGCCTTGCTGTGCTGGTACTGCGAACGGCTGAAAGCAAGGGGAAACTACGGCCGTAATTTTTCCCGAGGGCATGCAGCTTTACTGTATGATTAAATGATGATGGCGTCCTCTTGGGTAAAATATTCCGGATGTAAAATAGTCCCCCATTCGGATCTCCGGGCGGGGCTACTCAAGAGGATGTCGTTATCAGGAGAAAGAAAACTGGCGTTCTACGGATCGGAGCGTGGAATGTCAGGTCCCTTAATCGGGCAGGTAGGTTAGAAAATTTGAAAAGGGAAATGGATAGGTTAAAGTTAGATATAGTGGGAATTAGTGAAGTTCGGTGGCAGGAGGAACAAGACTTCTGGTCAGGTGACTACAGGGTTATAAACACAAAGTCAAATAGGGGTAATGCAGGAGTAGGTTTAATAATGAATAGGAAAATAGGAACGCGGGTAAGCTACTACAAACAGCTTAGTGAACGCATTATTGTGGCCAAGATAGATACGAAGTCCACACCTACTACAGTAGTACAAGTTTATATGCCAACTAGGTCTGCAGATGACGAAGAAATTGAAGAAATGTATGATGAAATAAAAGAAATTGTTCAGATTGTGAAGGGAGACGGAAATTTAATAGTTATGGGTGACTGGAATTCGAGTGTAGGAAAAGGGAGAGAAGGAAACGTAGTAGGTGAATATGGATTGGGGCTAAGAAATGAAAGAGGAAGCCGCCTGGTAGAATTTCGCACAGAGCACAATTTAATCATAGCTAACACTTGGTTTAAGAATCATGATAGAAGGTTGTATACATGGAAGAACCCTGGAGATACTAAAAGGTATCAGATTGATTATATAATGGTAAGACAGAGATTTAGGAACCAGGTTTTAAATTGTAAGACATTTCCAGAGGCAGATGTGGACTCTGACCACAATCTATTGGTTATGACCTGTAGATTAAAACTGAAGAAACTGCAAAAAGGTGGGAATTTAAGGAGATGGGACCTGGATAAACTGAAAGAACCAGAGGTTGTACAGAGTTTCAGGGAGAGCATAAGGGAACAATTGACAGGAATGGGGGAAAGAAATACAGTAGAAGAATAATGGGTAGCTTTGAGGGATGAAGTAGTGAAGGCAGCAGAGGATCAAGTAGGTAAAAAGACGAGGGCTAGTAGAAATCCTTGGGTAACAGAAGAAATATTGAATTTAATTGATGAAAGGAGAAAATATAAAAATGCAGTAAATGAAGCAGGCAAAAAGGAATACAAACGTCTCAAAAATGAGATCGACAGGAAGTGCAAAATGGCTAAGCAGGGATGGCTAGAGGACAAATGTAAGGATGTAGAGGCTTATCTTACTAGGGGTAAGATAGATACTGCCTACAGGAAAATTAAAGAGACCTTTGGAGATAAGAGAACCACTTGTATGAACATCAAGAGCTCAGATGGAAACCCAGTTCTAAGCAAAGAAGGGAAAGCAGAAAGGTGGAAGGAGTATATAGAGGGTCTATACAAGGGCGATGTACTTGAGGACAATATTATGGAAATGGAAGAGGATGTAGATGAAGATGAAATGGGAGATACGATACTGCGTGAAGAGTTTGACAGAGCTCTGAAAGACCTGAGTCGAAACAAGGCCCCCGGAGTAGACAACATTCCATTGGAACTACTGACGGCCTTGGGAGAGCCAGTCCTGACAAAACTCTACCATCTGGTGAGCAAGATGTATGAAACAGGCGAAATACCCTCAGACTTCAAGAAGAATATAATAATTCCAATCCCAAAGAAAGCAGGTGTTGACAGATGTGAGAATTACCGAACAATCAGTTTAATAAGCCACAGCTGCAAAATACTAACACGAATTCTTTACAGACGAATGGAAAAACTAGTAGAAGCCGACCTCGGGGAAGATCAGTTTGGATTCCGTAGAAATACTGGGACACGTGAGGCAATACTGACCTTACGACTCATCTTAGAAGAAAGATTAAGGAAAGGCAAACCTACGTTTCTAGCATTTGTAGACTTAGAGAAAGCTTTTGACAATGTTGACTGGAATACTCTCTTTCAAATTCTAAAGGTGGCAGGGGTAAAATACAGGGAGCGAAAGGCTATTTACAATTTGTACAGAAACCAGATGGCAGTTATAAGAGTCGAGGGACATGAAAGGGAAGCAGTGGTTGGGAAGGGAGTAAGACAGGGTTGTAGCCTCTCCCCGATGTTATTCAATCTGTATATTGAGCAAGCAGTAAAGGAAACAAAAGAAAAATTCGGAGTAGGTATTAAAATCCATGGAGAAGAAATAAAAACATTGAGGTTCGCCGATGACATTGTAATTGTGTCAGAGACAGCAAAGGACTTGGAAGAGCAGTTGAATGGAATGGATGGTGTCTTGAAGGGAGGATATAAGATGAACATCAACAAAAGCAAAACGAGGACAATGGAATGTAGTCGAATTAAGTCGGGTGATGTTGAGGGTATTAGATTAGGAAATGAGACACTTAAAGTAGTAAAGGAGTTTTGCTATTTGGGGAGCAAAATAACTGATGATGGTCGAAGTAGAGAGGATATAAAATGTAGACTGGCAATGGAAAGGAAAGCGTTTCTGAAGAAGAGAAATTTGTTAACATCGAGTATAGATTTAAGTGTCAGGAAGTCTTTTCTGAAAGTATTTGTATGGAGTGTAGCCATGTATGGAAGTGAAACATGGACGATAAATAGTTTGGACAAGAAGTGAATAGAAGCTTTCGAAATGTGGTGCTACAGAAGAATGCTGAAGATTAGATGGGTAGATCACATAACTAATGAGGAGGTACTGAACAGGATTAGGGAGAAGAGGAGTTTGTGGCACAACTTGACCAGAAGAAGGGATCGGTTGGTGGGACATGTTATGAGGCATCAAGGGATCATCAATTTAGTATTGGAGGGCAGCGTGAAGGGTAAAAATCGTAGAGGGAGGCCAAGAGATGCATACACTAAGCAGATTCAGAAGGATGTAGGTTGCAGTAGGTACTGGGAGATGAAGAAGCTTGCACAGGATAGAGTAGCATGGAGAGCTGCATCAAACCAGTCTCAGGACTGAAGACCACAACAACAACAACAACGGCATAACATATAGCTCTGATGTTTGAAGCCAATACCGAAGCGCGAATGTTTTTCCGGACTTGTGTTCCAGTTATTCGTAGATGGTTGACAGATATGGGGAGCCTGGGATTGTTCATTATTAGGCACTGATATTTTAAGTCTATGATTTGAGGATTTGTTCACCGACATTACTCATCTCTAGACAGTAATTTTTAACCTAATCTCGTTCACGATTACTGTTGGGTTAGTGCTGATAATTAGAGACTTACAGTTAGTGGCAGCTGGAAGTCACGTGTTCCTTTGCCTTATGAAGCCTTCTGTAACACATACAAAAGGTGAGGAGTCACTGATACTTGCAGATTCTAAAGACCCGTATGTCGTCGGACGTGATCAGGGACATTCCGTTTATAAACGTCCCGATACCCACTCGTGTGCTCAATATACTAGTGTACAAGCGAGCTGGTTAGCATCTTCAAGCGGACATGGGTGAGTGAAGAGGCTTCTCATTGAAACGCTAAGTGGATATCTTGACGAGTAACCGTAAAGGAAGCAAACCTTATCGGCATAACCTTAACATCAAACGGTGTGTTCCAACTGCGGCTTTCTCGCAAGCAGAATTAAAACATTCAGAGAGGTAAAACCAGAATGAAAATGTAAACCATATCATAGAGAATATAAAAATGCTGCAGTTTGCCATATGAAAATCACGATCTGTTTATCGATGTTCAGTAAGTCCTTGCCCTATCGAAAGAATATAACGATATATAAGAGAATCCACTTTAGGAAGCTTAATGACGTCATACTTACGAAAACATTCAAAATTCTGTTGAACAAGTCTTGATCAAAAAATAACCTCTGGTCGACGAGAACACGTTTGTTTACATCCTTCGGGTACAGAGAATCATCCTTTGCATACTTTGAGACGAGGTACATGACAATGGCACGGCTGTTAACAAGACACGAAAACATTAGTGACATACAAGCTCAGACATATCACTGTACATTCTGACACATTGTGAGATCGTTACTATAGGTTTGTGGATACCTGCTGAGAGCTTGAACTGATACGTTTTCTGATGGGCTTCCTGAAAGCCCAGACTGTATTGAAACTTGTTTCTGCAGAAAGATTTGGCATGATAGCAGTGTTCGACTACAGAAAATGCAGCAACAGTTACTATGCCATGACGACAGTAAACGATGTTGCAACCAACTGACGCAGATAAATGTACTGCGGCCATTTGATCATTTCCTGCCTCACTTGGAAACCAGTAGTAGTGTCACACAATAAAATTATTTCAACGTTACATTTACTTAGTTTCCGGTAATTGATCTACTAGTTGCGCAATTTTGTTCACGATATCTAACATTTACTAATGACAACGTAAAATTTCGTTAATGCGTAAAACTATAATCATAATATTATAACCATGCTTCTGGAGATGGTTTTAGTGCTGAAATTAGCTCATGGAACTCATTGTCATCAAAATAGTGAGATTACCGTCATCTAAACAATTGCACAAGTGTACAAATTCATTGTTTAACCTAACTTTAATTTACTCAAATTTAATTTAATGTTAACATTTAACACAGGCGGCATCTGCAATTCTCCTTTAGTTGTTTCAGTTGAAATGAACATAGTTTTTTTTATTTTTATTTTTTTATTGGCAGAGCAGAACGAAACTTAAGTTGAGATACAAGCTTGCTTAATTTATTATCTCCTATCTTTCCATCAAGTGCATCGTGTATTTTGCATATAACGCTCTCCTTTTTGACAACTTGGAAAAAGATACTAAGCACATTACTATGTTTCCAGAATTATTAAAACCAAAGAGCTACTACCTACTCCATCAATTTTCCGATAAAGTTTTCATTTTATCATGTTCTAGTACGTAACTGTAGTTTACTCTCTGTTAGCCCGAAAATAACTCAGATAAATGTCGCAGTCTGTAACAGTGACAGGTGATTCCTTGCAATGTACTTACCAGATTGAACAGACTGTCTCTAACATGGCTACTGAAATGTTAAATAATATCTCGTTTTGGAATTCAGCAATAACTTTTCATCAATACCTGTTTCGTTTTAGTAATTGTGCTTATATTTTTACTGCATCTGAATCAGTCATTAGGTAATGGTGAGTAGAGATCTGATGCTTACTTGTAACTCATTATTAATGCTTACCTTTCACTAATGTACAGGTCATTATCTACCAATACAGGAACTGTGTGTTGGGGATTTTTCTGGAAAGATCGAGAAAATGTAACAAATTAAAGATGTTTTCAGTGTTAGTGTTAGTAGTATCTAAAACAATAAAGAGACGGAAATTTGAACGAAGAAAGTTACCTGTCAGTTTAGGTAGTCATATAATATTCATATTAGTCATAATTTCAAAATATGAAAACAAGTCAAATGTTTAAATACAAAAATAACAACCTCCTATTTTCCTATACATTCCAAACAGCGTGACTTTCATTAATGATAAGAACTTTATTTTGATCTGCAAACGCTACCACATACATTTACTTCTTTGCTCGTATTTCGATCGTTTGCTACAATATATGGATGTATGAAAGACGAACGAAATTAGAGGTAAAGTCTTGTTAAGGAGAAAGTGGTACTTCGATGCAGCAGTTGAACATGAAGTCATTTGTGTGGAACTCGCAGTGCGATAGACTAAATGCTATCTTTTAGCACATTTTATGACGTCCTTATCATCGGAATCGTGTATACCACACTTTATCTCCACTTACACTCATACGTTGAGTCTTTCATGGGCAGCGAGTGGCTGGTAGGCCGTGAATACCTACATATATGTGAAGTCACCACTGTCAGGATTATATGGTGTGGTAAACAACGTGCATGCCTCGTTTGTCATCAGCTGACTGTGATTGTAACAGGAAATCTATGTGTTACTGAGCAACAATTCCCTCAATAACTCACTGCCACTGAAAAACAAAAATTCAAGCAAGAGGCATATCCCCACTATGGATTGTTCACCTCATACTTTGTATACCTGCTAATTACTAAGCACAGCGTTCATCACAGGCGTAGAATCATCAACACTGGACGCTAGAACATGAGAAAGGTCTGCCAGAAAAATGAATTACTTGTTGGTACATGGTGATGGTGAGTTAGAAGCTAAGCCAGGGTGAGCGACCTCTCTAGCATCTTAGATGGAGGACTGGTTATATAGAATCAAATGTCAAAAGAGATGTTTCAGACCTGGAGTAAGTCAGATATGTGTTACACATTTCAAAATGTTATTCGTTATTCTTTTCTCTTGCATAATATTTGAAAAGGTAATACATGGTGCCAACACTGCAGAATTGTGGTCAGTAATATTGAACAAGAGGGACGATTATTACCACTCTATCTAGACACGTCTTCGTAAATGTGCGGGTAGTGCTTGTGAGGCCAGAGAATACTTTGAAATGATCACACTCAAGTGTTAGTCCACAAAGTGAGTACATTATGAAAAACTAAATAGTTTGTAGAGAACGAAGCTAGGTTCATGAACATATATCTCAAATTTTTTAGAACGACAGTTTGCGGTAGTTAAGAGAAATGAGTATTTAGATGAACTCTTCTTGATTATTTAAAATGAGCTTGTATCACGTCTTGAATTCAACGAAAATTGTTTTCAAAATGTCTCTTTTGTCTAAATGCATGGTGAGCTAACAGTGACCCAGACCAAATTTATTACGGTGAAAGCAAATCAGTTTTCGGGTAGTGCGTTTCTACAATTAAAGAAAATTCCAGTTGGACAATATGATTGTACAGAAAAGTCAATCTCGTTTATTTCTTCCTGCAATGTTGGATATCACTAACACTGTTATATTCATAACTGGAACTAGTGAAAGAGCCAGATTAAGTTTCAGATGATTTCTGCGATGAAAACGGTGTAATATTTTGAATAATCTTCTTATCGTCAGGATGGCAGTACTACAATCTGGAGAGGTTCAGCGATATTCACATCTTTTACAAACGTCTAACTATTTACATTAACAATGCTACTACTCCATAAAGATCAAAATACGTACAGACATGTCGGTTTAGCGGATAGAGAGTACGTACTATGTTCCATGCAGACAGTGAGCGCTGATAATGTCATTCCTCACAAGATGGGTATGACTAATCGAAACGGGGAGTAATGATGTCAGAACGCGAGCACCACTCATAAAATCTTGGAGATGATTCAGGGACGTTTCCTGAGTTTGTTATAAGGCCCCCGTGGTATCCGATGCATGGTTACAGAGCAATAGTGTAATTATTATTTCTCCGATTTGTTTTCCAAATATCCATTGTTTTAGTGGAAACGCGAGAGGCTTTCGTTAAGTAATGCAACACATTTTCCCGACCAATTTCGGTCGGAAAAATCAGAAATTATTAGTGATTAATTTGTGGTAAGGTCTTATGGGACCAAACTGCTGAGGTCATCGATCCCTAAGCTTATGCACTATTTAATCTAACCGAAACTAACTTACGGTAAGTACGACACACACACCCATGCACGAGAGAGGACTCGAACCTTCAACGGGGGACTCGAAGCTTCAACGCTCTAGACCGCACGGCTATACCGCGCGGCCAGAATTCATTGATGGACACCGTGGAATATTCACACTTCAGCCACTATAGTTCCATGAAGTTCCGACAGTGGCGGCACTATACGTGGCCTTCAGAATGAGGTCTCTAACCAAGGTGCTTTCGAAGCAGACAGCTCTCACTGAGTTACATTTTAAAATGCTTTCTAACTAACTACATGAAACGTGAAATTATGCACTCAGTACTTAGGGGTACTGATGCAGACGGTCACTTGCAATGCGTTTACAAAGCTATATTTTGTGAAGGCTGTACAGTATGAGGTGCTGGTTAGTCGCGAACCAGATAGTTGACACTACTGTATTCACCTTTTTTTATGATGTTACGAGGGACCTTCAGTATGTAATGCAACACTTTTTTTTGGCTAGCTTCGGTTGAAAAACTCTGGAATTTGTTTTGGGACATCGATGAATATTTTCGCTTCAGCCCCTATATTTTCATGATTTATGTGGTCGCGCTATACATAGACTTCAAAATGGCATCTAAGTAGACAGCTGTCACTGAATTTCTTTTGATGCGAAAGCAGACCATCGCAGATATTAATCGATGCTTGCAGAATGTCTACGACGACCTGCCACTCCATGCCACATGGGTCCCTCCCGTTTCCGGCGCAACGGCCAGAACTCGTGCCATCAGATCCTTCTCTGTCTCTACAGGAGTCTCGAAAAGTACGACCCTACAAGAAATAATACACAATACCCTGTCCACCCCATTATACACCCGGAAAAGAAACTCTGAGAGTTTTCTCTTTCCCTCAGCAGACGTGGATGTGTTGCACATCTGAACTAAAACAGTCGTAGACCGGAAATGGAACATTTGTTTGTTTGTAACAGGAACTTCCGATCACTCTGTGTATGATGATGCGGTAGGAATAAGTGAAGTGACAGTAGTATCTGTTTCACTTCAAACAAGTACGTACTGAGGTTTTTATCCTGAAGGTTGGTTTCAAAATAAAATCCATAGTGCTTTGTCTTGTTGGAGGTGGCATGTCCTTGGCATCATCCAACCACTGAATCGACTTACCCATAGACTAAAAGGGGAACGTACTTTCTGACATTGACTCGAGAGCAGCCGGCCGGTGTGGCCGAGGGGTTCTAGGCGCCTCAGTCTGGAATCGCGTGACCGCTACAGTCGCAGGTTCAAATCCTGCCTCGGGCATACATGTGTGTGATGTCCTTAGGTTAGTTAGGTTTAAGTAGTTCTAAGTTCTAGGGGACTGATGACCTCAGATGTTGAGTCCCATAGTGCTCAGAGCCACTTGAACCTATTTTTTCACTCCGGAGCACGCCGCGCTTTCCTGTTTTTCACGGATAATGACATCGATCCCGCTACAGAAAATATCGACGTTTTCGAGTGACACAGATCGCAGTGCACGCGACTGACGACAGGGTCGCTTGTATTGACTCATCTGGTGCCGTTACTTCGAGGCCAAAATGCCTTTATAAGCAGGGGGCAAGAGCTCCATTGACATTGTGTTTGCTAAGCGAAGACTGTTGACATTCTCTCATGACGCACTTGAACCTGGCTGTCTCTAATGGTTTCGGCTACAGATTGCTATACGGACTTTTACTTGCAGTGCCGATAGTGACTTTGTGAGGATTCACGGAGTTTCCGGTACTATTCTTCCACAATAAAGTGCGCTCGCTGCGCCGCACCCATCGCGTTCAAGTTTTATCAATTTGATCGTTGTTCTGTGTCTGTTTAAAGTGTGAATTAATAAAAGCTGTGCACATTGGTACACATGAGCCGAACTTATGCTTACAAAATCTACAAATCACTGCCAGATGTGAAAGAAGCGAAAAATAATGGAAAAAAGTTCTTGTGCCATCTCAGCATTGCCACAGACACATTTGAATATTTAGTGTAACATGTGCCCACTTAACCACCGAAACATTCTGTTATTACTCACTGTTAGAAAGGTGATGGCGTGATTTGTCTACTTTCAGCACAGTCAGTAAGTGCATCTATTGAGTTCTGCTTTTCTGGCTGAAAAACTTGAATGTCATTAAAATGCAAACCACGTGATCTTCCACCATCTGAACGCGATTAGAATACAACAAAACCAAATTCCTCTGATGGTCCCACGTAAAGAAGTCCGCTGGTGTCAAAGCTAACGATAGTTTACGAGCATTTTCTCATCTAAATCATTCGAGTGAAGAGAGGCAGCTGCGAGTCATCGGAATCCTATATTGGGATACTATACAGAAAATGCTTTCCATTAATTCCCTACACAACTAAACCGAATGCCTGGATGTTTCCCATGAAATTTCCTTCCCTCATCGGAAGCAATTTAAATAGTTTTCTTCCATACAAACTATCATCTTCGAACTTTTGTGAAAGCATATTCTTGCGCTCAATAAATAATGAATTAGGCAACTTAGGTAATCAGTAACACACAGTTTACCTTCAACATTTCAGGCGTCTTCAAGTCCTTATAGAGATCCTTTACATCCTCTATTTTGAGATCAACACCGATGATACCGGCGACCAGTCGTACCAGACGGCATGGAGGGCTCAAGGGATGGTTGTAAAGAATCAGCGGAGCCATTTTGCTTTCTGAAAAATAAGTTTAACAATAAAAGATTAACTTTCGCAAAAACAGCCCCATCTCCACAGCACATTGTCACTTGGCGCATTGTGCAGCAAACAGGAGAATACAAGTAAGTTTTCTCAGCTTAACGAATTTGTTAAGAAAATACGAAATATACGAATAAATGTAAATAAATGGCTCTGAGCACTATGGGACTTAACTTCTGAGGTCATCAGTCCCCTAGAACGTAGAACTACTTAAACATAACTAACCTAAGGACATCACACACATCCATGCCCGAGGCAGGATTCGAACCTGCGACCGTAGATGTCGCGCGGTTCCAGACTGTAGCGCCTAGAACCGCTCTGCTACCTCGGCCGGCGGAGTAAAGCTTATTTTGAATTAGCGTTATAATAAGCCGGTGATTGTGGATACATTTTCAGTTTGGTTTACGTCACATTGTCACCAGTCTGATAGTCTGTAACAAAAGTACGTCACAAGTACTCGTATTAATTCCGCAATGATGAAACTTACAGTTCCTCAGCTGTTTTCTCATTACAGGTTGTAGTTATATGTATGGAGGAACGGAGGGCTCAGCTAGCCACGTTTAAAGGCGTTACTAGATACAGGAAAGTATTTAACGGCGCATCTAAGGAGGACAACTAATGACGTTCCTTGAACCTCTAAGACTTGCGTGCTTGTGACAAGCACATTCTTTCGCAGCATAGCAGAGAGTACTCGGAAGAAATGCAAAGACTGTTTGCAGAAATAGAATTTCGGTTATTAACACTCCCGTCTTTGAATTCTAATCAACACCAGCGCCGACAGAAAAGCTTTTTTAACTCAAAGTATTCGAACACTTTTCTATTATAATTTTTACTTAAAATTTATTATGCTGAGTATGTTGAGTATTAATTGAAGCAGCAAAATTTGTCCCTTGACAGGGAGGTGACATCTTCAGATACGAAAGCGGCTTAGGGCGTATCCGTATGGAGTGTTATAAGACCATTACCGGCCATGATACATACGACATGGTTGATGAGTGGAAGTAAATACTCGTGTTAAGATTCTTGGCATGTTTTAAATGTAACCACTGCCACACACTATCGGGACAAAGATCTGTAGAACAGTCCTTTTCTGCTTACAAAAATGTTTTGAGTGATCAAAGACACAATCTTACTACCGAACATTGGATCAGTAATTGGTCGTCGTTTATGTTTACAATAGTAAAAAATGTAAAATAAATTGTAAATGATGCTTTGGTCAAATAGTATTAATTAAAAGTTAATGCTGCTCAAAAAAATTCATATTTAAATAAAATATTACGGAGCTCTTGAGCGCGCCCCTCTCCGTGTGTTGTATCTCGAAGTTGGTTTCGCTGCGACTCACTCGTATGGCATCCGTTTGTTACCGACAACAATAGCAAAGCAGGAACAATTCTTGAAACACGACATGTGTCCCCATTTTGCAAGTTTTTAGATAATAATACCAGAAAGGCCCTTCCCAGCTTCTACCAGAATGTATTTAGAAAATGATATCAGTGTTCTAAATGTACTGATTTCTCGCGTGGCCAGCGCTCTTCCTAGTAATTGATATGCACAGCTTCGACTTTGGGATTACTGCAGGCATTAACCACCATGTTTTTTTTCTTATTTTTTGAACTTGCTTATTTTTCATGCATATTTGCAAGCATATTTTAAGGTTTTTATGATATATATAATCCAGTTTCTACTGATGAGCCAGAATATTATGACCACCGATCTAATATCGATATAAAACCGTCCAAGCGACAGCAGCGTCACCTGGCGAGGTATGAGTGTTAGACACGCACGGTGCGTGTATTATCAGTGAGTATGCTGTCTGTATGTAAAATGGGGGCGGCGTGCGGTTCATCTGAATATGACGGAGGGCCGATTTTGATGGCCCGGAGTCTCGGCGTCACAAGCATTTCGGAAGCTGCACGACTTGAATGTCCGATGAGTGGTGTTGTGAGTGTCTTCAACACATGGCAAAACCAAGGTGACACCACGGGGTTGGGCGGCCACCACTCATTACATTTGTTGGTCACCGCAGAATGGGCAGACTGGTGAAACAAGATAGGCATCAAACTGTGGCGGGACTAACATCAGACATTAGTTAGTGTTGGTCAGAGTAAAAATGTGTCCGAACACACAGAGTACCTAACACTCCTAACAATCGACCTCCGCAACCGATGACCCATGCATGTCCCAATGTTAACAGCACAGCATCAGCAACTAGAAATGAAATGGGCGTGGTTCCTTCGGCGCTGGACGTTGGTGCAGTGACAGACCGTTGAATGGTATGATGAATCCTGATAGCTTTGGGATTCATTATACCATGCAACGCTCTGCCACAGCGCCAATAGGAGGACGCGAATCCGTCGTCTTCCAGGGGAACAGTTCCTTGCCACCTTTACGGCTAGACAGAGACAAGCTCATGGCGGCTCCATTATGCTGGGGAACTTCCACGTGGGCATCCAGTGGAGCTCGTGCAAGACACCATGACTGGGATGTAACTGAATGTGGCGTCAGAACTCGTCAAACTTCCCCGGAATTTATTTGAATACGGTGATTTGTGTGCCTATATGTGGTGCCAACTCCCACCAGCGATCTATCAAGGCCTCTTTGCTTCCATGCCACGACGTGTCGCCGCTGTTTTCCTTGTCAAAAGTGGACATACCGGCTGTAAAGTAGGTGGTCATAAAGTTCTGGCTGAACTCCTGGATCGATTTCAACCAAACTTGGTACGCATACTACTTAGTATTTACCATCTAGAGAGAAATACTGTGGGTGAAAGAATCAGCGACCTCCTAAGGGGGATGCGGTGCTAACATGGAGAGAGAATGAGTGGGAGAAGATGAACAGACACAGAGAGAGTTTGAAGAGATGAACAGAGAGAGGGGGAGATGGATAGAGAGAGGCGAAACGAGAATAGGGATTTACGTGAGGTGTGGAGAAGATAGAGATGTGGAGGAGATTGTCTTAGAGGGTTCGATAAGGAGATTGACAGAGGGGGAAGTACAGATTGACAGAGGTAGGGTGAGCCAATGGACAGAGACACAGAGAGGGGAAGAGGAGGAGATGATAGAGAGAGGGGAAGGAGTTGTTGTTGTTGTTGTTGTGGTCTTGAGTCCAGAGACAGGTTTGATGCAGCTCTCCATGCTTCTCTATCCTGTGCAAGCCTCTTCATCTCCAAGTACCTACTGCAACCTACATCCTTCTGAATCTGCTTAGCGTATTCATCTCTTGGTCTCCCTCTACGATTTTTACCCTGCACGCTGCCCTCCAATACTAACTTGGTAGTCCTTGATGCCTCAGAACATGTCCTACCAATCGATCCCTTCTTCTAATCAAGTTGTGCCACAAATTCCTCTTTTCCCCAATTCTAATTTGTACCTCCTCATTAGTTGCATGATCTACCTATCTAATCTTCAGTATTCTTCTGTAGCACCACATTTCGAAAGCTTATATTCCCTTCTTATCTAAACTATTTATCGTCCATATTTGATTTCTAGACATGGCTACACTCTACACAGATACTTTCAGAAAAGACTTCCTGACACTTAAATCTATACTCGATGTTAACAAATTTCTCTTCATCAGAAACGCTTTCTCTGCCATTGCCAGTCTACATTTTATATCCTCTATACTTTGACCATCAACAGTTATTTTGCTCCCCAAATAGCAAAACTCGTCTACTACTTTAAGTGTCTCATTTCCTAACCTAATTCCCTCAGTATCACATGATTTAATTCGACTGCATTCCATTATCCGCGTTTTGCTTATATCCTTCTTTCAAGTCAGTGTCTGTTCCGTTCAACTGCCCTTCCAGGTCCTTTGCTGTCTCTGACAGGATTACAATGTCATGGGCAAACCTCAAAGTTTTTATTTCTTCTCCATGGATTTTAATTCCTACTCCAAATTGTTCTTTCGTTTACCTTACTGCCTGCTCAACATGTAGATTGAACAACATCGGGGATAGGCTACAACCCTGTCTCACTTCCTCCTCAATCACTGCTTCCCGTTCATGCCCCTCGACTCTTATAACTGCCATCTGGCTTCTGTAAAAATAGCTTTTCCCTCACTATATTTGACCCCTGCCACCTTCATAACTTGAAAGAGTGTATTCCAGTCAATACTGTCGAAAGCTTTCTCTAAGTCTACAAATGCTAGAAACGTAGGTTTTCCTTTCCTTAATTTATCTTCTAAGATAATGCGTAAGGTCACTATTGCCTCACGCGTTTCAACATTTCTACAGAATCCAAATTGATCTTACCAACTGCGACATAATGTCGGGTACAAACAGTGATCCAATACTGTAAAATGCTTTTTTATTCCAGTTCTGATCACAAATGAATTCTTTAGACAATGACCGGTTTCAGTCTGTAATGACCATCCTCAGATCTTTTTTACACCATGTCCTAAAGTGATACGGCCATAATGGCATCGTCAAAACATATAAATATAATCAGCATAGCATCGTCACATAGATTTAAAATATGGTGTAGAATAGGCCACATCGTCCACATGGTGAAAATTACCAACTAGAATAAAAAAGCATTTTCCAAATTGATCTTTCCCGAACACGGCTTCTACCAGTTTTTCCATTCGTCTGTAAAGAATCAATGTTAGTATTTCGCTGCCGTGACTTATTAAACCGATAGTTTGGTAATTTTTACACATGTCAACGCCGGCTTTCTTTGAGATTGGAATTATTATATTCCTCTTGAAGTCTGAAGGTATTTCGCCTGTCTCATACATCTTTCCCAGCAGGTGGTAGAGTTTTGTCATGGCTGGCTCTCCCAACGCTGTCAGTAGTTCTAATGGAATGTTGTCTACTCCAGGGGCCTTCTTTCGATTTATGCCTTTCAGTGCTCTGTCAAACTCTTCAAACAGTACCATATCTCCCATTTCATCTTCATTTACGTCCTATTCCATCTCCATAATATAGCCCTCAAGTACATCGCCCTTGTACAGACCCTCTATATACTCTTTCCACCCTTCTGCCTTTCCTTCTTTGCTTGGAACTGGTTGTCCATCTGAAATCTTGATATTCATACGAGCGGTTCTCTTTTCTCCTGTCCTGTAGGCAGTATCTATCTCACCCCTAGTGATGTATGCCTCTACATTCTGATATTTGTCCTCTAGCCATCCCTTCTTAGTCGTTCTGCACTGCCTGTCGATCTCATTTTTGAGACGTTTGTATTCCGTTTTGTCTGCTTCATTTACTGCATATTTATATTTTCTCCTTGCGTCAGTTAAACTCAATATTTCTCCTGGTACCCATGGATTTCTACTAGCCCTCGTCTTTTGACGTATTTGATCCTCTGCAGCCTTCAATATTTCGTCTCCCAAAATTGCGAGTGCTTCTTCTACTATATTTCTTTCCCCGTTCTTGTCAATCGTTCCCAAATGCTGTCTCAGTAATTCTCTACATCCTCTGGTTCTTTCAGTTTATCCAGGTCCCTTCTCCTTAAATTCCCACCTTTTTGCAATTTCTTCAGTTTTAGTCTACAGTTCGTAACCAGTAGATTGTGGTCAGAGTCCATATTTGCCCCTGGAAATGTCTTACAATTTAAAAACTGGTTCCTGAATCACTGTCTTGCCATTATACACTGTATCTGAAACATTCCAGTGTCTCCAGGAAAGGAGACAGACTAATAAATAGAAGAGTCGAGTATATACATTGACTGCAAAAATTCCCAACACCAAGAAGGAGTTATGCGACATAAACGAAAGTTGGTATGCAAATTTCTAAATCAGAAAGGTTATGCCTATTAAAATTTCTCACCTATAGTATAAGAGTGACGCTAGTAGTGCAAATCAGATGAGGATTCAAATCACGGTTGCTTTAAATACACACTGTTGGTCGTGGTTAGTTGATGTTAGTCAAGAATGCCTTTAACGCAACAAAGAAGCAGTTATAAACACCTCACCGAGTTTAAACGAGGCCTCGTAATAGGGCTACTGAAAGCTGAATGTTCCTTCTGAGTTATTACAGAAAGACTTGATATGAATGTAGCCACTGCACATGATAGACGGGATGGCCACGGCGCACTACGATTGTAGTCGGCTTATCGCTCTGGCACGCCGTACTGCATCTGCAGCACCAATTTCAGCAGCAGTTGGCATCACAGTGACACAACGAACTGATGTAAAAAAGGATACTTCAAGGTCACCTCGGATCTAGTGGCTCTGTAGCGTGCACTCCACTTGTCCCAAAAACCACCGTCATTTGCGACTTCAGTCGTGTCTAGGGCGAGCTCATTGGCGGGCAGCGTGGAGGTCTGTTGCGTTTTCTGATGAAAGCTGGTTCTGCCTCGGTGCCGGTGATAACTGTGTTGGCTAGAAGAAGGACAGTAGAGGGCCTGCAACCAACCTGTCTGCGTGTTAGATACGCTGGACCTGCACCTGCTGTTTCGTTCTGGGGTGCGATTTCGTATGACAGCAGGAGCACTCCTGTGGTTATCCCACTCACCCTGACTGCAAGTCATTCGCCTTGTTGTGCCGCTATTCTTGAACAACATTCCAGGGACTGTACTCCAACAGGATAACTGTCGCTAACATACCGCTTTCGTAACCCAAAATGGTCTGCAGAGTGCCGACATGTTACTTTGGCCTGCTCGATTACGAGATCCGTCTCCAGTTGAACACATGGGATATTATTGGACGACAACTTCGGCGTTATCCACAAACGGCATTAACCGTGTCCCTTTATTGGCCGACTAAGTGCAACAGGCTTGGAACTCCATCTTACAAACTGACTTACGGTACTTGTACAGCGCAATGCATGCACGTTAGCATGCTTACATTCAAAATTTTGGTGGCTACGCTGCTAATTAATGTACCAGCATTTCCCATTTCCAATGGCATTTTTCACGCTTACATTAACCTGTAATCTGGTAATGTCACTGGCTTATATAATCTACCTAGACAAATTTATTTCCGAAATTTCGTTACTCTACGTTAATTAGTTTTTCGTGTTGCGACAGTATACGTAACCGGGCAATTCCGCGTGCTAAGCTAGTGTCTCATATAAAAGATTAAATTGGCTTTTATGATGACTAGTTACTCCTCTTGAAAACCAAGCGAGGTGGCGCAGTGGGTAGCACACTGGACTCGCATTCGGGAGGACGACGATGGTTCAATCCTACATCCGGCCATCCTGATTTAGGTTTTCCGTCAATTCCCTAACTCGATCCAGGCAAATGCCGAGATGGTTCCTTTGAAAGGGCACGGCCGACTTTCTTCCCTAATCCGATGAGATCGATGACCTCACTGTTTGGTCAGCCCCCCAAACAACCCAACCACTCTTGAAACATGTAATTATTTATGTGATACAGCTAGGAGAATTGGTGTCGGTACATTACATACCAGGTGTGGCGTCTGGCTGCGATGAGCTGGGGAAAGATCTGCTTGCGATGCCTTGGAGTCTATATGGGCATGGGAGGCTACGGCCTGCCTTTATAGCGGTGGAAGTGCAGCGTCACGGTGACTACAGTTGCTACCGCACTCAGGCGATAAAGAGACAGATACTGGCGAATCATACTGGCTCGCTTCACGTTAATTCGTACCTTGTCTCCTCACTAACCGGATCATTTTAATTATAAACACGGATGTGAGACAGTGAATCATTTAGTCCGCCCTTTATCACTCATCAGCCTTTCAACTTTTTTGATGCTGACCTCATGTCTTCACCTATACACTCACACCTTGCAACACTGATAACTTGTTTTAGATTTTGTAATCATCGCCTGGTGCTATATAACTTTGCTTCTACACTTACTTTCACAACCAGTTCGCTATTCCTGCAGATTACTATGCACTGGCTTAGTCATTATCTGCAGCTGATTTATGTACTACATATCGGTTTGTAATTAATGGAACTGACTTTTCCACCTGCAATGACCTGGCTGCAGAGTATAAGTAGACCTGTGGTCACATGGAGAAAAAACGGCTAAACTCGTCAGGATATGTGAATGTAAATTTTAAAAAAAAGTAGCATTTTACACACAAATCAAGATGCGAACTGCTTTAAATCTGTTATTAGTTTTGTAAAAGTAAAAGTGTAATGTATCTGAGCATCAATTGAATAATAAAGCGCGAAACGTTTCTTATTGCAAATAATGTTGTTGCAGCACACAAAAGACTTTTTCGTTACTGTAAAGAAAATCAAAATTCGTTTCTAGATGTCGTCGCATACAAATTCGCCAGCTATCTTTCCTGCACAGCCTATGAAATTCCTTCAGTTCCTGCATCCATCTCTCTTCCTCCTTGCTGGAAGTATCCATATCCACACATTTCTAAAACAAAAATTGAACAAAATTTGAGTTTAATGTACCGTTGACAATGAAGTCATTAGAGACGAGGAATAAGCTCGGTCATGCCCTGTCGTAAGATCTATCTCGGCATTTGCCGGGAACGTTCTAGGGAACTCACGGAATATCTGAATTCAGTTGGTCGGCGGCGAATTTGAAGCGCCGTCCTCCCGAATGCGAGTCCAGTGTTTTAACCACTGCACAACTTCACGCCCTACGATTTTTGAGATATTCTTTTACCATCCACATGTCTCATATGGACATACCAGTAGGGAATGTATTTCCATCGTTCATTTGATATTTTCATTCCTTACCACCTCCATTACTGTGGTTTTCCTAGTACTTCCCCATTTCACCTTTTATTTACCTTTACCCAACATTACCATATATTTGCAGCAACATAATTCAAACGGTCCTCTTCCTTCTTCATCAATTTTCTGAAGCACGTCACAGTTATGCATAGTGCTGTGATCCTGATATATTTATTATCTCAGGGATATATTTCTCAAGCCGTAACTGACGTATTACACTAACGATAGAAGGTATAGATAGTATCGGAAGAAGAGCGGTTTTTAATATGTTCCACGAATACCCGCCAAAAAGAATCAGAAATTATGGGTTAGAATTAATTACTGTGAAGCAGGCGGGCTGGAATATCTGCCACACACTTAAGAGGGTCGTAATAGCACCAATGCTAGAATTATATGGCTGTATCTTTTGGCTATACCCGCATGACGGTTAATGCTAACGCCTGTGAAGCTCAAAAACTCAGACATATTCCTGAGCCTTTGTAAGAGCATTTTATCATTCGACCACTTCTTCCAAAGAATATGTACAGCCCGTACTGTGCCTCTCCTGGATCAGCTATTGGACTAGGAGTAAGTGGAATAAGATGACTTGGTAACTGACTTAAGAAAGTCATGCGAATTTCAGTACCAGCACGACTGGAATTACACGTAAATATATGTAAAACACTCCTCTAATTCTCAGACGTGACAACCATTTTACTGCACCTGAGAACAGACTTCTTTTAGGTAAAACACTTTTGTAATATAGTTGTAACTTGAAGCGTTTGTTTGTATGTTAATCATTAATACTTTTCTAACTATTGCTTCATGATAGTTTAATTCTGTTCCACAATAATAACTATAGTAAAGCCACGGCACTTATATCTTGATTTTGAGGCCCCATTGCATTACAAGAGGTGAAAAAGACCAGAGAAACAGTATGATGATTACCACTATCGTTTCCTCCCTATGCTGTCACTTTGGTACGAACTGACATTCCAGATTTGTCCAGCAGGTTTCCCTAAATGACGTTCGATTCCTAGAATAACATTAATATCGTCGCAATAGAACACGCAAAAACAAAAAGTTACCGTAAAAAATACTGAGAAATATATGAAATATCTGTGCCATGACGAACGACAATACATGAAACAGTTGTAGCTGATGAAACAATTGTAGTTGAAGAGTAATACAAGCACAATACTAGTTACAATGAATCTTCCGTAGAAGTGTGTGATGCAGCTGTGATTGGAATTCGGATGACAATGGTAGTGATTTAACATCATAAAGGGCAACAGTTGAAGAGGTCGGTAGAAACACTAACGTTCAGTTTGGTAAGGATTAGTCTGATCAGTTTATCTGTTGTATATTCAAATACCTCACACGTTTGTAATAAGAATTTACAAATATCTTCTATACCAGTTATGTTTTCGTATTGTATTTATGTTCTTGTCTATGAGTTTAACCAAACACAAAGTAGTAATATATCTCCAGTCAATGGCACCTAATTCCCAAAATTTCTGTGGGTGCTTGTCAATGACGGGCTGCAGTATAAGTTTTCTGGGGAGTCTCGGTGTTTTTAAAAAGGTTACCTTTCATTTGTACACTTTTATTCACACTGCCTTTGTCATAAAGATCTGTGCTGTGATAAAGAAAAAGACACCTGTGCTGTAAGCATACGTTGAGACTACCATAGCTCAGTCGGTAACACAGCTAACTTAAGAGCAACAGGAAAGAGATCAAACTCGCCTTCACATCTTATTGAGCTTACCCACAGATCCAGAGGCGTAACGAATGCGATAAAGGCCCGCCTGCAAAAACAAAAATCCTTACCCCCTATCATTACAGCAAGTAGAAACAGAAATTTAATGGAGTGTGTTGTAAAATCCCATCTAATATGAACAGAGGGATTATTCGTTTACTATATTCAAAGCATCAAATAAAAATTATTAATACCGATAAATGTTATTGAAAATTAAACATATTGACAGTCATTGTCAATAAGCATAGGCCTACAGTTCTGTATGTTATTTGAGTGATTTGTACTTATAAAGCCACACTGTACTCACCATGACCGCTAGTGAAATTGGACCATGTGGCGTACTTTCTGTGATGGAAGGTACTGATTATTTCACTGGCATCAATAGATCATATGGATACTGTGGAGGCCGAGTTCACTAGCTCTGACTCGCGTCATAGAATTCTACAGGTAGTTCTTTCTAAGTATGGGCTCCAAAAATAAGCGTTCAGGAATAGAATAATCAAAAACATGAAACTTTTTGAGCATTAACCTGGAACTCTACAGCTACAACAGGATTCTCCGTTGCTACTATTTTTGTTAATCAGGTACCAAGGTTAATGGCACTATTTCTTTTTTCAGAACCTTTTTGGTCTTGGAATTTACTGGATGAATCCTCCTCACATGCATTTTGTAGAATTACTACTGCGTAGTGAATCTTTTCGTCGGCTGAAGATTTTACAAATTTTAGGAAAATGTTTTTCAAGAAATGGTCAACATTATGCATAGCCTCAAATTTACTGTTTTACTTGGCCACAGTGATGTCCAGACAGCCATTAAAATGTCCCATTTCTTTGTTAAAGATGTATCAGATGACATTGCTTCCTAAAAATTGTGTAAATGTTGCATCTGAACAAGAGCTAATCTGTAACAATTGGCTTCCTTGTATCTCGGATTATTCTTTATTATTGGCAGTAATTATTGACGAATAGTGCACGCGTATTGTGTCGCATCACTTGTTAGGAAACATGAAACGCCCGCATCTCGTGGTCGTGCGGTAGCGTTCTCGCTTCCCACGCCCGGGTTCCCGGGTTCGATTCCCGGCGGGGTCAGGGATTTTCTCTGCCTCGTGATGGCTGGGTGTTGTGTGCTGTCCTTAGGTTAGTTTGGTTTAAGTAGTTCTAAGTTCTAGGGGACTTATGACCACAGCAGTTGAGCCCCATAGTGCTCAGAGCCATTTTTGAAACATGAAAGCAAGCCGAAAAGACGGGATTCCATTCACAGTATAGTGCGACTGTTATTCTGGGGAGAGCCTTTGACTTGGCCAGAGGAAGGCAAGGAACGGGGTTGTGTTGCTTGGTTGCTTTTGCACAAATACATGTGAAACAGAAATGTTTTAGACATCAGAAATTTTAACTTCCATCTCAGTGTTTTAATAGTTCATTACATTTTGATTAAGGCAAGAGAGAAATATTTATTTTGTATTGTTTCAATTAAACTAAAGTTCCGTGGGTGAGGCGCACCCACAGGATTAGGCATGTGGGTGCTCGAGCCCTGGCGCACCCATGTAGTCGGTCTGCATGTCTACAGTGACTTTGACCCACTTGCTGCGGTGTAAACTAAGCCAGAATAACGGTTATATTGTATTCTTCATATTGCTTCGTTGGTCACCTGTGGTGACATAATGTGGCCCAAATAATCAAGAAGTATGTGCTGTGTACTTACTACAGTTATTATTATGGACTAGAATTCAAATATAATGAAACAATATTTCGAAGGGTATAAAATGTATGCAGACAAAATAATGAACACATAAACAAATGCTTCAGGTATCAACAATGCTACGAACACATATAATCCAAAAGTAGATATGGTGTAATGCGGTAGCACAAGACGGATATCTGGTAACTATTCGCCTTGTGGTCCATATAGCCTAATTTTGCTATCCAACTGACACCAGACACTAGGTCAGTGTCCAACAGACACCAGATTTTCAACAAGTTATGAAAATTTCACAAAATCGCATAATAGTGTTTCTACAGTGACTTTGACCTACTTATTACACTTCACTAAGTGGAAACCTCAGGCCCCACTTTCCTTATCTATACCATAACATAACAACACGTCCCTCACCCAACCATCCACTCCCCCTGACTCTCCCACCTCCCCAACACCTCCTTCTCCCCTCTGTAGCCAAACACAGTTTAGTATTTTAGGAGCTATTACAATGAAATAGTCAGTCACAGTGTAACTTCAGACATTAAAATGAAATAGCCAATCAGAATCCAAGATGAAGGAACTAACCCGGTTGTGGTAGAGGGAAATTAAAAAAAAATTTTAAAAAATGGGAAACAAACTCAAGATGATGCAAGTACACTAGTAGTGTTTGCATGCCCTTCCCTCACCCTTTCCCCTTCCCCTTCCCCTTCCCCAGCCAATCTCAGTGTAGTATCAAAATGAGGCAACCAGTCACAGAACTATAGTAGGTAGCGTCAGAATGTAGCTGTGAAATTATGAAAGCTTCGTTTGAATTGCTTAAAAATGGTGCTGTGTTCGAAGATATGCAATATTTCCGAAAACATTATGTAAGCTTCACCTCTGTATTTGTGATGGAGGGGGAAGGGGGGCAGGCAACGACATTCAGTTTACAGTGTGGCCTTCACTCCCCTCGGGTGACCACTATTACGTCAAAAAATTAATTTTCTTTTCTTCGTACACACATACACACACACACACACACACACACATACACACACATGCATACAACACACACAAACACACACACATTTTCTACCTGTGTAAATACTGCATTGCTTTATCATTGAATTTCATTTACATGTGTGTAGACAATATTTCCATATCTGCCACATAATCATCAAAGCACTGATTTATACAGCTCTGTAAATTTCCTGTCTTTCTCTCTCTATCTTTCCACCACTTCCACATCATTAAATTTCATTTCATATGTGTGTGCACACTCCAGAAAAGATATTTACACACCTGCTTCATCATCATAACGCTTAGATAACGACGTTTCGATATATTACAGAGGAAACGGAACGAAAAAAGACAAAAAAGAACAGCAGATATAAATTTTGTTATAAAAGGTTTTCTCACAATAAATAACAGTGAACTTTGGCTAGCTGTCACACAGTGAAAACACACGAATTTAATGTACATTCTACTTCATCTTCAACATTTTTTAGAATGTTTTCTGGATTTTATGTGCAAAACAACAATGCAGTGGATGATGATGGCCATGTCTCTTTCTTTCATTGTTCAACAGCAAGCTCCATTCTACTCACTGGCGTCACGTTTTATCTGAGTACTGTCCTCAATACGTATTATGCACAGCCTATTCCAGCAACGTATAGGATGACCAGACATATAATATCCGGCCAAATAGCTATTTGTTTCATCTCTGGTTAGCACTTTCTTCCACTGACCACTTCATCTGTAGTGGAGAAATCGTGATCAGCGCAATTAATTAAATTTGATTGCTAATCTTCATATTTTCGCTTTTTAATGTGCCTTTCTGCGGTTAAGAAACATACTCCTCCATCTCTATGCTTTGAACACTTGCCTGTCAAATGTCCCATGATTAACATTGCTCCATAACCTTACTACACCTTGTTTAGTTTACATGCTCCACCATTCTGATTACGCTTAACGCTAGTGTCGAATGAGGTAAGTCCTCACCTCCTCACACAAGACAGAGGTATTCAGTTGAGAGGAGCAGTCCATTTCATTTTTCTGTTTACCCTCTGCAAGGGATGAAGTACGGAAAGAGTGAGACTCATTACATTATAATACACTCCTGGAAATTGAAATAAGAACACCGTGAATTCATTGTCCCAGGAAGGGGAAACTTTATTGACACATTCCTGGGGTCAGATACATCACATGATGACACTGACAGAACCACAGGCACATAGACACAGGCAACAGACCATGCACAATGTCGGCACTAGTACAGTGTATATCCACCTTTCGCAGCAATGCAGGCTGCTATTCTCCCATGGAGACGATCGTAGAGATGCTGGATGTAGTCCTGTGGAACGGCTTGCCATGCCATTTCCACCTGGCGCCTCAGTTGGACCAGCGTTCGTGCTGGACGTGCAGACCGCGTGAGACGACGCTTCATCCAGTCCCAAACATGCTCAATGGGGGACAGATCCGGAGATCTTGCTGGCCAGGGTAGTTGACTTACACCTTCTAGAGCACGTTGGGTGGCACGGGATACATGCGGACGTGCATTGTCCTGTTGGAACAGCAAGTTCCCTTGCCGGTCTAGGAATGGTAGAACGATGGGTTCGATGACGGTTTGGATGTACCGTGCACTATTCAGTGTCCCCTCGACGATCACCAGTGGTGTACGGCCAGTGTAGGAGATCGCTCCCCACAACATGATGCCGGGTGTTGGCCCTGTGTGCCTCGGTCGTATGCAGTCCTGATTGTGGCGCTCACCTGCACGGCGCCAAACACGCATACGACCATCATTGGCACCAAGGCAGAAGCGACTCTCATCGCTGAAGACGACACGTCTCCATTCGTCCCTCCATTCACGCCTGTCGCGACACCACTGGAGGCGGGCTGCACGATGTTGGGGCGTGAGCGGAAGACGGCCTAACGGTGTGCGGGACCGTAGCCCAGCTTCATGGAGACGGTTGCGAATGGTCCTCGCCGATACCCCAGGAGCAACAGTGTCCCTAATTTGTTGGGAAGTGGCGGTGCGGTCCCCTACGGCACTGCGTAGGATCCTACGGTCTTGGCGTGCATCCGTGCGTCGCTGCGGTCCGGTCCCAGGTCGACGGGCACGTGCACCTTCCGCCGACCACTGGCGACAACATCGATGTACTGTGGAGACCTCAAGCCCCACGTGTTGAGCAATTCGGCGGTACGTCCACCCGGCCTCCCGCATGCCCACTATACGCCCTCGCTCAAAGTCCGTCAACTGCACATACGGTTCACGTCCACGCTGTCGCGGCATGCTACCAGTGTTAAAGACTGCGATGGAGCTCCGTATGCCACGGCAAACTGGCTGACACTGACGGCGGCGGTGCACAAATGTTGCAGCGCTAGCGCCATTCGACGGCCAACACCGCGGTTCCTGGTGTGTCCGCTGTGCCGTGCGTGTGATCATTGCTTGTACAGCCCTCTCGCAGTGTCCGGAGCAAGTATGGTGGTTCTGACACACGGGTGTCAATGTGTTCTTTTTTCCATTTCCAGGAGTGTAGTTCTCGAAGCCTGATAGCTGTTCGTTTGTATTAGTAACAATATAACAAATTCAGTGCTGGTATTGTGATACTGTTTACATTTCCTACATTAATTTCGAGTTCAACTACAGTGAGTCTGAAGAGCTTGTTTGCCAATTTTTCATGCATTCTTTAAAATCCACCTTTTCCCATACTCCAGTGTCCTCAGTCCCTCGCCCGAGATCTCTCAGTGATAAATTTCGAGATTCCGCCTCTCAGTACAACATACATCAGGCTTTCCCAGTCAGTGTGTTGCGGTATTTTAATTTATGCCATAGACCATTTTGAGAAATTTTGCTGCACCCAAAAGACAATGCGAGGGATATTACTTTTTTTACGAGGGTTGTAATGGGTTATAATGGATTTCGAGACGGTCTGGACAAGTCACCTCCTGGAACTGGGCTTAACTGTCAGTTGCGCTTGTCGGTAACTCTAAAGATGGTGTAAGTTCGGTACATTGGCTCCTTTACTCTTCCCACTTACTGGAAGCAACAGTAAAAACATGCTGTTCACATTTTTCAGTGGATGCATAGTACAAGCGGGTAGCGTGCTGAAATTTTATTTTAAATTTGAGATGGAGAGACTTATTCGTAAACAGAGCTTTTTTAAATGAAATTAATTAAAATCAACTGTGACGGACAGTTTTAGTGCACCAAGCTATTTTTTATGTTGGTTGGGTAATGCTCTAAAAACCAAAGTTTGCAACATCTGTTAGCGCTCAAATTAATGAAATAAAAACTAAATTACACGTTACATTCACATAGTTCGTGGAAATAAAATATTGTTGTGGTCTTCGGTCCAAACGCAGATTTGATGCAGCTCTCCACGCTAGTCTCTCCTGTAAAAACTTTTTATTTCCAAATAACTACTGCAACCTGCATCCATCTGAACCTGATTACTATATTCAATCCTTCAGCTCGATTCACGACCCCATCCAGTCCATACTTCCATTCATTACCAAATAGACAATTCTTTGATGCCTATAGATGTACCATATCAGCTGATGTCTTCTGTAAGTGAAGTTGTGCCACAAATTTCTTTTTTCCTTCAATTTGTTTTAGTACTTCCACATCAGTTACACCGTCTATACACCTTCCATGCAGCATTCTTATTTAGTACCAAATTCTTCTCTTCTCTTGTTAACTTTGTATAGTCCACGTTTCACTCCCATACAATGCTACAACTTGTACATATAGCTCTAGAGAAGGATTCTTAACATATAAATTTGTATTCGATGTTAATAAATTCCTGTTTTTTAGAAATGCCTTTGTCGCTGTTGTCAATGCGCATTTTACATGCTATCTTCTTCTGCCATCATAAGTTATTTTAGTGCCAAAATTGCAAGACTAATATACCACCTATAGTGTCTCATTTCCTAATCCAATTTCATCAGCATCTCCTGATTTAACACGACCACATCCCATTACTCCTGTTTTACTTTTGCTGATATACATCTCATAATTTCTTTTCAAGACGTTATCCATTCCTCTCAACTGCTCTTCCAAGTCCTTTGCTGTCGATGACAGAATTATAATGTCATCAGCAAACCTCACTGTTCTTATTTCATATCCCTGAACTTTTGTTTCCTTACCAAATTTTTCCTTGGCTTCCTTCAAAGCTTGCTCAATGTACAGAGTGAATAACATCCTTCAAAAACTACGAGTACAACACTATCTCACTCATTTCTTCCTTTTCACGTAATTCGTATCTCATAGTTTCAGTCTCGTTTCAGTGCAACTAACAGATAACTTTTCGCTTCCTGTATTTTATCCCTATTACCTTTAGATTTTCAAATAGTGTATTCCAGTCACAATTGTCAGACGTTTTCCATAAATATACAAATGCTGTATATGCAGATTTCACTGTCTCCAGTATATCTTCTTACATACATCACAGAGTCAGTATTGAGTCACATGTTCCCATTTTTCTGGAGAATCCACACTGATTTGCTCTAGCTGCTGCAAGTTTTTCATTCTTCTGGTGATAAAATATTTTGCGACCATGACTTACTAAACTGAGTGTCCGGTAATGTTTACGCCTGTCAGCATCTGCGCTCTTTGGAATTGGAGTTATTACATTCTTCTTGAAGTATGAAGCTATTATGCCTATCTCATTCACAAAGTGGAATGTCAGAGATAGCCGTTTACACCAGGAGACTTGTTTCGACTTAATGTCTTTCAATGCTTCATCGCATTCTTCTCACAGTATCACATCCGCCATTTTACCTTTATCCACTTCCCTTTGTTTTTCTGTAATATTACCTCCAAGCTCATTTTCCTTGTACAGCCATTCTATATATTCCTTGCAGCTTTCAGCTATTCCTTCTTTGCTTAACGCTCGCCTGGCATCTTGATATCCATACAGCTCCATATCGTTTCCTTTGAAGGTCTATCTAATTTTCCTACAAGTGGTATTTACCTTTCTCCTAGTCATGTATGGTTTAAAAACCTTGGATTTGTAATCTGGCTGTTCCTACCTAGACATCTGTCACTCTCATTTTTCACATATTTCTTTTCCTTTTTCATGCTTGATTTGCTGCATTTTCGTATTTTCTCCTATGGTCAGTTAAATTCAATATCTCATGTGTTTTCCACGGATTTCTAGTAGGTCTTGTCTTTCTGCCTACTTGATCATCTGCTTCCTTCGCTATTTCATCTCTCAAAGCCACTCAGTCAGCGTCTGTTGTATTTCGTTCCGCTACTTCAGTGAATCGTTGTCTAATGCCCACTCTGAAACTCTTAACAGCCCCTGGTTCTTTCAATTTTTCCAAGTCCCATCTACTTAATGTCTTACCGCTTTGCAACTTCTTGAGTATTTATTTGTGATACAAAGCCAATAAATTACAGTCAGGGACTACTTCTGTCCCTGGAAAAGTTCTGCAATTCGAAATCTGGCTTCGAAACATCTGCCTTACCTTTAAGTAGCTTGAATCTTTCGGCATCTCTCGGTCTCTTCCACACACAGCTTACTTTCATGATTTTTAAACCCAGTGTTATTAATAAACAAAATGTGCTGAAACAGGTGACTTACACTATCACTTCTTTCCCAAAGTCCATGTTCACCTATTATGATTTCTTCTCTTACCACCGAATTCTACTCCCTCATCACAACTAAATTTTCGCCCCCTTTAACTACTGAATTATTTTTTTTATCTAAGCATCCAGTCTTAGAGTAACTTCAATATCAGGGGAGCTTTTTTCCATATAATTCTTTGCTACTGTATTGAGTGTAGCCTTTGTGTCTATCTTGTCTACAGTAATACAGTCAGTATGCTGTTCATAGTAGCTTACCTGCAATGCAGTTTTGTTACCATTTATTAGACCTACCCCTAATTGATTTTCTATTTGTAACATTGCACCAACCTACCAGAAGTCCTATTCCCCGTGCCCCTCCATTTCACTAATTCCCACTGTATCTAACTTCAATCGATCCCTTTTCATTTTTAAATTCTCTGACTTACCTACGTGAAGTTAACTAATGTTCCATGCACCGACACGTAAAACGCCAGTTTCCTTTTGCCAGATGACAACGTCCTCTTGAGAAGCTCCCATCTAGAGAGCCGACTGGGCGACAATTTTAGCTCTAGTTTATTTAATGATTCAGCCACACAGTAGAGCTTTCCCCTTGCTTTCAGCTGTTCGCAGAAACGTCACAGAAAGGCTATGTAGGATAATGTTACGATGCCTGATCGGTCAACCACCCATGCAACTACTCAAAAGGCTGCTCAAACTCTTGAGGAATTACAGGATAATCTGACATTTCCGCATGTTATTCAGTCTCCTTGCAATGTGTTTGCACCTACGGTATGGCTTACTTTATAACTGAGACACACAAACCAACCACCCTTGGCAAGGTCCATGGTTCGTTATGAAGCAAGAGGGGGTGGGGGTGGGGGGTGAAAGTGGGGTGACATAAAATAATATTTTTAAACAAATATATTTAATTGTTTCTGAATGAGGACCCTGCATTCATCACTGCTACTGCCCCAACGCCAAGAATGTCTGCAATTCTTCGTGTAGCAATATCCTAGTTCACACCAGTGAAGAACTGACTGAGCGGCCATCCAGTGCTTTCGAGTCAACTGTAAGAAGCAGCAAAACGTAAAACTCTGGTAATCACAGCTAGGACTGAGTTCTTGATTAGTGTAAAATTAAAAAAATAAAATTTTAAAGCAATTGTTCCACATCAGTGAAATTTTTTCATGCATTATGAGTATTATCACTACGACATGTGGTGCAAAGTTATACGTTATGCATCTGTTGTTGTTGTGGTCTTCAGTCCTGAGACTGGTTTGATGCAGCTCTCCATGCTACTCTATCCTGTGCAAGCTTCTTCATCTCCCAGTACCTACTGCAACCAACATCCTTCTGAATCTGCTTAGTGTATTCATCTCTTGGTCTCCCTCTACGATTTTTACCCTCCACGCCGCCCTCCAATACTAAATTGGTGATCCCCTGATGCCTCAGAATATGTCCTACCAACCGATCCCTTCTTCTGGTCAAGTTGTGCCACAAACTTCTCTTCTCCCCAATCCTATTCAATACTTCCTCATTAGTTATGTGATCTACCCATCTAATCTTCAGCATTCTTCTGTAGCACCACATTTCGAAAGCTTCTATTCTCTTCTTGTCCAAACTATTTATCGTCCATGTTTCACTTCCATACATGGCTACACTCCATACAAATACTTTCAGAAAGGACTTCCTGACACTTAAATCTATACTCGATGTTAACAATTTTCTCTTCTTCATGCATCTATTAACATTATATTAATATCGTAGTCATACTAATAGTAGCTGCGGGATGTACTGCATGGGGGCTTAATTAAAATATAATGCAAATAATTTTAATTTTTTGCTTTAGTAGCTGTCTGTCCGATTACTAGTATTATTACGCAATCTGACTGCATAGAACAACAACAAAGAATGAAATGGAAATTTTCATTAATACAATTAATTAATTAAGTCCCCAGCAACTATAAAACCTACGAAACCAAAGCACATGTGTAACTGTTCTGTGTGTGGGAGTATGACTCAACGTACGCATCTGGCACGGTTCTTCATCAACAACACAAGAAATTTTAAATATCATTTATACTGAATTAATTAAAGTGAATAGAAATACCATAATTACTCAAGAAAACCAGAATTACAATCTAATCCCAGAACACAAGCCAGATGCTTTGTTGACTGAACCTGTAATGAAGCATTATTTACGACATTAAATAATGAAAAATAAATCAAGTTTCGTTACCTTCATATATTGACCAAAATCACTCTAATCATTACAATATATCTCCACACCGACTCGCTATTACCACATCTCAACAAGAACTTTTCAGTATCACATCTCAGCAAGCACTCCCTACTAGCACATCTCAACAAACACTCTCTGCTACGAGTTCTTAACAAGCACTGACTACCACGAGCTCTCCCCAAGCACTGCCCACTACGACATCTCAATAATCACTGCCAGTGGAGGCGGCGGAACAATACTCTCTAGCGCGATCTCTGGCGCTGTGGCTCAGTGTAACCACCTTTCACATGCCCTTCCTCCACGGGCTAGAATTTGATGGTATTTTTTGCCAGCATTGGTGGTGAAAATACCACCAAATTCGTCAAAAAAATACAGACAAAAATAAAAGATAATATTAATGCGTAAATATCATATAACTAGATAAAATTTTGGCTTTGCACTGACCTTTCAATAACCTAATATATAAAATACAGTAAGCAATACAAATTCTTTCATACATGTGACTTTACATAATAGTTTACACAAGTATTATGTGGTTAAACAGTTCAATCAATAGCGTCAGCAATGACGAATATGTGCAGGTAAGAGTCTCATAACTTTTCACAAACAGTAATACACAAAAAATCAGTTTATACAAATATTCACATAAACGCTTTCCATAGCCCAAGAAACAAGTAGTTGACAGTTCCAGCAGTAGCACCCAGCAATGGTCAACAGGTGCAAAAACCAACAAGTGACATTTTTTCAGTAGAAACAGTCCATCAGTGGCACCCAGTAATGTTGAATAGGTGCAGACACCAACAAGTAACACCATTTCAGTATAAGCAGTTCCATTAGTGGCACCAGCAATGTTGCGCAGGTGCCGACACCAACAAGTAACACCATTTCAGTATAAGCAGTTCCATCAGTGGCACCAGCAATGTTGAACAGGTGCAGATATCAACAGGTGACATCTTTTCAGTAGAAGCAGTCCATCAGTGGCACCCAGCAATGTTAAATAGGTGCAGACATCAACAAGTAACACCATTTCGGTAGAAGCAGTCCATCAGTGGCACCCAGTAATGTTGACCAGGTGCTGACCGCAGTCCATAAAATTCACTATCACTAATCACACTGTTCATCAGCAGAAATTAAACATGTCCTAGTGGCACCAATCATGTAGAAAAAGTGCAAATAACAGTTCATAATATTCCCTGTCACTAATCACACAGTTCATCAGCAGAAATTAAACATGTCCAGGTGGCATCCACCATGTTGAAAAGTGCAGCACCATCACTAATCAGACAGTTCAGGCATGAACAATAGTTTGAATACACATACAATGCTTTTACACTAAACATACAAATCATAACAAACACACAAATGATATCAGATAATTGTCCTATTAACTATTACAATACACAAATACCAGTAAACCTATAATATTTATGGGTGTCAGTGCAAGCCACAACAACAAGTAAAATAATATTTAGGAGATAGGTTGGGATCACTTCTCTGGGATTATAAAAGGAAAACACACAAAACACACTCACTCATCTTTCATCCACATTTAGTGCTACTGTGTAGTTGAATAGTGTTAACTGTGTAAATGCAATTCGGTCAAAATTTTATGTTCATCATGTGTATCAAGTAGTAGTGGCAGCAATGTATAACAGTCAATAATAGTTAGTCAACGTCATAGTCATCATGTCAAGACCAATGTTTGCCAAGCCAGATCAAAATGTACGGTTGCTGAACAACTGTCAGTGAGCCAAGATATGCAAATGCTTCCTCTCTCCAAAAAAAAAGTATATACTGCTTATTGATTTAACAAAGTGTGTGTGTGTAGACAATCTTCTTTGTACTTGAGTGTTCTAGTCTGCCATCTTCATCCTCCTTGTTCCATATAGACCAACAAAAAAAATATGCTCCTCACTTACTTCACCTCTTATCCACCAAACTCCAATAATCATCAGCATTACATAATCTCAATACTTCAATAATACCTCATTTACCTTACCTCTTGTCCACGAAACTCCAATAATCATCAACTTCACATAATCTCAATACCTCAATAATACGTCGATACATATAAACCTCAGCACCAATATCATTTCACTTCCATAACAACTCTTTCCTCTAGTCAGTCTCCTCGAACAAGTACAGACAAAATCCTAGTGCAACTTCAATTCAGCATCCCATACAATCCGAAGACACAGTGTCCACACACAACCTCTGTGTAATCCATCTGACACAAATTTTCTACTCATTGTAAATTATAAGATACATTTTGGTTCCTTGTCCATCATTAAATAAAAGAAATGCATACATGACCTCTAACAGCCTTTAGTTTGAATAACTTTCAGTAAGTAAGTACGATTACGAAGTGTTAATGATCATAATATTTCAGTGTGTACACCACTTCAAGAATTATGGCAAACAGAAGCAAACATGTGGAGTATTTCTTGTGTCAAGTGTCACTTCCTATTTCAATTACTCACGAAAAATGCAGTCTAATAACTGTCAATGGTCTAACCTAGTGTTGGTATGTCATGTCGTTAGCTTCCTTCCTATTAGCATAAATTTATACAGCTTCCATAAAACCTCCAGCTCATGTGACTTCTATGATGTTTCTTGTACTAATGTCGTTCGTCGAATTATAGCAGTTCATTTTCTTATCTTAAAAATATAAGGCACTGAGCGTAAGCAAAACATGCAATAGCGAGCAAACATACCAGTAGAGAACAGAATGTCAACAAGTGGATGCAGCACAATCCTTACAACGAGGCTCTGCCAAGCGAACAATCTACAATTAATACCACAGTGTAACCTAAACTCTATGTTCGTACACTGTACATCAGCATTGCTATATTCTAAATTGAAGAGTAGTTATAACAACAAAACAGAAATGTGTAAATATGCAATCCATACGCACAGCAGCAAACATATGTCTTACACAAATAACAGGTCATTAGCATCACATCGACATAAGCAAATAAATGTTCATATGTAATCTTAATAAGTAAACATGAAGGCGCAAGCAGATAAATCAGAAAGTATAACTTACATACCTAACCACAGTCAGCACAATTAATCAGTTGACAATTACAATTTAAATAAATAAGCACAGCAGGCACATAATAAAAAAATATGACATCAGTGAAAAAGCATAGCAGCCAAGCGATGCATAATATACATAAGTAACAACACTGTTCATTAATCAATAATTGTCAAAATCAGCAAATGTACACAAGCACGTCGCTTCACAAGTAAATTCATAGAACATGAAATTTAGCACAAAGTCTGAATCACGTAATCGCGAGCAGCAAATTACGTCTAAAGTACGTACCTAGGTGAAATTATGTTACCTGAAAAATAAACGCAATTAACAGTTACCTTTTTCAGTTTATTACTTTTTTCTTCGAAATTACATTCTTCCTGAAATTTTCTCCATAGTAAGTCGTCCTAACGTCGGACACGCACAGAATTTACCTGAAGGTCTTAAATACTTTATACAACCGTATCCTGAAATATACTGAACGTTAATAACATAATTTATAAAGTCACCATAGCTTTACACAGAATTTAGTCGGAAAAATTAGACGGTCTATTTGTTTATGGCTGTCAGTGCATTCACACTGTGCGCTCGATCAGCTGTAGGCGCGTGACGTATGAAGTAATTGTTTGCGGTCAACGACTGCCTTTTGCGGTGCGCAGACTTCACTGTTGCTTTGAGTATCTGCCGCCGCCGGAACACGGCGCGGTATCCTTGCATTCTCCACCTGTTTACGTATAACTGTTGGTTTCTCAAAAGTATGTCATTCCACAAAAAATTTTTACGTTAGATATATGATGTATTCCCTTAGAGCGTCGAGATTTAAGAGTTTCTACTTCAATAGTGTTATCATGAATAATTTTGCGAATTCTATATGGACCGTTATAAAGCAGAAAAAATTTGCGACATAAGCCTTTTCCTTTATGAGACAAACGGTGAGACTTAATTAACACCTTTTGACCAACTGACAAAATTTTTAAACGACCAGGACGTTTCGCTGATTTCTCTCTTCTAGCAGCCGCAGATGCAATATTTTGTAGAGCCAGGTTGAATACTTCAGAATGCCGCAGTTTCCGTGAAGGCGGAAAAGGAACGATTTCAGAAATGCGATTTGTTGGTACTTTATTTTTTAATATCAATAGAGGCGGTAAAGAAGTTAAGTCATTAGGAAGTTCATTCAGAATGTTTTGAAAAATATGAAGATACTGATCCCACGTTCTGTGAATCTGATGACAATAAAGACGACACAATTTATTGATTTCCTTCATCCATCTTTCTGAAGCATTAGATTGAGGGTGAAAAAGTGAAATGAAAATTGGTTTAATCTTACGACGCCGTAGAGTACGAAGCCAAATTTTAGAGCGAAACTGTGATCAATTATCTGATATAACCCTATCAACATGACCAACTTCTTTAAGAAAATGTTTGATGAAAGCATTAGATACTGAACGAGCTGTTGCTTTGCGTAACGGTGTAAAACACACATATTTTGATGTCAATTCCACTGCTACGAAAATGTACGCAAAACCATTAGTAGAACGAACCATTGGACCGAACAAATCGACTGCAGCCATGTCCTTTAATTTCGCTGGAATGATAGGAAACAACGGTGCTCTGTGAGAAACAGTTGTCGGCTTAGCCTTTTGACATAATTTGCATTTGGCAAGAACAGATCGAATACGTTTTTCCATATTACTGAAGTAGCAATTTTCTCGCAATTTATGAAAGCATTTTCTGGGACCAAAGTGCGCATAACTGAAATGTGTAAACGAGGTGTGGCCAAATCATCCAATCTAACAAAGCGTCTAAGAAAATTACAGACACCAAGGAAACTACGAACATCACGTTTTGTGGAAGGAACAGCATAATTACGAATAGCATCTAGTTTCTCTGGATCAGGAAGAATACCTTCTGTAGAAATAATGTGACCGAGAAATTTCACCTGTGAACGACAAAATTCAGATTTTTCCAAGTTCACTGTCATGCCAACTCGTGCAAAAATACGTAATAATGAATCCAAAATTTTGTTGTGCTCACTCCAAGAACGTTTAGCAATAAGAATATCGTCAACATATGAAGTAATATTGTCACGAAGATAAACAGGTAAAATTTCATTTAAACTACGAATGAATGCTGCAGAAGATACAGTAAGTCCAAACGGTAATTTCCGAAACTGGTAACAGTTACCAAAGGCTAAAAAGGCAGTATATTTTCTACAATCATGGTGGAGTTCTATTTGCCAAAAACTTGCGCGCATATCAATCGTGGATAAAACTTTAATTCCATGGAAATGTTGAAGAAGTTCATCTAAATTTTGTGGACGGTCAGTTTCAGGAATAATAATATTATTTATCTGTCTGGAATCCAGAACCAAACGAATTGATCCATCCTTTTTAAGAACGACATGTAATGGGCTGGTATAAGGACTGACTGCTGGCTCAATAATGCCCTGATCTAACATGTATTGAAGTTCATTCTTAACCTTGTCTCTGTAAGCCAAAGGAATAGCGTACGTTTTCCCGCGAAATGGTGTGTGTTCTTTTACTTTAAATAAATATTGTAAGCCTTGTATAATTCCTGTGTGATGACTAAACACTCTAGCATGTGAAGTCAAAATATGGTGCAGCTCTTCTCTTGCAACGTCATCTGGCACTTCAGCTTTCTTGACCTTTTCATTAATTAATTCTTCGCTACTAATTACATCCTCCATCGCGTCTCTGTATCTATTGTCATTGTCATGAATAAACACACTGTCGTCATAATGCTCAACGAAAACATCAGAAGTAAGAAACCTTAAACATTTTGTATCTGATTCAGATCTTGCTAAACACTCGAAAAATTTCAGACATTTCGGCATTCCGGCGACAGTCAAATTCACACTTCCTTCTTTAAAGTTCAAAATTGCCTTATGTGTGTTAAGAAACTCCATACCTAATATAATCTGTGTACTGAGTAATGGAACAATAATAAAATTAGCAGAAAATTCGTATCCTTGACAAATGAAATTTAGGTTGGTCTGTTGTTTAACTTCCACACCTTTTCCAGAAATCGCTCCTCGAATTGTAGTTTTAGAAATAGGTAACACAGGACAGGCAATAGTTCTTTCACATATACGAAAAACTGATTCACTAATGACGTTCAATGGGCTCCCAGAATCTAGAACTGCAGTGAACTTATTCTTACCCACACATACTTCAATAACAGGATGTAAAAATGCGTCTACATTATTTTCCTTTCCGCCTAGCAAAATGTCTCTCATATCTTCCAGGCGTACGTAGTGTAAAGTTGTAGTGTCATTACTTTCTGAACCGTCTATATTGCTGCCAGAAGCCGAAGCTGCAAGTCATGGTCGATTGTTTGCGTCACGTCTTTGATTATTCCCGTCATTTCGCGGATCAATTTCTACTATTTCCACTTGTCTCTCTGAATTTCTGTCACGCGGAGGATGCCAATTAGGTCCTTCCTGTCTGTTAGAGCAAATTCTTGGTTGTGTCTGTTATTAAAATTTCTGTTTTCCTGTCTGTCTGCATAACTACTTCTTGTATAATTTCGACTGTCACTTCTGAAATTACTGTTAGACCTACTACCCTGATTATTTCTGTAGTAAGAATTTCTATTACTGTATGGATAATTTCTGTCTTGATGATACCGATTACTGTTTCCGTATGATTGATCATTCCGGTAAGAATTACCGTTATTATAATTGTCTGTGTAATTTCTGTTAGAACGTCTGTTATTGTCATAAGGCTGGTATCTATTGTCCTGTCTGTTACGTCTGTCATTCTCAAAATTACCCATATAACGCCCGTTCCGATCACTATCCCTTTTCTCTGAAAATCTATTGTAATTACTGTTACTGAAAAAGTTACAAGAAGTCCCGTCGTCGTTGTCATACTCAAGTTCTTGCAATAAAGTCTTAAAAGTCTCGATGTCGTCTTTACATCTTCCAGCTAAAGCAATTTGTCTTATGGATTGTGGCAGCTTAGTTAAACAAATGCGAATTAATTCAGTCGGGCTATAAGGGTTGGAAAGGAACTGATTCTTTCGAATCATGTCTTCAAAATATTCCGCTGGCGTGCGGAACTCAGACTGTTTGAAATTACGCTGCATAATAAGACTGTGTTTGACTCTGTCTTGTGTGTTTTCGGACCAATATGCCGACAGAAATGCATGATAAAAATCATTCAGATTATTACAATCTCTAATGAGTGCACGCATCCGCGTCGCCGGTTCATTTTCTAAATATCCACACATAAATTCCAGTTTGTGACTTAGTGGCCAATTTGGTGGGAGTGCATACATAAATTGATCTAACCATGCACATGGATGTATGTCATTCTTAGAATTGCGGAAGATCTTAAATTTCCGAACAGTCAAAAAGTGTTTATAGTCAAAGTTTTCGCCTCGTGGCGACAAAGACCTACCGCGTCTGTCCCAGTTTGAATGTCGATTATTGTCAAGTTCGCGCGCCTGGCGCTCTCTTGTTGCATCCCGTAAATGAAACAAATTATTTTCTTCAAACCCCTCTGCTATCTGTGATTCCAAATTTCTTTTGCTGTCTTTTCCTACAATTTCCCCTTCAATTTGTTTGACTTGCTTTCGTAATGCCTCAACTTCCCTTTTAACACGTTCATTAAATTTTCCCTGATTTTCAACATGCTTATTTATGTTCTGGTACTCTTCGGTTTCTGCAAATGGTAATGGAGCTGTATCATCCGACTCTCTGTCCCCATGTAAACTAAGATTTGTCAATTTATCTGAAATCTCCTCAACTCTTTCCGATAAGTCACCTATTTTTTCTTTCTGTTTATTTACGTCTTCCGTAAGTGTCGCGACTCGGGTTTCAGTATTAACACATTTGGTAGTTAACTGTTCATATTGCTGTGTTAGGTTATTTATTCTGTCATTTGGTACCGATTCCTCGATTCTCTCAAATATTTCTTCCTTATCGTGTGCACGTTGTAAATTTAACTCTGAAAATTTCTGTACTATCACGCGATCTCTTTCTTCCTGTTCTCTATCCTGTTCCCTTTGTCTAATCTCTACTGCAATTAATCTATTATTGTGAGAATTCAAAATCGGTTGTACTTCTTCTCTAATTTCTTTCTTTAATTCAGCCTTCAAATTTTTGAAACATGTCCCTATTCGTGAGTCTAACCGTGTTTCCATTGTTTCCATCTCTGTTTCTAGCCGTGTTGCCACCGTTTTCAATTCAGATCCTAACTGTGATCCCAATGAGTCTAACCGTGTTTCCATTGTTTCCCTATTTGTTTTTAATTCAGATCTAAACAGTGATTCCATTGTTCCCATCTGTGTTTTAAATTCAGATGCCAAATTTAATATTACACCCATCAACTGCTCCGTATTAAGTTGTTCGAAATTCCTTTCGCCCCTAACATTTCCCGCAAAACCAGTTTCATTCGTCATAGCTGAAAGGCTATCTGTGTTCGATGCTATTCCAGAATTTTCTATCGTTAATCTCGTATTCTGTGAATTTTCTGATTGAGAAAAATTTTGAAATGGTTCCGAACTGTCTTCCCGACTTATTAAATTGTTTTCAACTCCATTATTCATCATACTGTTGTCCTGTGTTGGCGAGTTCGCCATGTCGACAATTTCGTCATTCTCACTATTCATCATTTTCGCCTTTTTCATTGATCGCGTAATCATTTACAAAACATACAAAACTCGTTACTGTACGAAAATTACACACAATGCCTCCTTATTTCCAACAATACCATTCACACGAAATGCTTCCCTCAACCACGATTAACGAACAATTGAAATCTTCCTAACTGCACAAAATTGTCAAATCCGTATACAAGATAACAAAATTAAATTCTGCAAAAAAAAATACCATTAGAAGAATGACAGTTACCAAATCTTCACATGCAAAATAGGCTACAATTACTAAACTACAAAGTACTACAACAATACTACTGTCTACTATTTCTACAATCAGAAGAATTCCAAGGGACGATCCGAAGCAGCGGTCGCCACGTGCATGGGGGCTTAATTAAAATAAAATGCAAATAATTTTAATTTTTGGTAGCTGTATGTCCGATTACGCTATGTCTCGTAAACGGTTGGCCCTGACTAGTATTATTACGCAATCTGACTGCATAGAACAACAACGAAGAATGAAATGGAAATTTTCATTAACACAATTAATTAATTAAGTCCCCAGCAACTATAAAACCTACGAAACCAAAGCACAAGTGTAACTGTTCTGTGTGTGGGAGTATGACTCAACGTACGCATCTGGCACGGTTCTTCTTCAACAACACAAGAAATTTTAAATATCATTTATACTGAATTAATTAAAGGGAATAGAAATACCATAATTACTCAAGAAAACCAGAATTACACTCTAATCCGAGAACACAAGCCAGATGCTTTGTTGACTGAACCTGTAATGAAGCATTATTTACGACATTAAATAATGAAAAATAAATCAAGTTCCGTTACCTTCATATATTGACCAAAATCACTCTAATCATTACAATATATCTCCACACCGACTCCCTATTACCACATCTCAACAAGAACTTTTCAGTATCACATCTCAGCAAGCACTCCCTACTAGCACATCTCAACAAACACTCTCTGCTACGAGTTCTTAACAAGCACTGACTACCACGAGCTCTCCCCAAGCACTGCCCACTACGACATCTCAATAATCACTGCCAGTGGAGGCGGCGGAACAATACTCTCTAGCGCGATCTCTGGTGCTGTAGCTCAGTGTAGCCACCTTTCAGTACTTAACGTAAAATACAGCTGTGAACTTTATAAAATCTCCTAATGTTCCTTCATCAGTGCTAAAAATGGACCTGTAAGGTGAGCACTTGCCTTTAGAGCCACGGCCACACCGGCAGGACTTACATACTACCTTAGGAAGAAGCCGACCAGCCGGGGGGCGTAGAACTCGTATATTCCCAGATGCAGGCCTAAGGCATATCTCTTACTTTTCCTCTTCCTTCTCTCTCTCTCTCTCTCTCTCTCTCTCTCTTAGTTGAATTTAAGATTCGTTTCAAAATGAGTATCTTGATGACTGTTTCTATTCAAAAATGACGAAAACAAACACACTACAACAAAAACGTCTGCCAATTATGCTATTTCTTCGGTATTCATAGCTAGTGTGGAATTTCCAATCGGCTAACGTTGCGCAAGCGTATTTAAAGCTGTTGCACTGTGGATTGATATATGGACCTACATTAAGTAACAGTACATCAGTTTATCTCTGTTATTTGTCGTATCAAAAGGATTCCGAGCCGGAACTGGATATGACTTCTTGAGATATCGTTATCGTGTGGCTGTTCCAGGAATTCAGATTTCTTATCGCCGCCACAGATTCATCCACGAGGCACAAAGTAAATATCAAGCTTACTGGAAAACTTTCCGTAGCAGTGCTACAGAGCTTGTGTGTTTCTGCAATGTCAAATAGGTAAATCTAGAAACGGAAGGGAGACATATATCCAACAGCAAATGTGAAACCTTCCCGTCTCTTCTATATCTCTTCTGTTAATGATAACCTTCCCTTTTACAATAACCGATGGAACCTTCACTTAGGATTTCTATCTCTTGCTTAATAATAACAAATGAAATCTTCCCCTTGAAATTTATTCTCTTTCTCAAATTTCGCATGCAAATTTAATTGCTGCTTAGTAAAAGTGATTTCCTGATTATTTCGTCGAAACGTAGAATGTGTCGTCGTCGTGGCCCTCAGACGTTACCTGCAATAACCCAAAACTGTTCCTTACCGTTTTTACTGTTACTAGATCGCCATCTGACTGCTACATCGAACTGCGACATGAATATACTTACTATGTTTTACTATACTCTATTAGCTGCTGGTGAGCTTTCATCATAAGTGGCTGAATTTGTTACCAAAGCTGACGTTATTCTTTAATAGCAAAGATGACGTTATTCTTTAATTAATTTGACTGAAGTTACGTAATTCATAGTTAAACTTTTTCTTGACAACAATAAAATTTTGCGAAGTTTTACGTTTATGGTTTTTGAGATGGATTATAATCATAAATGCAATATTGCTGGTATAAATTAGTTATATTCTGAATGAAATGATTTTACAAACGTTCAAATGGGACTTACTTTTTACAATAATCTTACAACTAGCATTGCGCAAACATATCTTCAGTAGTCTTGAATTTCTCAAAAAAAAAAAAATTCAATAATATTAGTTCCTCTTATGATAACAGTTAGCTGATGTCTCTGTACATCCGTTTCTTGTATATCATAGCTGGTGGCTGGCAGGCACACCGCTCCTCTCAACCTCTCGCTTCAGACCTGCTACCGACTCGCTTCACTTCTCGCTTACTACTGACTTCCTACGAACGCTAAAGTGCGGTCTCTCCTGCCAACAATGCTTTCTGGTGCAGACAATCCCTGCTACCATTACAAAATGTATCAGTGCTCGGTCTTTCCCGCTCTTTTCTTAAAATGTATCCATACGCTGTCTATCCCGCCCTTTTTAAAATTATATCAATGTGCGGTCTCTCCTGCCAACAATACTTTGGTGCAGACTTCCCTGCTACCACAATTATTTCCAAACATGACAAATATTAATTATTCCTACTTAATCCTATTAATAAAATATAAACATCTTTCATAAATTTTGGTTTGACAATAGACAATAGAAATATACAGGTCTTACAAATGTAAACATCTACATTTAATTTACATCTATATGGATACTCTGCAATCACACTTAAGTGCCTGTCTGAGGATTTATCGGTCCACCTTTAGAATAATTCTCTAGTATTCCAATGTCGAACAGCGCGCGGAAAAATGAACACCTATATGTTTCCGAACGAGCTCTGCCTTCCCTTATGTTATTATGATGACTGAACGCCCCTATGGAGATCGACGTCAACAAAATATTTTGCATTCGGAGGAGAAGGCTGGTGATTGAAGTTTTGCGAGAAGATCCCGCCGCCGCGAGAAACACCTTTGTTTTAATAATGTCCACCCGAAAACCAGCATCATGTCCGTGGCACCCTCTCTCCTGTTTCTCGACAATGCAAAACGTGCTACTCTTCTAAGAATTTCTGGATGTGTTCCGTTAATCCTATCTAGTAAGGATACCATACCACGCAGCAGTACTCCAAAGGGGAGCAGACTTGTGTAGGCAGTATCCTTAGTAGATCTGTTGCATCTCCTAAGTGTTCTGCCTATAAAACGCAGTCTTTGGTTCGCCTTCCCCACAAAATTTTCTGTGTGTTCTTTCCAATTTAAGCTGTTCGTAGTCGTAATTCCTAGGTATTTAGTTGAATTTATACCTATTAGATTCGGTTGCTTTTTCGTGTAACCTAAATTTAACGCATTTCTTTTACCACCCATGTTGATTAACTTGCGTTTTTCATTGTTTAGGGTCAATTACCAATTTTTGCATCACACAGATATCTTATCTAAATCATTTTGGAGTTAGTTTTGATATTCCGATGAATTTACTAGACGATAAACGAAAGCATCATCTACAAACAACCCAAGACGGCTGCTCACATTCTCCCCTAAATCGTTTATATATGTGAGGAACAGCGGAGGGCCTATAACGCTACCTTGGGGACTCCCAGAAATCACTTGTGTTTTATTCGATGATTTTCCGTCAGTTACTACGAACAGTGACCTCTCTGACTGGAAATCCCAAATCTAGTTGCATAACTGAAACGATATTCCATAAACAAGCAATTTCATTACAAGCTGCATGTGAGATACGGTGTCAAAGGCCTTCTGAATCAATCTGAGATCCCTTGTCGATAGCACTCAGCACTTTGTGACAGTTAAGAGCTAGTTGTGTTTCACAAGAACAATGTTTTCCAAATCCGTGTTGACTTTGTGCCAATAGACCGTTCCCTTCGAGGTAATTCACAATGGTCGAACGCAATATACGTTATAAAATCCTGTTGCATATCAACGTTAATGATAAGGGCCTATAATTTAGTGGATTACTCCCATTGCCTTTCTTGAATACTGATGCGACCTGTGCAACTTTCCAGTCTTTGGGTGCGAATTTTTCGTCGAGAGCGGTTGTATATGATTGTTAAGTATGGAGCTATTACATCAGCATGCTCTGAAAGGAACCTAATTGGTATACCGTCAGGACCGGAAGATTTGCTTTTATTAAGTGATCTAAGTTTCTTCATTGCACCGAGGATATCTAGTTCTAAGTTCGTCATGTTGGCAGCTGTCTTTGATTCGAATTTTGAAATATTTACTTTGTCTTCTTTGCTGAAGGAATTTCGGAAGGCTGTGTTTGGTGACTGTGCTTTAGCAGCACATTCATCGACAGTATTTCCATTGCTATCGCACAGGGAGGGCACTGTTTGCGTCTTGCCGCTAGCATACTTTACATACCATCAGAATCTCTTTCGAATATTTGCCAGGCTGAGAGAAAAAGCTTCGTTGTAGAAACTATTATAACATCTCACATTGAAGTAGTGCTAAATATCGAGCTTCTGTAAAAGATGGCCAATCTTGGGGGTTTTGCATTCGTTTGAATTTGGCGTGCTTCTCTCGTTGTTTCTGCAACAGTGTTGTGACATGTTTTGTGCACCACGTGGCATCATCTATGTCGTTTGTTAATTTTTTTGGTATAAACCTCTCAATTGCTGTGTATACTATTTCTTTGAATTCAAGTCACCTGTGGTCTACACTTACATTGTTAATTTGGAAGGAGTGTAGAGTGTCTCTTAGAAAGACGTCAAGCGAATTTTTATCTGCTTTTTTGAATATATATATTTTTCATTTTATTTTTGCAGGATTTGGGAGTTACATTATTCAGTCTTGCTACGACAACTCTATGTACACTAATCCCTGTACCCGTTTTGATGCTCGTTATTAGTTCAGGATTATATGTTTCTAAGAGATCAAGTGTGTTTTCACAAACGTTTACTATTCGTGTGGGTTCATGAACTAATTGCACTAAATAATTTTGAGAGGATGCATTTAGCTCAGTTTCTAGTGATGTTTTATGCGGATCCCCGGAGTTAAGCATGTATTTTCGCCAACATACTTTACTTAAGTCACCACCAACTATAGCTGTAGGTGTCTGAAATCAAACTCAGATTTTCTTTGAACCTCTGAACAATTGAATTACATGAGTTGGGTGGTCGATAAAAGGATTCAGTTATTATTTTATGCCGGTTGCCAAGAATGACTTCTACTCATACCAACTCAACTCACAGGAACTATCTACTTTAATTTCGCTACAAGATATACTAATCCTAACTGCATCAGACACGTTATCGCTGTGTTTAGTCTACCCTCTCTGAACACCATTAGGTCCTTCGCAAAAATTTCTGCTGTACTTATATCCGGCTTTAGCCAGCTTTCAGTGCCTTTAACGATTTGAGCATCAGTGTTTTCTATTACCGCTTGGAGCTCTGGTACTTTTCCAACACAAATAACCACACTTTACAACTGTTATACCGATGGCTACTACATCTACGTTCTTCCCATGTTCGACCTGCACCCTTTGAGACTGACGCTCTTTTTATGTTTCCCCAAGACCCTCTAACCTACAAAAACAGCCCAGTTCCCGTCACACAGCCCGCGATAGCCGTATAGTCGCCTTCTGCGTGTAATGGACTCCTGACCTATTTAGCGGAACCCGAAAACCCACCACCTTAAGTCGTGGAATCTGCAGTCCACATGGTCGTAGAACCGTCTGGACGTTTGATTCGAACCCTCCACTCGACTCGGTAGCAGAGGTCCGTAACCAGTCGTGTCGACTATGCTGAGCTCTCCTTTCATTTTGCAAGTAAAAGTGGCACCTTTACCACTTCTGATAACCGCTCAAACTCAGAGAGTATCTCTTCCAACTCAAAGCGTCAAACACCATTGTTCCGACGTAAGCCACCACCTGCAGTTTGCTGCACCCTGTGCTCTTCATGGTATCCGGACGGATCCATTCCACGTCTCGAATGACTCCACCCGGTATGCACAAAGAGTTCACATTGTCTAACCTCCCCTCCTTGGCAGCCATTTCCCTAAGAGGTGGCTAACGTTGGAGCTCCCAACTACCAACAATCCCACCCTCTGTGACAGCCTTGATCTTGCTGGCTGAGAGGTTTCCTCTGAAACAGGACAAGCGACTCCATATGGCAGAGGGATAGCGTCAGCCACAGACAGCACCTAGAACCCGACAGACTAAACGGGAAAGCCTTACATTCGGCCCCCAGGAAGTTTTTCGCAATCTGCCACGCCCCGAGGCGACCTCCCAATCGACCGCATGTGAGGGGTGAGCCTCCATGTGAGCAGTAACTGGGCTGGCCACCGGTGCGGACCGATCGGCGGACTCGTGGATCGAGCTGGACGCCAGTTTGGGCCCCACCACAACAATGATGCCCATCCACTGCAGCCTCAAGCTGTGGGTAACAGAAGCCAACACATCCTGGAACTGAGAGTGAAGTGTCACCCACTCGGCTCGCATCCGCACACAATAATCACAGTCCCTATCCATACAAAAGACCGTGGAAAACTACACTACACAGCAAAACGGCCTGCCAGTGCACGCTGCAGAATTCTACTGTAGACGCTGACGAAAGAACTGTGTCTAATAAATTGGATTAACACTCACAGATTCAAAAACTAAGGTGCCAAAGTACACAGTTTGGACTAATAATTCACTCCTGACTGTAAACTTGTAAAATGTCATAAAAATCAGTTTTCTTTCCAACGAAACCGCGAGAACTGCAAAAATTCAAAAGCTACCGAAGCACACAGATGAATGTATGTAATTCGCTCCGGGTTAGGAACTCGTAAAATGTCAAAAAATCGCCTGCTTGCCTGTTGCTGCTCGATCTTGGCTGGCAGCCGCTGGGTTCTCCCGTTATGGGCCTCTGTAACTCTTTCTTAAGACTCAGTCGATGCAACCGTAATCTGTTAGAAACTTTCAGCTTGTCCATAGAATTTTATTTCTGTTTCATGTGCTCGGCCATCCCGCAGCTACAAACGTGGTAGAATAACGTAAAGATATAACATTTTGCTTCCTGTGGCGGAAGCCGTATGGACATGGCACAGAAACAGAGCCACAGTGGAGCCATTAGAGAGCTTCTCAATCACGACGGAAACGGCAAAAAAGGTGACGACGAATGTGGAAGTGACGTTTACTCACCATGAACGGATTGGCCTGCAGTAATTTTGTTCCCCTAGGTACCACATACGACCAGCAGTACTATCATAAAGTGCTACAACAATTGCTTGAGGCACTGCAGACTGGCCATCACTATGGCGAGAAACAAAACGTTGAGTATCAGGAGCCGGAATCATCATGGGCAACATACTGAACACAGCCAGCATCAAGTCATTCAGCACTGCTTTATCGCCGTCGCCACTGAAGACTCCTTTGTGGATGAATACTGACTTGTCACGTCTATGCACTATTTGACAGCTGATCGCAGATTTGATATTTTATATAAAACAATGCCAGGTACAGACCGTTTGCGACCACTGCGCTGACTGTAGCCATTTCTTCACAGTATTCTCACGACCCACTCTGCTGAGATATGATGACCTGTGTGTAAGCCACTTCTTAAGTCGCCGAAGTGGCGTCAACTCGAAAGACTTGCACCAGGCGAACGGTCTACCCGGCGGGAGGCCCTAGCCACACGGCATTTCCATTTCAATGTTCACGTTAATTGAGTAATCATCATCCATATGGCAACTGAACTCGTTTACGATGAAAGCCTTAGCGAAGCGAATACCCGCCGCTTTCCAGCAATTATCTATCTGTGTATCTGTGGTGGGTTTCAAAAAAAAATGGTTCAAATTGCTCTGAGTACTATGGGACTTAACATCTGAGGTCCTCAGTCGCCTACAACTTAGAAGTACTTAAACCTAACTAACCTAAGGATATAACACACATCCACGCCCAAGGCAGGATTCGAACCTGCGACCGTGGCGGTCGCGTGGTTCCAGACTGTAGCGCCTAGAACCTCTCCGCCACCCCGGCCGGGCGGGTTTCGATAACGGCAAAGTCTACCGAAGCACCCTCCATCAATGTGCGCGATTGATGCCCGAGATGTAAGCGTCGGATGGCACCACGACGTTATTTAATGGTAATGACACATATTATTCTGGTGCTGTCACGTTTCAGTCTACGCCTGTATTTCACTGTTTCTGTATTGCCTTCTAATATGGCCTCCTCATGATCCATAAACTGTTGAGCTGTCGCTGGCCGCTGTGTGCCCGATGGACCAGCTACGTAATCGATTTGCGCCGTTTCTTCATTTCTTTTTAGACGCTGTAGTATCGGCACTGGACGTTTTCGGATTCTTGGATTCCTTTCGACGCAAGCTTTCGACTTGTGTTTCTATAATTCCGAGCACATTTACGAGTCTTATCAGACGGTATCGTTCATTATTCTGTAATTTTCAGTTCAATATCGATTTCCACTTACATTCAGGCAAATGTTTTTATTATCTCATTTTATATCCTAGCAGTTATCCGCAAGCTCTTCATAATCACAACCTAATCAGTTTCCTAGCTAAATGATTTCCACACTGCAGCAGTTCATAACTTTAGACAAATCTGACTCATAACAATCACGCGCGTTCGTACGATGACGTCACAGGCAAAACAAATACTGCACTACAAACACATGCAGAAATTATGTATCCGTTATAGGCTGAACTGTTCTTTACCCTTTACTAGTCTTCTAGTTATCAACGATTCAAATCTGACGGTATTTCGTCACACAAGAATATTCGACCAACGAGCGGACAGGCGTTTTCATGTCAAAAGTAATTCCGCAGTCACGCGCTGAGGACCACACAATACCGACCGGCCACTCTGCCATACATGTGGTGTCATTTGTAAGTGATTTGGGGAGGGGGGGGGGGATGGAACAGTACACCAGTCTCCTGGTCTTGGTCAGCTTCCAAGATCTTGGAGCTTATATATAACAGTTACGTAGCTTTTTAGGTAGAAACACATCTCATTCCTCAGCAAAGGACAAATCCCTGGCAATGTTCGGGGAATGAGCCCTGGTCTTTCGCGTGGCAGTCAGACACACTGAACACTCATCTATGAACTTGATATTTTTGTCCTAGAGGTGCCATTATTCCGAAAACTATGAATTAGAAACATTTGAGACTATATGAAACTTTTCTAGACTAGTAACGAATATTTAGCTTTGTAAGAACACTATTTTTGATTTGGGATAAAAGAACCATTAATTTTTATTTCAGTTACTATGCAAATTTGTAAACAAATATCAACCAGAAATCAAAACGAAACTAAAGAAAAATGAAAACAACCAGAGAAAACAAATACTAAAAACACCCACATACAAGACAGACACTACAGTGCATACAAACTTAAAAACTGTAGCGCCCATGACATGATTAACAAAAAGAAATGATGAAATTTAATACGCTAAGCCCAATCAACTCACATAACAGCGGATATACTGATGATAAAGGTCTTACACATTGCTGACACAACAAAAAACACACTGTAGTCGTATTTACAAACATCAACAGGCAAACCACACAAACATCAAGCAGCTCGCACATACCAGTTAGAATGTTAAGCATGCAAATCAGTGTATCTTATAATGCCTGCAAAATTAGATATAAAGAACACTTAAGAAGCAGGAAGTATGAAAGTCATTCTACCTTTGTTTATAACTTGATAAAACATAGATATGAACTATCTAACACGGAACTGTATTTGAAAATTATTAAAGTGAACAATTACAAGAGCCTTTCACATACAAAGAGCCCCTTCAATGAATAAGAAAGTAATGCTAATTTCTCTGTATTTAATCACACAAAGGATTTGTCAAATTTTGTTTTGAACGTTGCCATAGCTGACAGAAACAAGGAAGAGATGAGAATCACTGTTTAGATGTAATGGTGCATGTTAATGAAATAATGACGTTACTAGACAGAATTGTTTTAACATTTTTACTATTTTCGCACATACACAAAATTCGTACATATTAAATGCATTTATTTCTGCCTCATTTTCTGCAACGCTTCGCGAAGTTCTTTCAGGTTATCTCCGTATTTTGCGTGAGAACCTTCAACACGTGAAAGCCACAGCTTAATGTTGGGCTGGTTAGTGGGATTAATCCCACACTCTGGATCAAACTAGAAAAAGAGATAACGGTAACAACATCAAAAAGAAAATAACTCATCAATATAATCAAATGGCTTGAATAAATTAACTAATTTTTGTTTCTGGATTTCTCAGGCATTGTATCTGGTGGTGTCAATCTACCATTACGATAATTTAGCTGAGCCAGTTCCAAACACACACTTCAGTCTTTGTAAGATATACAGCGTTGGAAAAATCTCAATTTTTTAAAACCGGAAACATTAAGAAGAGCTACATAAATGTAATACATGGCTTGAAGGAACATAAATTATACTTAATTGATATGATTAAGAAAGCAAAAGTGGAATATTTCCAATAAGTCGTCAGAACAAAATAGCCTTTCGACATTACAATTAAAAAGTTTATGGATCGCTCATATTTTCTTAAGTTTCTGAAAGTAATTTTTATAATTTAACTTTACCTCCAGTGCTGACAAGGAAACTGCGACAGCGTAATCAGCAAGTGTAATATTGTCTCCTGCTAGCCACTGTTTGCCATCCAACATTCGGTTCAGCGTTTCCAGGCTGTCGTTTACTTTTTCAATATTGGCGGGGTCTGACTGTTTGCCATGTAGTTTTGGCAACTGTTGGAGTGAAATTAAAGCATGCAGATGTAAATAATTGCAACGAACTGGCAAGAATATGTCATACAAAAGAGGAAGACATCAAAGGCACGACAACACAATATAGGCCACATCACAGAGACGTGTCCTGGGCTAGATGATTTCTTGCTATACTCAAGGCCCATAAACCTTCGCATCACTAAATAGAAGCAAAGCACACTTAAAAATTATGAACATGATTTATACATCGTTTTAAAATTATGAACATATAAACAGTATTATTCATATAAGTTGTGACGAACAACTGAAACAGGGCATGATGTGTCTTCAATGCAGAGGTTTCCATTGCCTTCTATGTCCTCATTCCGCTAATCATTGCTGATTCTTTCGCTCAGAGTTACGTTACACTGATTACGCGTCGAAATCTTTAAGAACTTAGTGAACTTCTTCCTTGTACACCTACCAACAACAAAATGCACGAATGTTTTGCCAGGATCTAGGATTGTTTACTAATTATTCCTGGATTTTTGACATATATGGAATGCCTGTGAGTGATCGTTGTTAAGGACTGATTAATTAAGACGGTGGGTGACTGGGGGATTTGTTTACAGACATCGCTCATCTCTAAACACTAATTTCTGATTTAATCCCGGTGGTAACTGTCTTCTTAATTCTGAGAAATCGAGAGTGAGAATTAGTGGCAGCTGAAAGCCACGTTTTCATTGTCTTAGGAGTCGGACGTCAGGATGGACATTCCGAATATAAACAACACATACTCATGTACTCAAGTGTACAAGCAAAGCAACCTGGTTAGCATCTTCAAGCAAACATTGTTGACGGGAAAAGCGGTTCTTTGTAACACTATGGGAATTTCTCGACGAGAAATCATAAAGGAAGCAAAACTTGACTCCATCAACGCTAACAGCGTGGTTCCAACAACTGTTTTCAATTTCCTCACTAGCGGAATCAAAATATGCACAGAGATCAAACTATATATATATATATATATATATATATATATATATATATATATATATATATATATATTAGTTAATAAAGAAAAGAGAATTTTTTTTTCATTTGTAAGACGGTTAATGACGTAATACTTACAAGAATACTAGCAATTCTCTGATACAAATCTTGATCAAAAAATAGTCTTTGGTCGACGAGAACACGTTTGTTTACATCCTTCGGGTAGAGAGAATCATCCTTCGCATACTTTGAGACGAGGTACATGGCAATGGCACGGCTGTTAACAAGATACCAAAACATTAGCGACAAACAAGCTCAAACGCGTATTTAACGCTATCACTGTAGATTCTGGCACTTTCTGAGATCAAGGTGTCCGTTTGTTATGAGTATGTGATCCTCTACCGAGTACTGAAATAATTTGGACGAACTTTCTAAAAGTCCAAATTGCACTGAATCATTTTTCTGCGGAAGACTATGGCCCAGTAACGGTATAATATTACAGAAAGTGTCATCCCGAATGCCATCAAGACAGTAAATATTGTTTGAAGCAAAATAAATGTACTACAGAAGTCTTCTTATTACCCGCCTTAGTTGGGAACTAGTATTAGTGTCGCGCAATAAAATTATTTTAATGTTATGTCTATTTGGTTTCTGTTAACTGGTGTACTGATTGTCCTGAATCATTTTGTGAGTTACAAATGACACAGTAACGATTTGGTCTACCACAAAAGTATAATCATAATAAATGAAAAGCACCAGTTTGCTTTTGTTCTATAATATCACTTGTATTGTTAACCGGCTTACAAGGACATCTTTCTCGGTAAATGTCTGAAGATGGCCTTGTAAGCCGAAAACCGGTTAACAATAAAAGTAATATTGTAGAACAAAAGCAAACTGGTGCTTTTCATTTACTATAATGTTGTTCTACCAAGAACCGACGGAAGATTCTGTTAACAGTATAATCATAACATTATAACCATGCTTCCAGAGCTTGTTTTAATTCTGAAATTAACACATGGGGTACATTGTCGGCAGAATTACGAAGTTATTGTCACATAGACCCTTCCATAAGTTTACATGTCAAATATTTAGATATTTAATCTAATTATGATTGTAATTAATCTAAATTCAATTTAATTTTAGCATTTAACATGCACGGCATCTTCATGTTCCTTTTAACGTTTCAGTTGAAACTAGAGTAGTTTTTTATACTGACAGAGTAGAACTAAATTATTATCACCTTACTTTCTCTCTACTGCGAAGGGTATTTACAACTTTCTCTTTGTTCCGTACTTAGGAAAAAAGTGTTCTAATGTCATAGCTTCTACACCTACAGCTATACACATACATCGCGACCCGCCGTACAAGGGCGTGGTAAAGGGTACCCTGTTCCATTACTGGTCATTTCTTTTCGTGTTCCAGAAATAGAGCGAGGGAAAGTGGTTCAAATGGCTCTGAACACTATGGGACTTAACATCTGAGATTATCAGTCCCCTAGAACTTAGAACTACATAAACCTAACTAACCTAAGGACGTCACACACATCCTTGCCCGAGGCAGGATTCGAACCTGCGACCGTAACGGTCGCGCTGTTCCAGACTGTAGCGCCCAGAACCGCTCGGCCACATAGGCCGGCTGCGAGGTAAAAACAACTGTCTTGATGCACCCGTACAAGCCCTAATCTCGCTAATCTTATCTTCATGGTCCTTTCACGAAATGTACGTTGGCGCCAGTAGAATCATTCAGCACTCTACCTCAAATGCCGTTTCTATTAGTTTGCCCAATAGTGTTCCTCGAAAAGAAAATAGTATTCCCGCTAGTGATTACAATTTGAGTCCCCGGAGCAGCTCCGTAATAGTTTCGTGTTGTTCGAAACTACCGGTAACAAATCTAGTAGCCCCCCTCTGAACTGCTTCGATACCTCCTTTAATCTGATCTAGCGCCGATCCCAAACATTCGAACAGTACTCAGCAATAGGTCACGCTTGTGTCCTACATGCGGTCTCATTTACAGGTGAACCACACTTGCTAAAATTCTCCCAGTAAACCGAAGTTGACTAACAAGGGAACCTCCCCATCGCACCCCCCTCAGATTTAGTTATAAGGTGGCACAGTGATAGGCCTTGAAAAACTGAACACAGATCAATCGAGAAAACAGGAAGAAGTTGTGTGGAACTATGAAAAAATAAGCAAAATATACAAACTGAGTAGTCCATGAGGAACATAGGCAACATCAAGGAGAATGTGAGCGAAGAAGCGCCGTGGTCCCGTGGTTAGCGTGAGGAGCTGCGGAAGGAGAGGTCCTGGGTTCAAGACTTCCCTCAAGTGAAAAGTTTACTTTCTTTATTTTCGCAAAGCTATGATCTGTCCGTTCGTTCACTGTAATAAGTTTAGTGTCTGTGTTTGGCGACCGCACCGCACAACCGTGCGATTGTTATTGAAGTCGCGAACTATATTTGTTGGATTCATATTGCCCACGGAATGCATCTCACGTATTTAATGCACTATCGTCGAAAGTAGCGAACAGTCAACTGCCAGCCAGGGAGCCCCGTTAGCATGAATACTCTCTTCCGTGCGCTGTAGTCGACTGACGTCGTGTGTTTCGATCTTTGTTTAGGTGTAGCGTCCCCATACTACGGCGCAGTTACCTCGCATCGGATGGACGGACCGACAGATAATAATTGTCTGAAAATAAAAAATTAAACTTTTCACTCCAGGGAAGACTTGAACTAAGGACCTCTCGTTCCGCAGCTGCTCACGCTAACCACGCGACCACGGCGCTCCTTAGCTCATACTATCCTTGATGTTGCCTATGTTCCTCATGGACTACCCAGTTTGTATATTTTGCTTATTTTTTTCATAGTTCCACACAACTTCTTCCTGTTTTCTCGATTGATCTGTGTTCAGTTTTTCAAGGCCTGTCCACTGTGCCAACTTATAACTAAATCTGAGGGGGCGCGATGGGGAGGTTCCCTTGTAAGCACCTTCCCTACTATAATCCTTACACGCTCATTCCATTTCATGTTGCTTTGCAACGTTACGCCTGACATTTAACGACGTGGCAGTGTCTTGCAGCACACCGCTAATGCAGTACTCGAACCCAATGGATTTGTTTTTCCTACTCATATGGATTAACTTACATTTTTCTGCATTTAGATGTAGCTAACATTCATCATACCAACTAGAACTTTTGTCCAAGTCGTCTTGCATCTACCCATAGGCACTCAACCCCGACACCTGACCCGTACACCACAGTATCATCAGCAAACAGTCTCAGACGACTGCTTACCGTGTCCGACAGACCGTTTATGTATACAGAAAGTAACAGCGGTCCTGTCACATTCCATGGGACACTTCTTGTCACTGATGAACACTCGCCGTCGAGGACAACATACTGGGTTCTGTTACTGAAGAAGTACACTCCTGGAAATGGAAAAAAGAACACATTGACACCGGTGTGTCAGACCCACCATACTTGCTCCGGACACTGCGAGAGGGCTGTACAAGCAATGATCACACGCACGGCACAGCGGACACACCAGGAACCGCGGTGTTGGCCGTCGAATGGCGCTAGCTGCGCAGCATTTGTGCACCGCCGCCGTCAGTGTCAGCCAGTTTGCCGTGGCATACGGAGCTCCATCGCAGTCTTTAACACTGGTAGCATGCCGCGACAGCGTGGACGTGAACCGTATGTGCAGTTGACGGACTTTGAGCGAGGGCGTATAGTGGGCATGCGGGAGGCCGGGTGGACGTACCGCCGAATTGCTCAACACGTGGGGCGTGAGGTCTCCAAAGTACATCGATGTTGTCGCCAGTGGTCGGCGGAAGGTGCACGTGCCCGTCGACCTGGGACCGGACCGCAGCGACGCACGGATGCACGCCAAGACCGTAGGATCCTACGCAGTGCCGTAGGGGACCGCACCGCCACTTCCCAGAAAATTAGGGACACTGTTGCTCCTGGGGTATCGGCGAGGACCATTCGCAACCGTCTCCATGAAGCTGGGCTACGGTCCCGCACACCGTTAGGCCGTCTTCCGCTCACGCTCCAACATCGTGCAGCCCGCCTCCAGTGGTGTCGCGACAGGCGTGAATGGAGGGACGAATGGAGACGTGTCGTCTTCAGCGATGAGAGTCGCTTCTGCCTTGGTGCCAATGATGGTCGTATGCGTGTTTGGCGCCGTGCAGGTGAGCGCCACAATCAGGACTGCATACGACCGAGGCACACAGGGCCAACACCCGGCATCATGGTGTGGGGAGCGATCTCCTACACTGGCCGTACACCACTGGTGATCGTCGAGGGGACACTGAATAGTGCACGGTACATCCAAACCGTCATCGAACCCATCGTTCTACCATTCCTAGACCGGCAAGGGCACCTGCTGTTCCAACGGGACAATGCACGTCCGCATGTATCCCGTGCCACCCAACGTGCTCTAGAAGGTGTAAGTCAACTACCCTGGCCAGCAAGATCTCCGGATCTGTCCCCCATTAAGCATGTTTGGGACTGGATGAAGCGTCGTCTCACGCGGTCTGCACGTCCAGCACGAACGCTGGTCCAACTGAGGCGCCAGGTGGAAATGGCATGGCAAGCCGTTCCACAGGACTACATCCAGCATCTCTACGATCGTCTCCATGGGAGAATAGCAGCCTGCATTGCTGCGAAAGGTGGATATACACTGTACTAGTGCCGACATTGTGCATGCTCTGTTGCCTGTGTCTATGTGCCTGTGGTTCTGTCAGTGTGATCATGTGCTGTATCTGACCCCAGGAATGTGTCAATAAAGTTTCCCCTTCCTGGGACAATGAATTCACGGTGTTCTTATTTCAATTTCCAGGAGTGTATTTGAGCCACTCACGTACCTGGAAATCTTTGTTAAAAGCCGGCCGTGTGGCATCGTCTCAAATGTTTTGCAGAAGCCCAGAAACACGGAATCGCCTGTCGCCCTTGATCCATAGTTAGCAGTATATCATACGAGAAGCTAAGTTTTGGACGGATGGTGCTTTCTCTAACAGTGCTGACTTGTGGACAGAAACTTTTGCCTCTCAAGGAAATGTATAATATTCGAGCTGAGAATATGTTTAATGGATTCTGCAGCAAACCGATGATAAAGATAATAGTCTGTGGTTTTGCGGGTTTTTTCTTTTGCCGTTCGTTTATACAGGAGTCACCTGTGATCTTTTCCAGTGAGTTGAAACTTAGCGCTAAGCGAGAGATTCGCGATAAATGCAAGCTAAGTGAAGGGTCGGTGCTGTAGACTACCCTTTATAAATCCGGAATGAAATTCCATGAAGACCTAGCGACTTCTCTGCTTTCAACTCTTTCAGTTGTTTGTCTACACTATCGATGCTTATTATTATTTCCTCCATGCGTGAGTCTGTGTGACCGTCAAACGATGGTATGTTTGTCCGATTCTCCTGCGTGAACGGTTTCTTAAATGCGAAATTTGAAAATTCGGTTTTGTTTCTGTTATCTTCTGCTGCCACTCCACACTGGTTAACGAGTGACTGGATAGAAGCCTTAGACCTATTTAGCTATTTTACGTAGGACCAGCGTTCTCTCGGGTTCCAGCTACTTCCACAGAGGGGTCCAGAAAAATGTAGACACTCTTTGGTAGTCAATATTAACGGAACAAAATGACATACCGTTACAAATCTCGCACTTGGGGGGAGGTTATTTTATGTGTTCAAAGTGACGCCCATTGGCAGCCAAACGACATCGATGCCGCTGAACAGTTGACCGTACTACGGCTGTCAGTGTTGCTGGTATGTCAGCCGCACAGCACGCCTCGATGGTTTCTCGTAGCTCTTTCAGAGCAGGTGCCTTCTGTTGAGAAACTTCATTTTTCAAGTTCCTCCATAGGTAGAAATCAAGAGGAGTAATGTCCGTGGTCGGTATTTAGTTCCTCCTCTTCGACCTATCCATCGTCCAGGTAGATTTTCGTCCAAGTAGGGTCTGACATCTCTGTGGTATTGAGGCGGAGAGCCAGCTTCTTGTACGTAAAATCTTTCATTTCCGGACACCTCTCGGATAGCAGGTGAAATCGATGTTCGCATCATATCAAGGTACAACTCACCAATTGCGGTAACTTCGAAGAAGAATCGCGCGATGACAGACTACACTAAACGTAACACCTGGTAGATTAACATATTTGTCCAAGTGAACGTGACGATTTTCAGGAACGTAGTACACGCAGTTATTGCGGTGTACAGTGCCGTTCAGTTTGAATTGCGCTCGTCAGATCATATAACCTTTCCTGCAAAGTGTTAATCCTCGCGAAGCGTGCCTTCATACCACTCGCAGTACTCCATCCTTCGATCCGGGTCGTGCTCTTCCATGGCGTGCAGCAGCCTTAGAGTGTACATTTTCCACTTTGCAGCCTTCAGAATTCGTCGTACGCTTGATCAGCTTACCCAGCTTTGCAGTGCATCCTGCTTCATAGATTTATGAGGTGACCTAGCAAAATGTTGCTACACAGCAGCCCTGAAAGGTGGACTTGTTGATTCCTTTGGTCGGCCAGATCTCTCCCTATGCACATCCCGAACGACAAAGTCGGGTTCAGATTGATCCTAAAGGCGATAAATTGTTGTACGAGTTGGTGGCTGAGTTCTGTACACATTACGCCACTGTCGTTGTACCTCCATTATGTTTTCGTACTTCCAGTACCACTTCAGTACGGCCTTTCATTCCTTAAACGACAGTCTTACTTTATTAATTGTTGCACTGTTATCTAGTGGAAAACGCACGCCTGCATATATTGAGAAAACAATGGACTTCGCCACCACGCTAAATTGCAGTTGTATGTCATTTGGTTCCAGAGACATTAACTATCAAAGAGTGTCTACATTTTTCTGGATTCTCTGTATTGCTAAGGTATGAAGGTGGCAGTTGTTGTAAGCTTCGTGCACAAATTTCTGTTTACATTTTCCTCGCGTCGTTTGAGCGTTCTCTTTTGATCCGAGAGTGCAACAGCCTTTGCTTCGTAAGCATTTTTCGAATTTTGTTGTTAAACCACACGGGTCTTTTCCGCCCTTAATCCACGTACTCGGCACATACTTCTCCAGGGTATGATTTACAATCCGTTTAAATTTTGCCCGTAATTCCTCCACATCAATCGCACTGAAACTAAATGATGTCAGTTCATGGTCTAAGTGGCATGATAAAAACTATCTGCTGTCTGTAGCAGAAATACTCTCCAAGCCTTCTTGATCGATTTATTAACTTTAGTAACCAAAATCGCTATGATAAAATCATGGTCAATAATCCTTTTCTGCTTACTGACACCGTCGATTTGATCATGCCTGTTTGTAGCTGCAAGGTCTAAAATATTTCCACTGTGTGTGTGTGGGTTATCGAAGCTATTACTCAAGACAGTAAACCGTATTCAAAAGGACTTGGCAAGCCTGTCTGTACTGAATCCCAGTCTATACCTGGTGGTTAACGTCACTTGCAACTAATATTGCGTAATCTAGGTATTCCAGCACTACTGAATGTGTATTTTCTGTCAATGACTGTAAAACCGGGTGGTCGGTAAAAAATTCAAAAATTAACCTGATTTCACCTAGACCTGTTTAGAGCCGTTATTTGTGACCAGATAACATCACCGCCACAGTCAAATTCGACTTCAGTAGAGACAAAATTTTTGTCAACTGCAATGAACACCGCCCCTGCACCCCGCTCCTATGGCGTCTAATCTGTCTTTTCGACCGCTTAAGGTCTCAGAGCTGTCCGCCTGCTTAGCTGAGTGGTAACGTACTTGCCTCCCATGCAGTGGGCCCGTGTTCGATTCCCGGCCGGGTTGGAGATTTTCTCCGCTCGTGGACTGGATGTTGTGTTGTCCTCATCATCACTTCATCCCTATCACCGGCACACAAGTCGCCCAACGTGGCGTCGACTGATGTAAGACTTGCACTCTGCGGCCGGACTTCCCCGGCTGGGGCCTCCTGGCCAACAATGCCACACGCTCATTTCATTTCATTTCCAAAGCTTTCTACTTCAGGTTTCAGCCAGCTCTTGGTCGCGAGAATAATTTGAGCGCGAGAAGTTTCTTAGAGGGAAGTAAATTTGGGAACTTTGTTGCAAATACTTCGACAATTTACTGATAAAATTTTAACAGTCAAAGTGCCCTTAGACTGATCGACGTCTGTTTTCGCTATCTGGGAGTCGTCTGCCTAACTCCTACCCTAAAAAACCCCCATGTAGACTACACAAGTACTCTGCCACCCGAGTAGCCATCCCTTTGTGTTGTGCATCCCTAACCTATCAAGGGAAGTCCTATAATTCCCCACCTAATACCGCAGATCCAGAAATCTGCAGTCAATACCGTCACAAGAGTCGACAAAACCTTTGGGGAAGACCCTCCACAACCAAAGGACCAAGAGCGACTCTGGGGACAGTGCTGCCAAACTACGAGCTCCGTTTGCACTCCACATGCGAGGCCAACAGCCTTCAGCACCTCCGCCAGCTGCCTGTATAAATTGAGAATGGCCTCAGAACACAAGTGACAGGCGTCATTGGCGCCGACCTGAGCCGCAACTTACAGACAACTGCAGCCCACGCGCCTGATAGCCACAGGAGATGTCTCGTCCACATCTGGGGTGAAGCTCCCCTGCAGTTATACCAAGTGCAGACTGGCTTTCTTTCCGACCCTGAAGGCTGTGCCTCCTCACATCGTGCTGAAGGAGCGGCCACCCGCTCACTCACAGGGTGAATGGGCGAGGCCAGACGGCCAGCCTCCACATTGGCCCTCCGCCCCTAGGGACAAAAATGCTTTACCACCAACCACTGACACTCCTGAGGTCGGATCCACCATGTCGGGTACACAGGGAGGTACCTCGGCGGCAGAACACTTGGGTCAGATTCTCCGCCACCACTGTGTCCCAAGGTAGCAGCCTGAGGACGACTGACCGCATCTAAAAGCACATTCAGCTGTTCGTGACCTGAAGCCACCCCCTCCTGCTTCCGCACAAAGTGTGCACAAATGCTACCCATCCCAGCATTACTAACTTGAGAACTGACTATAAAATGACAGAGACCTAGGCGTGAAACGTGCTAACTTCCTGTCGAGTCACCAGTGGAAGCTGACACCTTATGAACTGTGAAGCAGGTTGTTCAGCAGAAATGTCTGCGCTACAGTCTGCCTGAAAACACTTTACACCTACAAAACACGAGACTAAACCTCTTGTATAGGGGAAAAAACACTCACGAATTTAAGAAATATACTACTAGGAAAACACAGAAGAAGCTTGCCCTTTCCAATAGTGTACTACATTGTTTTCAGAAATCTTTAAAAGAAAAGAGTTTGTAGCTACTCTCCCAATTTACTGATACAGTTTCCATTTCATTATTTTGTGGTATACGAATGTAATTCCTTCTCTTATCGTCAGACAATAATTCATCTAAATCTCGCGATCTCCTACAACCATATGTCATTACTTGCGATGTATTTGCCTACCTGACCAAAGATTCTTCTTTTAATACTAATGCTACAATGTAAATAACACCTCAATATATTTCACAATTCAGAATTATTTTTTATAAACATCTAATTCTCTTCCGAAATAATGCTTTTGTTTTTTCTGCATCTGCATCAGTTATTTGATAACGGTGAACAGATTAATGCTTACATTTCAGTAATGCACAGACCATTATCTTCCAGTGTAGGCACTGTATGTTGCGGATTTTTCTGAAACGATCGAGAAACACAAAATACATCAAACATGACGTTAAGTGTACGTATTTACACTCCTGGAAATGGAAAAAAGAACACATTGACACCGGTGTGTCAGACCCACCATACTTGCTCCGGACACTGCGAGAGGGCTGTACAAGCAATGATCACACGCACGGCACAGCGGACACACCAGGACCCGCGGTGTTGGCCGTCGAATGGCGCTAGCTGCGCAGAATTTGTGCACCGCCGCCGTCAGTGTCAGCCAGTTTGCCGTGGCATACGGAGCTTCATCGCAGTCTTTAACACTGGTAGCATGCCGCGACAGCGTGGACGTGAACCGTATGTGCAGTTGACGGACTTTGAGCGAGGGCGTATAGTGGGCATGCGGGAGGCCGGGTGGACGTACCGCCGAATTGCTCAACACGTGGGGCGTGAGGTCTCCAAAGTACATCGATGTTGTCGCCAGTGGTCGGCGGAAGGTGCACGTGCCCGTCGACCTGGGACCGGACCGCAGCGACGCACGGATGCACGCCAAGACCCTAGGATCCTACGCAGTGCCGTAGGGGACCGCACCGCCACTTCCCAGCAAATTAGGGACACTGTTGCTCCTGGGGTATGGGCGAGGACCATTCGCAACCGTCTCCATGAAGCTGGGCTACGGTCCCGCACACCGTTAGGCCGTCTTCCGCTCACGCCCCAACATCGTGCAGCCCGCCTCCTGTGGTGTCGCGACAGGCGTGAATGGAGGGACGAATGGAGACGTGTCGTCTTCAGCGATGAGAGTCGCTTCTGCCTTGGTGCCAATGATGGTCGTATGCGTGTTTGGCGCCGTGCAGGTGAGCGCCACAATCAGGACTGCATACGACCGAGGCACACAGGGCCAACACCCGGCATCATGGTGTGGGGAGCGATCTCCTACACTGGCCGTACACCACTGGTGATCGTCTAGGGGACACTGAATAGTGCACGGTGCATCCAAACCGTCATCGAACCCATCGTTCTACCATTCCTAGACCGGCAAGGGAACTTGCTGTTCCAACAGGACAATGCTCGTCCGCATGTATCCCGTGCCACCCAACGTGCTCTAGAAGGTGTAAGTCAACTACCCTGGCCAGCAAGATCTCCGGATCTGTCCCCCATTGAGCATGTTTGGGACTGGATGAAGCGTCGTCTCACGCGGTCTGCACGTCCAGCACGAACGCTGGTCCAACTGAGGCGCCAGGTGGAAATGGCATGGCAAGCCGTTCCACAGGACTACATCCAGCATCTCTACGATCGTCTCCATGGGACAATAGCAGCCTGCATTGCTGCGAAAGGTGGATATACACTGTACTAGTGCCGACATTGTGCATGCTCTGTTGCCTGTGTCTATGTGCCTGTGGTTCTGTCAGTGTGATCATGTGATGTATCTGACCCCAGGAATGTGTCAATAAAGTTTCCCCTTCCTGGGACAATGAATTCACGGTGTTCTTATTTCAATTTCCAGGAGTGTATAATGTATGAAACGAGGAAGACAAGAAGTTTTAACTAACAAAGACATCAGTCTGTTTGGTAATTCATGTATATCTTTATATTAAACGACAACATTATGGAAAGGATAGTTGCTATTCACTATGTAGCGAAGATGGTGAGTCGCAAATAGGCACAACAAAAAGACTCAAACAATTAAGCTTTCGGCCAAAAAGGCCTTCATCGGAACGGCGCTGAGAGACTGGTTATGGAAGTGTGAGTTGCGTCTGCGTGAGTGTGTATGTTGTCTAAGTTTGATGAGGGCCTTTTTGGTCGAAAGCTTACTTGTTTGACAGTATTTTTGTTGTGCCTATTTGCGACTCAGCATCTCCGCTATATGCCGAGTAGTAACTATCCTTCTTATAATACTGTCTTTATTCCATCCTGGATTTTCCATTGTTTTGTAGTAAACGAATGCTTCAAAATATGGTGTTAAAAATACAAACTTACAACAAGTGGAAAGATCGAAACTTATAGGAATTGGGGTAACAAGAACCAGTATGCAGGAATTCTAGAAGTGATAATATTGCTGAGTGAATAATAGCTTGGAGAAACACTTTCAGTTCATCAGTAGACTGGCATTGCTTGCCTAACAAACAGGTCTGGACCTGCAGGGTCAAATAAATACCCTTTGTCTTAGGGGGAAGACCTTAAGAAAACTGATAAAAATGCAGGCTGGATTCAAATTCCAGGCCAGCCATTTAGCATTCTAAGTTAGATATACACCAGTATTCCAGGTCAGCCATTTTAAATTCTATACTTAGCACAAACGACCTACTTCCACCGTCTTGATTCTTTACTTCCTGTCAATTTTTACTTAAGACAACAAATCTACTTCCTCACTAATCTCATAGGGGTCAGGTAAATCCCACTGACACAAAAGGGCTGTTTTTGAATTACGTTCCAACTTTTGAATTTCACACTAACTTTTGAATTTCACGCCAACTTTTGAATTTCCTGCTGTATTTGAATTTCCCACCATTTTTTCCAATTTCCCGCAATTTTATATATTGGGCAACTGGCCTTGGTCACAAATCTGGCTTCATCACAAGACGTCATCAGAAATCTATCAACAATGCAAAGGACGCCTGAACCTAATAAGTCTACTTACTCCCATCGTTACAACGGTAATGTCGTGACATATCCGCTTTCAGTATTCAAACAGTAAGTACATCTGTTATCGAGAGACTGTCCGCCTTGATTTGTGCTGTTCTTGAAAGTCATTAAAATGCAAACCACGTGATCTATGTCTGAACACAATTAGAGTGCACCAAAATCAAATTTCTCTCATGGACCCTACAGAAAGCAGCCTACTGGTGTCAAAAACAACGATCACATTGACGGCATCCTATAATGATAACTAAGCATTTTGGATAATTTCTCTTTCTAGAGATCCCTAGTAAGATGGTACAGTAGTGAAACACTGTAGTCATATTTAGGTGATGATCCAAATATAGGTTTTCCAGGAATTCCTAACTCAAATTGGTGGTTCCTATTAAATGGCATCGTCGATTTAACTAGACTTCAACACAAGACTTCGAGTCTTCCTTTTTTCATAGAAAGTAATTTAAGCAGCTTCCTTCTGCATGCACTGTTGTCCTTAAAAGTATGCAAATATATTTTCTTGCACCCTGTAAGTACCGAATTAGGAAAGTTATGTAATAATTAACACATCATTACCTTCAACATTTCAGGTGTCTTCATGTCCTTAAAGACATCCTTTACATCCTCTATCTTGAGATCAACACCGATTACACCAGCAATTAGTCGCACTAGGCGACATGGAGGGCTCACATGAAGGTTGTGAAGAGTCAGTGGAGCCATATTGTCTTCTGAAAAATAAACTGAGCATTAAATAAGTAACTTTTGAAGGAGTAGCCCTTCCCCACCGCAATTTGCAACTTGGTGGACTGTGCATAAACATAAGTATAAAAGAAACATTTCTTACCCTAACAACTTTATTAACAAAACACGAAACATACGGCTAGATGTGGTACAACTTATCCTGAAGAAGCATCACAACTGGTTGGTAATTGTGGATAAATTTTCCGTTTAATTTATGTCAACATATCTTCAGTTTAACAGTCTGAGAAAAGATAATGATCATGATGGTTATATATTAACATTACTGTGGGAGAGCAGTATTATTCTCTTACTTCTAAGCGCTTCCCTAAGATATATTTCAGAAGATGCGTGTGGATTAACAAGCTATCATCCTGCACAGAATGGTCGATGAAAAAAATAGTTAAGCGGCACCTAGACGGTCAATAAAATTCCACAATAATATTGTGCTATTTTTTGATCGTTCCCTTAGACGGCTCGATAATGTCAGTAAATTGTGTAATAGTACTGTGGTTCGGAATGTTGGATGATAGAGACGCTGCTGTGTGAATTGCTCTACTTCACTGCAAGCCGAGGAAAAAGATAGATGAAAAACTGGTTCAAGGAGCGTCAATGGTTACTCACGGAACTTGATGAGAGAATTGAGGTTGAACAAAAAAAAAAAAAAATAATAATAAAATAAAATAAAGGTTATGTGATTTTTTTTGTGTGTTGATGGTCCAACATTTGATACAAGACTGGAAATGGTTTCCCAGCAACAACAAATGAAACAACAAAACATTCCATCAAGTCAGCGTTTATCTGTTACTCTACGACACCTTGCTACTTGTAATTCTTTCGATGACTTTAAATTTACACATGCACTTCCACTTTACATTGTTTCAGACAATTACGGAAACGTGTCATGCAATAATAAGTGCACTTGGGAATTACATAATGTACATACAGAGATAAATATCTGTATACACTTTTATTCGTAAATATGCATCAATAAATTTTTTAAAAAAAATCTTCTGTTGTTGGCTTTTCTTATATTTCCTGAGCAACAAATAATACGATTCATACACTGTTTTTTTTTTTTGTATTCATCTGCCCCAACATTCCAAAATGCCTCAATGATTTATACATTTCGATGTGCTCTGCTGGTTATTCTCTTTTGTCTTGTTTTGAACTCATTTTCTACACAACAACAAACATAACCTAACCGAACCTCTTTGGCGTGTGCAGCACACGAGACTGTTAGCGATATTGTGAACACTGCCCACAGACTGCAGAGTATTTCCAGGCAGCGCAATATTTTTCCAAAGTTTTTGATGTTCTCAGTATTGCTGAGCAATCTCTCAGTCTCACTCCTAGACGGTCAACATTATTGTGAATCCAGAAAATAATGCAAATGTTATTGAGGACCTAAGGGCTGCTTTAGTCAGTTTATGTGCCACTGACATTCCTTTTGATGCATCTAATGAATGTGACAACACTAGACTCTGATGTGTGCACAATTTGTTTTCATGATATGGCATTACAAAGCACAGTCATCTTGTATATACACCGAAGTGCCAAAACATTATGACCACTACCCACTGCGAGACTGTAGTCACCTGTTAGTGCTGCGGGCACCTGACATGGTAAGGAAAATGCTTATGCAAACGTAACACAGACGAATAGGGTATCATTCCAGCAAAAACATGGGCTACAGCATCACAGAAATGGTGAGCCTGGTCGGCTGTTCATTGCACCATGAGCATCTATGGAAAGTGGGTTTATGACGGTGTAAGCACAAGTAGTCTACTAGTAGTCGACCTCCATGCCCCATCACGGAACATGGAGGTCGGAAGGTTGTCCACTCTGCAAAATAGCATCTGATGGCAGAGTACAGTGCTGGTGCAGATACAAGGGGTTCGGGGCAAAACGTTCAGCGCACATTGTTGAACATGGGGCTCAGCAGTAGGTGACCCCTATGTCTTCCCCTTTGTTTACCCAACGTCTTCGTCAGTTACGATGGCAATACGCATCGAGACTGTACCGTGGATCGATGGAAATGTGTCGCTTGTTAGAGGAATCACGTTTCTTGTTACATCAGGTAGACAGTCATGCTAAGATATGTTGTCGTACAGACGAATGGGTCCTCGACACAAGCACCCAATGGAAGACATCTAAAACATTACTGGGCACCAGATTCGTGCCCAGAAACTTCTGTTCCGTAATTTATGAGAATCGCATACCGTGTGAGTGGACATCTGGCACCATCTACGGAATCCTACCAAAGATTTTTCTAGCCTGTGCACTATTGGGTTCGAAAAGACGAGCAACACGGAAGTAAGTAGGTGATCGTAATGTTTGGCTCATCATTATACAATATCCGTAGATACATTTTCAGTTGTATAATGTTGGTGCAGCTCGTGGTCTTGCGGAAGCGTTCTCGCTTCCCGCGCCCGGGGGTTCGATTCCCGGCGTGGTCATGGATTTTTCCTGCCTCGAGATGACTGAGTGTTGTTGTGTCGTCTTCATGATCATCATTCATCCCCATTACGGTCGGAGGAAGGCAATGGCAAACCACCTCCGCTAGGACCTTGCCTAGTACGGCGGTGCGGGTCTCCCGCATCGTCCCCTACGCTTCTCGCTCCTCAGAGTGTGGGTCCTCATCATCATCATCAGCAAAGTTGGTGCATAAGTTCGCAGCATCCGTAAGTTTAATGAACGCAGCAGATACACACAACAGAGATTTTAATCATCAAGATATATTTTCCTTTACTGTTTACAACACTCTGTCAACGTGACTGAATAAATCACATGGTTTTGAGGTGAAGAACGCGCCGACCTATGCTCGGCACGCATTTTCATCTGGAAAGGAAGTTCCCTGAAGCTTGCTCGAGAGAGAGTGGAAAACGTGGAAATCTGAGGGCTCGAGATCAGGCGAATAAAGTGGCTCTCTTTTCCTCTTCACCAGTAACGACACAGGATAGGAATGGTCGGTGTTGTTCACGAGTCGACTGATGACGAGCAAGCAGAGATGCACATGTGGCCACCTGCTGATTTCTCTGATTTGGCTTAGAGCTTGCGGTACCCCATACACCCGATTTTTGAGCCTTCTCCATAGCACTCAGCTATCACACGATGGTGGAATGATCACAGTTCATCCCATTTGCCAGTTCTTGAGCACAATGACGTGGGTCATTGTCGATTAATACGTTTAAACCAAAAAAAAACCCGAAGGTCTTCCTGAATCTGCAGGGTCACTACTGTCAAAACGATCGTTCTTAAGCAAGCATTTTCTTGTCATGCTCTGTCCAATGCATTATCCCCATACAATACGCAAATGTTTAAGGCTGCCTCCGTTGCTGTCATTCCTCTTTTGAACACAAACGGAATAACATGTCGGGAATTTCCTTTCTCCCACTTGTCACTCCATTTTCTAGTGTCCACACGTTCACTCATTATCTCCAGGTGACAAAATGGCAATATGTATACTGAAAAACAAACAGTGAACTACAAATGAAAAATGACAATTGAGAAATAAACCCATAGCAACCGAAATACCAAAGTGAAAACCAAAAGCACTACGATCTTACGCTAGTGCACACACACAGCCGTAGACGTAAGACAGTGAGTGTTAGAAGAGCTGAGCAGAGAAAGCAATTTGATATTTGGTGGCCATGATGGTACTGTAGCTACGAACTTCTAAATCAGTAAGACATTACGTGATCCATTACGGCTGCCAGTCATGTGTAACAAGGTATTTGGCTATTTTAACTCTTAAAATTTTAGTAATCGGTAGACTGACTGCCGCGATAATGAGTATAGTGGGCAGGGGTACTGCAAATGTAGTGTGTGGACAGTAAGGAGGGAATGTGGGTCGCAAGCGGAGTATGCCAGAGATAAGTCCTTGCCGTCACACTGTGTCCTTGGTGGCTCAGATGGATCGCGTGTCTGCACAGGTAAGCAGGGGATCCTGGGGTCGGGTCCTGGTCGGGGCACACAGTTTCAACTATCCACGGTGATGTTTATCAACGCCTGTAAGCAGCTAAAGGTCTGGATTTCATTGTAATTTCGTTCTTCGAGAACTGCAAGATCACCAGTATATATATCCATTCATGCCCATTGTGCATTCCGACGGACTTTGGCAATTCCAGCAGGACAATGCCACACCTCACACGTCCAGAATGGCTCCAGGAACAAGTGTTTTCTGAGTTGAAACACTTCCGCTGTCCACCAAACTCCCCAGACATGAACATTATTGAGCATATCCTGTATGCCTTGCAATGTGCTGATCAGAAGAGATCTCCACTCCCTTGTACTCTTGCGGACTTATGGACAGCCCTGCAGGATTCATGGTGTCAGTTCCCTCCACCACTGCTTCAGACACTAGTCGAGTCCATGCCACGTCGTGTTGCGGCACTTCTGTGTGCTCGCTGGGGCCCTACACGATATTAGGCAGGTGTACCAGTTTCTTTGGCTCTTCAGTGTACATGAAGAGGGCTACGATGACAAAGAATAGGAAGAAGGAGAAGAAGAAAGTTCAGATGACGATTTTCAGGGATTTTATAGGTCAGTTTAAAGGTTTTGTAAACTAAGATTTTTTTTTAGTTTGGCTTTGCAGTCTAATAATAAAAGTGGTAAAAATGTTATCTTAAAAAGAAATTGCTTAAAACTTAGGGTGCGTCTTATAGTTTCTAGCGTCCGTAAAATACGGTATAGTTTTCTTGACGTTTTGGAAATAACGTGAATCGGTCGGATAACGTTTCCTTTGCTTCATTTCGTATGTTCTGAAGCCCTTTCAGTTTTCACTGCTGCAATATCCATTGTTGAAGTTCTAAGCTTTGAATATATTTTTTCGTCGCCGAAAAATATTTTTTCAGTCAGTCACTGTGGACCAGATAACTTTCTACCATGCTGGGCAAATCCAGAACACATATTTTTCACTTATTCTTACAAACACTAAATCATAAATCTCGGAATAATTTCACTTTAACTGATTTTCGAGAACGAAATAGTTAGAGTATACATTCTATATTGACACAGAAGCAGTAATCACCTAATTGTTCACCCACGTTATATACTCTAGGAAAAAAAACAGCGTAAGGTATTTATTGCCTTATATTTTTTCATAACTAAAATTTGCCCTTTGAACCTCAGTAAATAGCAGTTGAAAGTCACTCTGTAACTAAAAAATGGGCGGTTTCTAAAGTGGATGAATTACTACTGTACAGACATTTCTGACGAAACGCAAAACAATTTTTTCTCATTAACAAACCACTACCGGAGATGAACGAAGCGGTAACTGAAAAAAGAGTGAATGGACCACGATCCCAACTCGACACCCATCAGAAACCAGGCACCATACCGGTACCACTTAACCACTGGCACACAAATAAGAATTAGGCAATAAGTACGTTTGAGCCTGAGTGTGTTATGCACTAATTGAATGTCAGTGTTGGTACGGGTACTAATATCATAGTACGACAAGGTGGCTAATTTTATTCGCTCTTGTGCTAACAACATACTATTTGCACACTGTACAACCAAATTGTCTTGGTACAACCGTAGATAAAACGAACTGTTATCAGTTAGACGTTACTAATGCCGTATCACAGCACAGAAGGCCTACTTCACACGGAAAGGAATAAATGGTCTTTAACTGGCCATTGTTAGCGTTTCTCTTCATTAATTGGTGGGAAAAAGCTATCGTCACCACGATTTTCATAGTTAATAGCAGAACAATCCGGAGTTGATTCTATTGTCTTTAAAATTATAGATTCGACTTACAACACCATCTTTCATCTGGGTTACCAGTACATTACATAAAATGACTGACGAAACATGTAGCAGTATACCAAGACCTACTGTTTTTCTACCTGCAAATGATTGTCGCACGGAATACGTACTGAGAGCGTTAAAATCAATCTACAACAGACCCGCACACGCTACTCCATCTGCAGTAACTACAAGCAAAGTAAAAATAATGGGGTACTGAGCTCTCAGCATATCACCGTCGATTTCACCACTCCCCTTCCACGCTCACTCTCTTTCGGTAAAACTGTACTGGTCTGTCATCTATTGACGACTGGTAACACTACTTCGTCCGCTAAGTGTGGGGTTTTCTGTAACGACGTACCGTCAAGGTCTTTGGCGGGAAGTGGTCCAGTGTTAGTAGTAGAATTGGGCAACACGATTCTTTTTCCCGATTCGATTCCTACGATTCAATCTCACATTGTGAATCGATTCCTACGATTCGTTCACGAATCTTTCACGATTCATTCTAGTCTGCAATGGCACGATTCTTACGGAATGCAAGATGGCAGGACAGGTCTAAAATTGTCAATGGGGTTAGAATCGAACAGTGTCATGATAAGATATGCCAGAAAGAGTTTATTTACGAGTAAACATGCATATGACGTTACAAGTGTGATTCTCGATTTATACGTGTAATGCCGTAATTGTTGAAATGTCACGTTTGATTTGCTTGCATCTATTGTTTTATTTCAGTATGCCAGGAAAGAGGAGTCGATTTGTGCGGAAGGTGGAGCAAAATTACGTGGTATGCCAGGTTGTTTGTGTGGCTTGAACGCACCTAACTACAGACGTCTGTTTTATAGTAACAAAATCTAGCAGTTAGGCAGACGTGATTTGGCTCATATCATCCTAAGTTGTTCTGTGCTAAGATGTCTTTCCAAGTCCACATCACCCTTGTAATTCATAACTCAGCTGACAGCCCTCCCACACCGCAAATTTAGCTTAACTTTCATTTCTTCTAAATACGAAGCATAGGTATTTTGCTTTTAATTTGTCAGAGAACTTGCCGTTGTCACTACTATTTACGTGAGAAGACGACATACTTCTAAACAATAGGATTCAATCGTATACAGCGACATTACTTCACTAATATTTAATATGAATCTGAACAGCATAACATTCTAAAACTCGAACTGGAAATTATTAATTAAAAAGCTTTTGTTTAAAGACGGTATTACGCGGCGATCCGCCAAGAAAGGTATTGGTTAGAGTGCCTACATTCTCTCTCTATAGGCTCTGTAATATTGGTCTGGTGCGACAGCCATTTACTGGCGGCACTGGTGGAACTAACAGAATTAGCAAATTAGCGGTGAAGTAATGTCGCTGTATACGATTGTATCCTACACTTTAGAATTATGTCGTCTTCTCACGTAAATAGTAGTGGCAGAAGCAAGTTCTCAGACAAATTAAAAGCAAAATACCTATGCTTTGTATTTCGACGAAACAAAAGTTAAGCTAAATTCGCAGTGTGTGAGGGCTGACAGTTGCTTTATTGTGAAATATAAGGTGCTGTGGAATTGGAAAGAGCACAGAAAAACGTAGGATGATACGAATCTGCGCATGTGCACTATATAGGGATAGTAAATGGGAAATGCCTTTACGCTCGTTCCCGTCAGCCACCGCCAATAGTCAGCTTGGTTTTCAGGATCAGTGTTGCCAACTCTGAAAAATCCGAGTCGCTAGATTAAATATCACAGTCGCTAGAAAGTCGCTAAAACTGATTTTACTAGGGGTATACTGAAAATTTCGTGCTGTGAATGGTGCAATAAGCCAGTGGGGGAGGGGGGGGGGCTAATAAAATATCAATAAAAATTGTCTCATACGTAATTGCTATATTGTCTTAATTAAATGACACATCGCTTGCATGCAACAACATTCATATAAAATACCCTAACGTTTAATTAAACATGTTATCATAATTGACACAACACATAAATTGTTGTTTCAATCACAGTAGTCAAATATACCAGAAATATACAACTATACTTGTAACAAAAGAAAGCAAGAACTCAAATTAGGTTACAAAATTTATACATACCTGTATGTGAGCTATTCATCGTCGTCACTCAGATGATCGAATAACTCTTCCGTTTCATGCTTTGAGAGAACTGTAGTTGATGTAGAGGGTTGAACGTCGCTCAAAAGATGATATTGCAATTCAACTGGTTTTGTCGCAAAAAAGTAACTTTTGTTCGTTCCAATAAGCTCCAATACGTCTGACGGTATGTCAAAAGTGCACAATCTTTATTTTGTTTCTTCAGCTGGTCTCTCAATATGATCAAAGCATTAATTGTCTTTATCGATAATCTGTTACGATGTTTAGTTTTTATAATGGTCATAGAACTGAATATTCTTTCCACTTCTGCATTTGAATGCGGTAGGCATAGAACAGTCATTGCTAGCTTCGAAATCAAAGAAAAAGGATTCTTCCCTGAGGCATTTTTTACTGCGAAACCTCACTCCAAAATCGAACTGTGTTAGTAGTGTTATTCCACCTAATGAAGTTGATATTATGCCATTCTTGCAGCATACCGTCTATGAAATCGCCAATAAAAAACAATTATTTGGCTAAATCCTCTACAACATTATTTTTATTCACTTTTAGTGTTTCTTCAACATTCAGCATTGACGTTTTTTTCAGGATCCTAACGTTACTTGGCAGTCTTTGTCGAATTTCTTTTATCAGTTTCAGACTAAACTGTATGCATCTCTTCTTCAAATAAACGTTATTTTCTTCAGACAAACTTGACTCAGACAACTTCTGTTCAAACATAAAGCCATGGTTCGGATTTGCGTACATACATTTGCGTGGAACAGGTGTTAACAACAAATCAACGATTGGAAAAACTATGTTTTGTCCGAGTGACTGCATGAGAAATACAAGTGTATCTAGTAATTTAGTGAGGTCATTGTCTTCTCCTTCAAAAGCTTTTATTGCTATTTGTACGTCTTTTAAAGCATGTTTAAGGTAAAACATGTAAAGATGATTTGAGTCGTCACAATACATCTTGTACAAAAGATCGGCAGTGTAACAATTGTCTTGAACCATGGCAAGTGAAAAATGTAGCTTTAGTTCTTCTCACTGCTGCAGAATTCTTCGTATTGCTGGTTCAATTGAAAGCCAACGTGTTGCACAGACCTTCAAAATTTTTAGTGGCTTTTTTCCACAATTTATTGTCTCATAAACCTTTTTATATTCCTCTTGTCTTTTGGGTGAAATGGAGAATCATTTGTAGGTTTCCCGTACAAGAAACTCTATGTTTCTAGGTATGGTATTCACTGAGGCGTGCGAAACTGCAAGCTGAAGAGAGTGACAAATGCAATGGATCAATACCAAATGCTTCAAACCATATTCTCTCACCGAGCGAGGTGACACAGTGGTTAGACACTGGACTCGCATTCGGGAGGACGACGGTTCAGTCCCGCGTCCGGCCATCCTGATTTAGGTTTACCGTGATTTCCCTAAATCGATTCAGGTTCCTTTGAAAGGGCACGGCCGACTTCCTTCCCCATCCTTCCCTAATCCGATGAGACCGATGACCTCGCTGCCTGGTCACCTTCCTCAAAATAACCCAACCCCATATTCTCTCTTGAGTTGTTCGAAAAGCCCATTGTTTATTCCAACCATTGCAGAAGCATTATCAGTGCCAATTCCTACCATATTAGCGATTGGAAATTTGAGATCTTTCAAAGAATTCACAAGAACAGCAGCCAGATTTCTTGCATCTGCAGTTTCTGCTACAGCGAGTTTGAGAAATGCTGATCTAATTTGTTTGGTTGTTTACACTATAGTACCGTATAACGATACCTAGCATTTTAGATATTGATATATCTGTGGATTCATCTATTAGTACACTGTATTTTTGGTTACCTATATCTTCCACCAATGATTGTGTAAAATATGGAGCCAAAACTACAGTTATAATTATAGTGCAGTTTGTACGATGTAATTGCATGTTATTAGCGCCCTCAACAGCGGAAAACACCTTCTTGCACAGTATTCCTAAATGATCTACAGCTAAAATAGAACAATGTTCAGCAATAAATAAAGAAAGGGCGACTTCTGCTCTACTTCCTATTCTAACTGTAGTTTTCGGAAGAATTTTCACAGGTAAGGTGGTTTGTGTTTTTTTTAAATCAATTTTTTGTTTATGCTTAATAGTTTTCGAATGCTTTCTAATATCACACAATTTAGCATAACACTCTGTTGCACATACTTGACATCTTGCCTTGGATAAGTCTCCAACGACTGGTTTCAGCCACCCATTGAATTCAGGTTCTGCTTCCCATGCATCCCGTTATTTTTGAGGGTACTGCTTCTTCTTCTGCGGTAAATCCATTATGTAAGCCACCACAACATAAGTTTCACCAATTTATAATCACTGAAAATACATTAAAACTCAGGCGAACTAGATGTCATGAAACAATCTACTCACTCGGTAACTCGATTTCAGTCGTATTGTTCATTGTTTAAAATGTAATAATCTCTGAGATACCCCCACCGAATTGTTCTTGCGTTACCACTGTGAATGAGTTATAATTTGACTGCGAGTTAACATTTCGAAAAATTAGAGGTTGCTGGACAGAAATGTATTTTATTATACTTAATATTACGTATGTTTTTTGTCGATTCGAAAAATAAAGGGAGTTCAAAAGTTGAAGAATTTTAGATCGATACGCTATCGACGATAACAAGCTAGTGGGTAATGAATAATGAATTGTTCTATAGTCAAGGTTTTCTTACTCTGTAGGCAAATCCCACATTCAGGTTTACTAAATGCTGAACAATGCTACATGATCTGCTAAGAACTTAATTTAACTTAGTAAATCTAGAACAAAGTCAGTGTAGTACTCATTCTATATTTAAAATCTTAGTTTTGTTAATGAAAATACTGGCCCAAAATAATTTTGATTTGTACTTCAAAAGTCGTCAGTACTCCAAAAGTCGCCAGATAAGGCGCTAAAAAATTTTTGGCGCTAAAAAGTTTTTTTTGTCGCTAAGACGAAGGCAAAAGTCGCCATTTCTAGCGACAAAGTCGCTAAATTGGCAACACTGTACACAATTAATATTATGGCCCACGAACTTAGTTTGTTCGTTCCGAGCTTCCTTTGTTCACACGCCTCCTCCACTTGACTGCCATCTGGCGGTCGTAATCATTCGGCACGACTCGGCATGATTCGGAAGTTGCCTTCGAAGCATAGCCTACTAAGAATCGATGAATCGTTGGAACTTGGAATCGTCACGACTCGGAAACACGCAATCGTTCTTACGATTCTTTTGAACGACGATTCGTCCGTATCACGATTCGATTCTTACGATTCTTTATTTAGAGTCGCCACAACTCTAGTGAAGGTACCGATAGATGTCTCTATCGACACGGTACTGTTTGCACGATGTTACTGTATTCCCACACAGAGGTAGCCCTCACATCAATGAGGTAAAGCAGAAACTCAATGCATCTTCAAGTGATACCTCAGTTACAGTTTTGGAAACTGTTTCTGGTTCCTTACAGTCAGCCTTCCAACACGAGTTCCACATACGTGTCATAAAATCTATGGTAACTATTAGCTGCCCACTAGCAAACGGCTGTGTTGTGATGTTTCCATAACTGCAACTCTCATGGCTCTGTGTCTCAGTCAGAAACTGCCTGCTTCCCAATCAAAATTTGCAACGGCTTTAAGCCTTTGTTTTCCACTTACCGCTTCAAACACCTCTGGCGACGATTTGTTAGTGTGAAAAAGACCAAACCGCGCCCACATACGAAGCCGACTTTAAATTGAGTCAGCTCTAAGGTCGGAAGAAGGCACAGGCATAAGTGATGCAATCTAACCTGTGTTCATTCATTACTTTGTCCTCTGCATCAAGGACGTATATAGGATTTTGTCATAGAGGGAGGGGGGGGGGCGATTTGTTAAAGCGGACTTTAAAAGGTCTCATTATTTTCATTTATTCTGAAAACACATTTATATATTTTTTTTTAATTTTATGTATATAATTTGCTTTCGGACTGCCTTCATGCAAAGTGTTTGGCCTATAAAATTGAGCAAGAAAAGCTTTTCTGAAAAAAAGTGTAACACATACTCTCAACGGTAAGTAAGAAATGCCCAAATGAACAATTAAATATTTCTTTATTTTATTCTATAGCCAAACGAATTATAATTCTGATATAACGTATTACCTCTTTCATGCCAAAATACAGTTCCTTCTTCTAATATAATATTTACTATCACTTCCCCCAATCTTGTAAATTGCGCGCTAACGGGCGGAGTCATAGTGTGGCTCGGACAACATTTCACTCATTCTAAGCAAACCAGCACTCTTCTCGTAGCACTGTTCTATCACTGTGAACTACGTCCAGCTGCCACTGTGTCCCTCTCTTTCTCTTTCTCTTACACTTCTATCGTCTCCTTTGTTCTTCCTAAACCACAACCTTGTCTGCACTATCATCCAGTATTTATTACTATTCCGTTTCTCTCCCACTGCTACTGTCTCCTTCTCTCTCAGCATAAAACGACTCGGACCGGACTTTACACGTACAAAAATTTTGCATTTGCTTCAGTACTACAACATGGGATTCCCATAACAATTCTGACGATAAAGGAGACGATTTCAGCATATTTCCCCGTGCCATGTTACTTTATCCTCACCCAGGATTTTTAGTGTGTATTTTACATCTACAAGTACAGTATCCCGCAAATGGATAATTTTCGTGGTTTTTAGAAATCTGGCTCTTAGGAATAAACAGTAAAAATTACATCCATTTGCTGTGCATAGCCATCTTGGAATCTGGGGCTCGGTTTTGGTACCCAAAAACTACTCGTATATGTTTGGGGGTGATTCACGATCCCCGCTAAAGATTTTTGAAAACGGGAAGATGACATTTCTAGATAAATGCTTACAGAATATAAAGTTATGATTTGACCAATTTGTTGCGATTATTTATTGTTTACATTTCTTCTTACACCTGATTTAGCGTGGGTATTTGACGTGTATATGTATGGCAACTATGAACCTTTGTATCTCGGAAACGGATGAAGATTTCAACGAAATTTTCAAGACTGGGATCTTAGGAATATATCTGTAAATATTTCAGCCATTTTCCATGAATGGCCGTCTTCGAATCTGCGGCCCTGTTTCGGTACGAAAAACTGGGGTTAAAAAAAAACAGGTTTTTCGGATTTTCTATGAAACGCCCATGAACTAACAGTGTCCCCTTAAGCCCCTTAAGATCCACCGTATAGCACAGCAAATACAAAAAGAACCAACAATGTGCTCCATTTGCAAAATGTCTCTAAGCACTACGGGACTTAACATCTGAGGTCATTAGTCCCCTACACTTAGAACTACTCAAACCTAACTAACCTAAGGACATCACACACACCCATGCCCGAGGAAGGATTCGAACCGGCGACCGTAGCAGCAGCGCGGTTCTGGACTGAAGCACCTAGAACCACTCGGCCACACCGGCCGGCTCCATTTGCCTAAGCGCCTGTAGTGTAGGATAGTGACACTAAGACGATCCTTCTGTTGGGTATACAAACGGTCCCTTGCACAAAGACTATCCTAAACAAGTGATCCTACCATTCTATCAACAACAGAACCCGGGGTATGAGCCGCGAAAGAATCCTGTTTTTTTTTTTTTATTTTATTTTATTGGAGTTTCGAAACATGTTAGGTAGAGCATGCTGTCGCATGCGTACCGACTTATCATATGGCTTTTAGTGCTGGGAGTCTCCAAGAAGATATTTTGTTCGCCTTTTGTGCAGCTCTTTTCATTTACACAGTGAGGCTGCATCTATAAGAGAATTGCAATCTGTCAGAAAAGAAAGCAGTTCTGAACGAGTTGGCTATGGCCAATAGTAAGGGACCAATACCGGCATTCACTTAAACTGAAAATGGGAAACCACAGAAACCTATATTCAAGGTTGCCGACCAATGGATCCGAACCATCTCGCCACCAGAATCCAGCGGTAGCAGGCTCTGCGCCTCAGCACACAGATTTCTCCTGATCGTTGGAGAATTTAGAAAAGCTGGTCGTTGTACATTGCTTTAAAATAAAACAAATACTTCATCAGGTTACCCTCCATTCAGAGCCTGTTGCACGCAGCGACTGTTATATTGACTTGTAAATAATAGATTTCAGCTATCAGTCGTCCTTTTGAGATTTTATTGGCAGATCTATATTTCAGCTAGAAACTAGCCATTCTCAATGCACTATCATTTTTGATCAATGCATGTAATGCCTGATGTAACTCTTCAGGCTTTCCCGGCGATCTAATGACATCTTGGGTTGTCGGGTGTTCTGCCGGATATCAGCGTCGTACTTGCACGATATTTCGGTCACGTAGCTCGTAACCTTCATCAGGTGCGACCTGAGACTGCTCCTCGAGTGGACCTGGTCCAGTATTTATGCCTATGGCCTTCCCCCTCCACCAACGGCTGCAGGCGCTTCCTCTGTGGTCCGCGCCCATTCCCTGCGATCTGCTGGGGCGTTGCTGCTCCGTTTTCCGTCCGCTGCGGTTCTAGGTGTTCCCTCTGCGGTCCGCGCCCACCAAACCCGCTCCTGGGGGTCACCGTCACTTGTACATACGTGTCTGCCCTGACCCGTGTTGGGAGCAGGCTAAGCATACACTGCTGTTCCTGCATAATCCTGTATCTATGGAGTGGCTTCCTCACGGTACGAATTGGCCTGAGGTGTTTACTTCGGTGGAGTTGTCCTCTCTCTGCCACGAGACATTAAACTCTTAACGAGTCAGGCCAGCGTGTGGTTGGCCTGTGGTGAATAGGATGACCCAAGTCCGCTAATGAGCCTATTGTCGGACTGTACAGTCCGCTCATAGAAGAGCCGCGCCGATTGTTTAAATCGGTCGCGGAGGAAGGGGATGCCGGTTTGGCGGTGTAGCCGAGCGGTCGAATAGAGCCTCGGTAGGCGCAGAGCGAGCTTGAGCGCCCTGTCTGCACCCTCTGCAGCTTGTTGATGTGTGTGTCGGCTGCGTTGCCCCACACCACGGCCGCATATTCCAGCACTGGACGAACCAGCGACAGGTACAGCGTGATGCCGTGGTGGGGAGGCAAGGCAGACGACGGGTTGAGCAGAGGGTACAGAAAGCGTAGGCGCCCTATTGCTCTGCACCTGACGTCCTCGATGTGGGCCTTCCACGTTAGCTTCTGGTCGAGAATGACTCCCAGGTAGCGGCCAGTCCTGCTCCATGGCACGGGGCTTCCCATGACGGTGACTGGCGGAAGATCTGGAGGCAGTGGTCTTCGTGTGAACACCACTGCCTGGCTCTTCGCCGCATTCTGTTTCAGGCGCCACTTGGTCGACCATGCACCAAGGGCCTCACATCCACGCTGGAGCCGGCGGCGCATCTCGACTCCCTTCATACTCCGCACGAATAGCGCCGTGTCGTCGGCGTAGAGTGCCAACTTCACTGGCGCCACGCGCGGCCGCTCCTGGGGGTTTCATCTACGGTCTGGGGTACCAAGCGTTCTCCCTGCGGTACGCGCCCGTTCACCACGACCTGTTGGAGCGCTGCGGCTCTGGATGTTCCCTCTGCGGTCCGCCCCCACCAGTCCCACTTCCGCAGAGGGAACATCCAGAGCCGCAGTGGACGAAAAACGGAGCGGCAACGCTCCAACAGGTCGTGGTGAGCGGGCGCGTACCGCAGGGGGAACGCTTGGTACCCCAGACCGTAGATGAAACCCCCAGGAGCGGGTTTGGTGGGCGCGGACCGCAGAGGGAACACCTAGAACCGCAGCGGACGGAAAACGGAGCAGCAACGCCCCAGCAGGTCGCAGGGAATGGGCGCGGACCACAGAGGAAGCGCCTGCAGCCGTTGGTGGAGGGGGAAGGCCATAGGCATAAATACTGGACCAGGTCCACTCGAGGAGCAGTCTCAGGTCGCACCTGATGAAGGTTACGAGCTGATATCCGGCAGAACACCCGACAACCCAAGATGTCATGTAATGCCTGTTGGTCACGCTTCATCCACAGTTCATTGAATTCAATGAAAATGATAGTTCATTGAGAATGGGTAGTTTCTAGCTGAAATCTAGATCTGCCAATAAAATTTCAAAAAGAGGACTGATAGCTGAAATTTATTATTTACAAGATAAAACAAAAAGGCAACACAACAAAAGAAGGAATTCTAATAATGTATATTCTTCCTTTAATTGTGCATGTCTGATAACGTAATAGTGCACAAATGCATGCATATTTTAGGATTTTATTGTCCGTGGAATTCTTGGACGAAAGGTGGGGAGGGAGAGATGCAGGGCGCAGTCGGCTCGGATGAACTGAAGCAGCCCATTGATTTTTTTTTTTTAAGAAATGAACGAGCTATGTAATGTGCTATCATCACACAGCCCTTCTGCTCTACACAAATCCCTCCCCATCGTTCCGTACCGAAAATGCTTTTCATATCTGAGTACCCAGGTGATCAGGTTGGCCGATATTTTGCCATTTCGGCTACTAATGATAGAATTTTGAACAAATTTTTTAAAGATATGCTGTCATCGATGTTTGGACGATATTTTCTTTGATAAATACGATATTTGGGCGACACAGGCAACTCCAAGAGTATTTTTATGCAGTGATTTTAATGTAATGTAATTCTGTTTACATCTCCGCTGTCGTGTGAAGTACCGAATTATTGCAACCGCAAAGTTCCACCAGGCTCCAGATAACGGCTCCAATTCTAACGTTAAAGAGATGTAGACAAATAATTAGGCTATTATAGTGGTGCGTACATATTTTTAAAGTATGGTAACGCTAGTGGACGAATCAAAATCGGTTTTCCTCTTCTCTCCTCTGACAAACTTATTCATAACCAGCCGGGGTACCCTGTTTACCTCAGATTGTGCTGTTTACTTGTCCTCGTCCGCGCTTCTCATACCTAGCGTGAGTTCGCAATCTTTTATTATTCTCGTTTATTGTGAACTTAAACGTGGTTCGAGCTATTCCTCTGTTTCGTTTTTTTTTTCCTGTTCTTTATGTTTTCGCCGTTCTCAATCAGCACTGGCAAAATCTCCCCCTCTTTTATGTTTGTGCGTTGTCTAAAATATAAATCAGATCAACCTTTTATTAACAAATACATTGAGTACCCTTCACACTTCATTTTCGATTTACATTCAGTCACAGTAACGTTTTGTCTACTCACACTCCACTGTTTGTTTTGATCCACTCACTGCACTATTTTTTCAGTTCCTCCTTTCACCACTCACAAGAAGCTGACGTCCGAAACCACGATGGGTCTTGCTTAATATGCCTCTACCAATGAGTATCCCCACCAGTGGCGAATTCCAAAACATACCAAAATGGCTTCGAATGGTACACAGCGTTCTAAAACATTCCACTACATTCAATTATCTGGGATGTTCCGAAATGTCCCCGAACATTCTGGAAACTTTCCGAATGTTTCAGACTCCTCCCGAACATTCCAGAACATCCCGGATCATTGTGGAACATTCTGGTATGTTATGGAATGTTCTAGAATACCTTTAGAATGTTCTGGAATATTCTAGAATACTCTGGAATGTTCTAGAAATCTCTAGAGGGCGAAACTTCCTAGCCCTTGTATCTTCAAAAGCACGCCCTTCAGTTACAAACGGGAACCTTCCTCATGGATGGGGGATAAAGAGCTGCCACACCATATAACTCCCTTGATCGTACCGCAACTCGCTTCTAAGTTTTAGCAGCATGCATATTGCATACTTACTTTTTTATTGCAGGTTCCCATTTGAAATTTTAAAGTTGCCTCCCGCCCACTTGCCTTCGTACACTTGAGTTTAACTAAGAGCATGTTCTTTATAATGCTGTTCCTTTGTTTTCCTGCTGAATAAAAAACAAAATTTTACAGACGCACGTTGTTCGTAAGAAGTAGCGAGTTTCTCATCTCACGTCTGCACTTGAAACATCCCCATAGAAAAATTAAGAATGACTGTGCTGGTAAACCACTTACGTTATTTGATTTTCAAACAACTGAGCAAAACTGAACGTTCTCAGACATTTTTCTCTTCTCTTCACTTATTCCGATCATCACGAAACTGACACACAATACTTTTTTTTTAGCGCAGCGCAATCTGACTTTCAATAATCCCTACAAAAGAATGGTCCTGACTAACAATAACCTATACCTTTCATGTATCACTTACCTCACAAAAATCTTCGTTACTCGAACTACTGCAATACAGCGAGCGCCAATACTGCCAGCTAAATAAACGATTCTAACTACTGAAGGCACTAACTACTGATAGGCATAGTTAGCAAATGAAAGATTTTGGTAGAGAACAAACAATGTGTGGTATCACCGCCAGACACCACACTTGCTAGGTGGTAGCCTTTAAATCGGCCGCGGTCCGTTAGTATACGTCGGACCCGCGTGTCGCCACTATCAGTGATTGCAGACCGAGCGCCGCCACACGGCAGGTCTAGAGAGACTTCCTAGCACTCGCCCCAGTTGTACAGCCGACTTTACTAGCGATGGTTCACTGACAAATTACGCTCTCATTTGCCGAGACGATAGTTAGCATAGCCTTCAGCTACGTCATTTGCTACGACCTAGCAAGGCGCCATTATCATTTGCTATTTATCTTGTGATGCATGTACCGTCAGACCGATGTTCACCAATTATGGATTAAAGTTAAGTATTCCAGAAGCTACGTACTATTTTTGCTACTAAAAGACCCTGACCTGTTCCAGACCTCACGCCAGCCTGCGTGAGCTTAAACGCGTGCCCTTCGGCCTCCCGTCCTAGTGGATTGGCTGTCTTGCCAGTCCACAAAACAATGTATTTACCTTAATGGCGTTCAAAGGTCATTATATATATATATATATATATATATATATATATATATATATATATATATATATATATATCAGTTCATGAAATCAGTCTTACAAATTTAATTTTTCTGACGGACACACGTCCAGATCGTCCGCTCTCAAAATTCTGCCATCTCTCTCCTCACATCCACCACCGCTGGCAGCTCACCTTCAACTGCGCAACGCTACGCGCTGTTCACATCCAACTGCCCAACACTACAATAGCGAATATTCCAAGAATGCCAACCAGCCACAGACTGCACACAGCAGTCATTGATCTTCATACAGAGCGCTACGTGGCGTTACCAACATAAAAACCTAAACATCCTACTTACACACTGTACGCACACTCCCGTAACTATCAGAGATACAACACTAGTCGCTGTCGAATGACGTCGCCTGGTGGATACAGGGAATTTTGCATGTGGTATACACATCATAAACAAGCCTATTTTCCATAACTGTCACATAACATTACCCCTTTTACAGGACTTTACCATGTATGACTAATGGATATCAGACTATTAGATCCTTTTCCAAAGAGTTTTCTAGCTGTTAGAATGAAACGCAGTAAAAATGGAACAATACTGTATCTAGGACCTCTTCTGTACCAAGTTCATTAAGTTGTTTGTCTAATGGATTTACGGTCGCCAGCCTTTCTAGGCAAAGAAAAGTTTAAGTTTCACAAAAGCGGAAAAAATAAATTTGCCTACTTTCCAGCTGTTCCCTAACATAACTTCACAAATAACACAGGAATCTTTTAGTTACTACGTCTACATACATATATAGTTTTGATCCAGAAAACCACGAACTTTCAATCATCACTATGTGCTAAAAATATTTGGCCAGGGGGGACTTGCATGTTTGTATTAGGTATACTCAACAAATTAAATACTTAAATATTCTAATAGCGTAATACATTTAAATTCATTAAGACACCTTATTTATGCCTCTCTCTTAAGTAATGGTCAGTCAAAAGACAAAGGTAGTATTTTTATGCAACCCTGCTTCAGTGTTACTGAGCCACATAAGCAATTATCTTTTCACAACTCTTTGTACTTTAATCAATTTCATTCATAACTTTAAAAAATCTACGTTTACTCTACTCAGAACTTACATTTTCGAAACCTCAGTATTTATGCACGACAGGTGCGCCTTCTAAGTCAAACTTATTTACTCACTTTCACTTTACTTACTACACAAAGAGTGTAAGAATATCAAAATCGTTAAATTTGTCAGAAAACTTCTATTTGAGTACTTACGCAAAATTTCACTTTCAGATATTTATTCACAGATGAAAATTAGTGCTTGTAGATACAGAATAAGGCAATCAAATGCTTTCATAACAGTTTTACTCGGAATAATCAAACATCAGCAAAGGACCCTATATAGGTTAATCAGTAGGAATAAAATAACAGGGTGAACCAAATTTTGTGTTTAAGAGAATAATTATTCAAAAAATTTAATTTTCAGGTAACTGTTCACACTTCTACAATTCTAATTATACGGTTCATAACCTGTTGGGCGTTATCGTTGGGTGCGGCGGACAGTAAAGGCAGCTGCACTACCCATGGTACGGCATACAAGTTTTTTGAAGAGTGGACTAATTAATTCTTCTTGGCGTCGTTTTAAGTTCATAACGTAGCCCAACAACCTGTGCTAAAGCCATAATAATTCTGCAGTTTTTATACGAGGCTATTGTGCAACAATTTCCAGGTCAAGGCATCGCCTGCTTCGTCTGAGTGTTGCCTTCTTCACTACTACATACAGACTGTCTCTTTTGGTTCCCGCTCGCTCTACAGGTAGCGCATCCCAAACCCAAGCCACCTTTTACACTTCCTATAGTATTTTCCGTACAATACAAAAGGATTCCATCTTTTACATGACACATATCCTACTCATGGATTCTAATTGTGTACCATTTTATACAAATGACAACTAACACAAATATATAAGATTACATATACGAACAATTTCATTTCATTAAACCATGACAAAATATTATTTAGTAAATTATACATTTCGAGTATTTCTTTATAGAAGCTACAAACATACATTAGTAAAGCACTCTAACATCCCGTAGATCACACTTTCCATACAATCTTTGCATATCACAATTATATTATGACAAATTTTAAAGGCAAAAGCTGTTCATAAATCATATTACTGATTGAATAATAGTGTTATAGCTGGAATATAGACTAAGGTCAGCAGTGATTATGTATGTGGTAAACAATCGTCATGGATGGGTGATTATGCCGGATGCCGATAGTAGCCATGGTTAATGTGAGTTTTGGGAGAAAGATGGCGAGGATGAGGTGCTCAGTTGGAGCATTTGCGAGCGGTTAGGAAAGGGGGGGGGGTCGTGTTGAAGTACTATTTAGGAGATGTTCGATGGCTACTCCCTCACGGGCAGTGTTATTCTTATTATCTGTGTCATGTGGAGTCGTGGGGTTGGAGAAACGTCTCGTTGAGGTGGAGGGCATGGATTTCGTAATGTGAGAGATAAGAGGATATTTATTGGAGTGGAGGAATGGGTATTTTGGAATAGAATGAAGTATGTGTGCTGCGCCACTTTCAGTCAAACAGGGAGGTGTTTGAGGGCTGGGTTTAACTGAATGTTTCCAAGTGATCAAAAATGAAATGGGCTCTGTTTTGGGAATAGGCTACGTGTGTATTGAAATGGAAGCGGTGCGGTGGCAACGGTTATTCGCTGTAGGATGTGAGGTCTTTCATGGGGATGGATACATATTTTGGAGGACTAAGGTTATGAAACGGATGATGTTTCCGTGGTGGGAGGAGGACAGACGGAGTTGTTTGTGTGGAGTGGTGTATCAGCTGAGCCTAAGTGGATGGTGAGTTCAGATTTTTAGGGAGGAGTCTTGGATTTGGGGAAGCAAGTAGGGTGAGAATGGTCGCACGTTTTGCAGGTAGGTGAGGATTTTACATGTGAGCATTGCTTTGTGCAGGTGGTATTGCTTGCAGTGAGGACAGGGAGGGTGCGATTTTGCATTTTTCGGTAAAGTGGTCATTATGCTGGAGCATCGCTCACACTGACACGCTTGTGTAGTTGTTAGAGATGCTCCTACACGATGCTTCCTGCAGTAAATAAAGATCCCATTTTTTTCTTAGTTTGTTTAAGGCGTCAGGTGATTCTGAGAATACTCTTAGTAAGAAACGCGGTCCATTATCAATCTGAATGCTTAGTGGTTGGATCTGAGCACTATGGGACTTAACATCTGTGGTCAGCAGTCCCCTAGAACTTAGAAATACTTAAACCTAACTGACCTAAGGACATCACACACATCCATGCCCGAGGCAGGATTCGAACCTGCGACCGTAGCGGTCACGCGGTTCCAGACTGAAGCGCCTAGAACCGCACGGCCACACCGGCCGGCAATGCTTAGTGCCTTCCACATATTTGCACCTGATTGCGAGTTCAGTTCACTTTAAATTTCATAGTCCGTGTACTCAGTATCAATCTTTTAGGTTGCTGCTGTGAACGTTGGGGTTCGGCGTGGGGGCTGTGGTCGTTTTGGCGGAGGGTTTGTGACAGTCGCTGTGGTTCCAATGCCTCCAAGAGGGGTAATCCGGAATAGGGATAAATGGGAATGTGTGCCGTTTATTTTGATGATGATGGAGCCTTCCATAGGGATGAATTACTGGACTTGTAATGCTGATAGATGCCATTGATGGCGTCTGAGGGGTGTTTTAGGGGTTAGCAATTGGAGGTCTTATGCGTTTGATAAAAAGGAAGAGGAAGGTACTAGTTTCTGAGGTTGTGGAATGATTTCAGCCTGCATGTCGCCAGTGTCAGAAAAAAATAGCTCGGCCCTTTGGTTTCACCCTGACGCTAGTTTCTGCTGGGCCTTTCATTAGTTTTTAACGTAAGTGTCGGTGTGGAAGGGAGGTTGTGGGATGACTAGGGGTAGAGAATGTTGACCTATAGATATCGTTGCAGGGATTGTAGCTGGTGTTGTTGCTGGCAGCGTTGGGCTGCTTTTGGCTATTGTGTGGCTACTGCTGTTGCTGGCGATGCTGTGGCTGATGCTGTTGGGGATTGTGATGCTGGTGCTGCAATTTACGGCGGTGAAGGTACTGTTGAATAGGTAGCTGGTGTTGCCGTTACTGTTGTTGAAGTACTGTGGAAAGATCCTTCTAAAGTCAAATGCCGGTTCTCTAAATGTTCTCAATAGCGTTTCTCGAAAATAACGTTCCCTTCCCCCCAGTGTTCCCATTTGAGTTCCTGAAGCATCTCCTTAACACTTACGTGTTGTTCGAGCCTACCGGTAACAAATCTAGCCACCCGCCTCTGAATTGCTTCGATGTGTTCCTTCAATCCGACCTGGCACGGATCCCAAACAATCGAGCAGTACTGAAGAAAAGGTGGCACCAGTGGTCTACATGCGATCTCCTTTACAAGTGAACCACTCTTTCCTAAAAGTCCCCCAATAAACCGAAGTGACCATTTTCCTTTCCTAGCACAGTTTTCACATGTTTGTTCCACCTCATACCGCTTTGCAACGTTAGGTTGCGAGGTGCCGGGGCTAGTAGTGTATTTATCACTAAATTCTACTAGAATCCACATGTGTAAATCATGCTCTAAGCCCCCCCTATTCTAACTCCGACTTTTGCTGTTGCACAAGGATAAAACAAATACGCGAACTGACTCTAATCAACCCTGCTAGTGGAGTAGAAGAGAGTTTGGCACCTGCAATAATTTAATTTGATAAATAAGTTAAATAAACAAAGGTTACATTAGCATAGTGAGGAATGATAGGGTTGCTCTATTGATTAACAGAAAGAAAGTTCTGTCCAAAATAACAATATGATTTATTAAGATTAAACGCAGAATAGTAAAAGAGACACAGGAAATATAAAACATCAAATTGGCTAAAATTGGAGATTCATACAAACACAGTAAAGGTGAAGTTGTCCCTAACTTAGATCGTGAGGTTTAAGACGAAGTGGTATGTGGAGCCAATTCCTTTCCACTCAAATCTCAAGAGAGACACACAGCTAACCCAATAGTAATTGCTGCTACTCGAAACTGAACAAAGTTAGAAAAGGATGAACAGGCGCGCTCTGCTGAGCTCTGATTATCACCTAGGAAAATCCCTATCTGCCGGTGCTGCGGACGTACATTACCAACAGTCTTCTTATCTCCCAGAACACGATCTGGCGTACCGCAGGCGAGGGCTGGTTGCTCCGACGTCCTCGACCGAAAGGCGACTGCCGACTACCCAGAGCACCCGCACAGGCCGAACACCGAACATTCCCGCCCCCACGACAGTGGCCGTGGTTACGTTCCAATCAGCAACTCGAAAACCGGCGGAAATTCCACTCCATTGCCGGAGCACTACCATTCCACCAATGGAGATTCTTGGCGCCAATTTTTGTGCTGATTTTGCAGAAAGTGCGGGAATTTTCCCGCCACAACTGCGTGGGTACACAAGTCATTCCCACGCCTCGCTGGTAGCCCGCCAGAAAGTGTTTTCGCAAAGTTTCTCTGAAGTAACGGAACCTCTAGCCCAGCCGCTACTTCACACCCCAGCGGGCGTGTCTCTTGACAATGTCGGCGTCTGAAAAGCATTCACTCGACTGCCTCACACACGTCGGCTTAACTCTCTCCAGTTCCACAGAGCCCGCCTGTCACCGGCCCACCCGGGTGACGAGAGACGCTGCGTGGGAAGTACGCGTGTTAAGGAAAAGCAACCCTCCACCGCATGCAACTAGAGAGGAGAATCGTAAGATAGAAATATGAGAGGGGGCTCATGCCACCTCTCATTGCCCCTACGCCATTTTAGATTGTAATTGGTGAGCGGTTGGCTCACTTAGGAGCAAGGTAGTGAGTCAATCGCCCAAGAACAATCTTACAAAGTGACTCCACATACCGCACTCTATAAAAAAGATCATTGCAACTGAAAAATGCAACTCATAGAGGGAGGATTATTTATGATGTAGCCAACTTCACCTTCTTAATATGGAACACTAACACTCACATCACACATCCATACCCAGGGAGCCCCTTCCCAAACACCGATTCACGCAGACATTCACTCTCTAAATATGGCCCGGGCATCTGAGCCAAATATGGAGCAGTTTATTCTTTACAATCAGAGTTGGAGTGCTCCGCAATTAAATGCCCAAGATGTTACAACAATTTTAATCATTAAACTAACCTGAACTCACTCACACATGATACTATATAAGTTAACAATCTCTTTGTGAGCTTTCAGAATCTAATTACAACCTCCGATTCATTCTGTCTCCCTGCAGCAAGAATAACCTTTACAAAATGTTCCCTGAACTGATGGTCCATTCACAATGACAGTGGTGGTATCTGCTTCAGTTTATGGGGACTTCAGGCACACTGTTTGCATACACACAACAATAAACACAAAATACAAAAAAAACATGGTGTGGAGAACAATACAGTAATCTGTAATAAGAATTACAGTGTAAAACACAAACGCATACAAGGTATGACATACATTACCAAAACAACATAAGAGAAAGAAATTTAAGAAAAAAAACAAGGTTCATGGGGCATCAAATTGTGCGTGCACATTGCACAAAGTTCACGACTGTGCTGAGAATGAGGCACTAAATCACATTGTTAGAAATATCCGTGGCACTTCACTGATTCCACTGTACTGACATCACATAAGGCTAAACGTCGGTTGTAGTTGCTACGTTGTGGCAACAGCAATAGGGAGTTCTGGAGTGTCTGCAGTACGCTGTTGAGATTGTAGTCAGACCCACGCATATGATCACGGCCGTATGGTAGGAAGACACAGTGATAGGCTCTCCTCACGTCGATTAATTGTCTCTGAGGTCTACTCGTTGGGATACATCACTAGTCTAGGTCTCTTCTCTCGCTGGACAGAACTTTATGTTTCCCAATACTGCAGTTCGACGAGGGATGATGGCACGTGGAGTGACTCCACAAGTGTGTGAGGTCATCCATACAGGATCGAACTAGGAGTGACTATTGTTAAAAACTGCTCTCTAATAGAGAGGAGAAGTAAGACATGAGACCATACATTTGTTAGTGTGGCACGATACTGCTTTGTGTATGCAGATCGGCCAATGCTAGTGAGTTGTAAAAACCCAAACAGGTGAGTATAGAGCGTCCCTTTCTGTCCTGAGGCACATGAGGCGCAGGTTCTGACACGATATGTGATCTTCTTCGTGTACTCACGACAACGTGGTCTGCCGCAGGGAATCCCTCCAAGCGGCTGCCGCGTCCGGAGAGCTAGCAGGCTGTCGCGTGTCAGGGTCAACGGCCAGCCCCACTTTCGCTTGTGGCGGGGCAAGGGTCCCGTGTAATCCCTCAGGTAGGCAGCCGGGTGACTGTCAGCGTGTAGGACGGGACGCTCGCCCTCTAGCAGGTAGCCGAAGACCTCTTGTTTTTGCGCTGGCTGGCCTCTGCATTGCCACGTTCCTCGTCATCTGTACAATTCTTACAAAAGTCTTATGCCTAACTTTTTCCCATGACCTTCTATGTTATAATAAATTTACCTAATGAAACATTGATGGTCTGTCATTTCAGACACTCTTATTTTACTTTTATAGTTATTAATCTATGGCAATCATTATAACATCTAATCTAGACATGGAAATAATTTATTTTGATATACGTGTAGAGACCGATCTCAGTAAGTACATGGTGTGTGATAACTGATGCTTTGTAATGGATGAACAACTAAATGTGCGGGCCCGCACTAATATTACTATTAATTATATAGATCGACAGTAGACATGCTTCAAGAATTAACTACCATATCCCAACGATCTACATTCTACGTCGTTTAATTAAATTATGTTGTTATGCAGGTCTAAGTTTTACTGTGCTATAAAGAACATGCAACTACGCTACTTTCGCTCGCCCGTCGTCCCTCCATCTCGGGTCTGTGGTTTGGTGACCTGAAAAATAGCAACTCAACAGGCGCGCGCCACACTTGTGGTAGAAAACCCCCACAATATTAATCTAGTTATTGTTAAATCCTACAGTTTAACTTATCCTAGTATCGTACTTTCCCTTTTATTTATTTATTTATTTTATTTATTTATTTATTTATTTATTTATTTATTTATTTATTTTTTTATTTACCTTATACAATACCCTTACATAGTTCCTGTTACGCTGAGATGTCTTGCTGCTCGCCGCTATTGACGACAGTGATGTGCGCGCCGTACGACATGACCTCCGAGTTTTCATTACGCCTCACTGAAACTCCAGAGACTGGGTTAGCCATGGCTATACACGACAATAAATTTATAGTTGCAACTTCCTTCTCTATGTGAAGCGGTTTTCGCGATCGAAGTACATCTTTCCAGAAGCAATGTAATATGACCAAGCCAGGACTGGTTCCTGTTGAGGATTCAGACACCCAACACACGCCAGCTACACAGTATGTCACGAATATCCAAGTACAATTCCTTGGTGATTCATCTGTGACAAAAACGAGCAGCACGCTAAATCCCCAACCAGCACATTAGCATGGTAGGCTTTTATGCCCTCATTTCTCTCGTCTAGGGCACCATTAGAGTCAAATGCTCACAGGTTCACCCCGACTTGCAAGACAACGATACCGGCGCAGCTCTGCAAAAACTATACTGCCCATATTCACCCTCGAAATCGCGCAATATACCACAATCGTGCAGTGCACTGACGCGTGCCTGCAAGCATTGGTATGAACGTCTCACGAACTGGTTGTGGCCGCTATGGAGCGTATCACGACTTCTCAGAACGCTTCTAAGAGCACGTTCTTGTATGCGCCCGTTTGTGCGACGTCTCGTCACTCATCCTTATCCCTTAACATGGACACCAGATAGGAAAGGACAAAAACATTGCTCATGAAAAGGTAGTGTCTCCTACTCCATCGACATTGGAGATCGCAAACATAAACAAAAAGAGGATAGCAGCAGTAAATTCTTATGCAAGACAACGCAGCGTGTTAATACTTTAGCAATCTTAATCTATTAATGTAACGATTATTGTTCCCCGAACAAAGGTTCATATATTTGCCTATTCTACTATGTACATTTCTTACACTACTACTATTCTACGAACTCCTTTATGTGAGATATGTGGTGGAGTCCTATGGACTTCTTTCCTTTCAGCGTCTCCAATTCATAAGCATTGTGGTGAGCTGCTCTCCTTATACGGTACGGGCCGTTGTAAACAGAATAGAATTTTTGGCATTTCATTTTTTGTTTGTTCGAAAGTCGGAAAGACTTAACGAGCACCTTTTGTCCAACTTGGAAGTGTCGTAGACGAGCTCCCCTGTCGGCACGTCTCTTCCTGACCTCTGCTGCAGCCCGTATCCTCTTGAGAGCCAAATCCACTATGGCTTGGTGCTGCGTTCGCGCCCTTGGTGGGAAGTTTACGACCTTGGTTATCAAGTCCTTAGGAATCCAGTTTTTTAGTACTGTAATGGGTGCCAATTTTGTTATCCCATGGGGTGCCTCATTGATCACCTCCTGGAAGTCTTTAAGGAAAACGTCCCATGTCGTGTGCTGTTTGTTACAGTACAACCGGCACAAGTTTCCGAGTTCTTTAATAACCCGTTCTGCAGCATTCGAGCTCGGATGGTGTGAAGATATAAAAATGGGATCAATTTTACATCGACGCAACGTCTCCTTCCATGTTTTTGACTTAAACTGTGGCCCGTTATCAGAAATGATTCTACTCACATGACCAACCTGTGGTAGGAAATCCCGGATGAGGGCTCGTGATACAGTTCGTCCTGTCGCCCTCTTCAGTGGCGTAAAGGTAACGTATTTGGACGTTAGTTCAACAAACACTAATACGTAAGTATATCCTCTTCTTGTTCTTGGCAAAGGTCCCATCAAATCTGTTGCTGCTAATTGTCTTAATTTGGTCGGTACGATTGGGTATAATGGTGCCTGCATGCTCACAGTGGTGTGCTTAGCCTTTTGGCAGTCTTTACACACCGACAGTACCCTCCGAATTCGACGCTCCATGTTTCGAAAGTAACACATGGTCCTTAGCTTGAGATTGCACTTGCGTGGTCCGAAGTGTCCATAGCTAAGGTGAGTATGCCATATAACCTTGTTTATTAGGTGTTCAGGGATGCATACCCCCCATTCAGTGTCATTGGTATAATTTCGGTGGAAAATTATGCCTTTACGCAAGAGGTAGAACTGCCTGATGGTGGCGTGTCTTCTGTCTATCCATTTCTGCTTCAATAACACTAGGGCAGGGTCCTTGTCTTGCTCCTTCTTGATGTCCTGCATACTACAGGTAATAAAATTCTCAAAGGCTACTTTCTGCATATAGTAAAGGCAGTAGTGATTTTCCTCTAGATCTTCTTCCATGTTGTGCTCAAATCCGATCGGTGACCGTGATAAGGCGTCTGCAATAATGTTCTGACTGCCGGGGATATATTCTATCGAAAAGTTGTACTGCTGTAGATATGATGCCCACCTCATGAGCCGCCTGTGATTAAGCTTTGCAGTCATCAAGAACTCGAGTGCCTTGTGGTCTGTGTAGACTTTCGTCTGGCGACCAAACAGAAGGTATCTGAATTTTTCAAACGCCCATACAATAGCCAGCGCCTCTAACTCGGTTACTGAGTAATTCCTCTCACTCTTGGCTAGTACTCTGCTAGCAAACGCAATTGTCATCCACACCCTGTTTCCTTCATGTACATAGTCTTGGAACACCATGACACCCAGACCGGAGTATGAACTGTCCGTTACTATGCAAAGCTCTTCAGCTAAATTAGGGTGTGATAGGATGGGTGCTTGTAATAATGCGAATTTTAATGTTTTCCATTCGGATTCGGCCGCCTCATCCCATTCCCAAGGAATCTTCTTTCCTGTAAGTTGATGCAACCGAGGACTGCTCTGAGTTTTGGCATGTATAAAGCGGTTGTAAAAATTTATGATCCCCAAGAACCCCCTTAACTGCTTCTTTGTCGTAGGAATGGGAAACTTTTCAATCGCTTCGATCTTTTCGGGATTTGGCGCAATGCCCTCACCCGTGATGATATGTCCTAGAAATTTCACAGAGGACGTCCCAAAATTCGATTTTTCGATATTGATAGTCACACCGTATTCCTTGAATGTCGCTAGGAGTTCACCGAGGACCGCATTGTGCTCTCCCCAAGATTTCTCCGCGATCAGCAAATCGTCCACATAGCTGGTGACATGACGTTTCAAATTATCGCTTAGTATGCCGTCCAGCCCCCGAATGAATGCGGCAGATGAAACGTTCAAACCAAATGGTAGACGACGAAACCGGTAACATCTTCCAAATGCTAAAAAGGCTGTGTACTGTCTGCAATTTGGATGGAGCTCGATCTGCCAGAAACTCGATTTTAGATCAACTGATGAGAAGATTGATATTCCATGGAAGTTTTGTAAGAGTTCCTCTAATCGTTCCGGTCTGTCTGTTTCGGGTTCTATTATGGTATTAATTTGTCGCGAGTCCAAGACTAAACGAATACTACCATCTGCCTTCTCGACTACTCTTAACGGGTTATTATAGGCTGAAGCCGTAGGTTCTATTATTCCTTCACTCAGCATTCGCGTAATTTCAGCTGCTACTTTCTGTCGATATGCCAAGGGGATTGGATAGGGTGGCACACGAAACTGGTTGTGCGGACGTACACGAAATTCATATTGGAAGTTCTTTATTGATCCTGTCTTGGGAAGGAAGACCTCCGCATGTTCTACTAGTAATTTATGAAGTTCTTTGCGGTGTTCGCCCCTTATATTCTTTATTGCTTCCACTTTTTCTCCTATTTTCTCCTTTATTTCTCCCATTATTCCGACTTCATTCTCATCCGTGTCCTCTCCCCTATCCGCAACGTCGTCCTGTTCTTCCTTTCTGTCTTTCAGACACGCATAGTTTATCCGAACACAGTTAGACGGTAGTTGAGCTGGGATCAGCTGATCGTCGAACTTAATGTGGACGGGATTCCCTTTCCTCAAAACCACTTCACCTCGTCCTAGATCAACTATCGCTTCATGTTCATTTAGGAAGTCCGTTCCTATTATCATGTCGATCGCCAGATTTGGCACGATCCTGAAGTTAGACTCTATTTTGTGTCCTTGGCAGGAGAATTCCAGTCTTGTTTGTTGGGTGACCTCCGTACATTTACCCGCTAATGCCCCTTTTATTTTGGTTTTCTTAACCGATAGGACAGGCCAGTCCATCTCCTGAGAGCACCTCTTGTATGCTGCCTCAGATATTGCTGTTATGTAGCTTCCACTATCTATTATCGCATTCAGACTCTTTTCAGCTATTGCTACTGTGATAAGAGGCTGCCGATCATGTCGAGGAGTTGCTTTATGTTCCTCGAGCAGGATTTCTGACAAATCTTCGTAATGTATCATCCGTAGTTGGCCAGGTCCGAGATTACGTGCGAAATTCCGGCGGCCTGTGTTCGCACTAGTCTGGCGTCAATCCCTAGTTAGGCTCCCCCTCCTCTGACGTGCATTAGGATTTGCGGGTCTGGTTTCAATCTCCTGGTTCCACCGTTGTCCTTGGTTTCGCTCTCTCCAATTACGGTCGCTTTGCCGTTCGTTATTCCTTCTATCCCAGATTCCTTGTCTAGATTGACCCTGCTCCCTGACGTTCTGGTTTCCGTGTCTTTGGTTTCCATAACCTTGAATAGCGTAACCTTGACTTCCGTAACCCTGGTTTCCTAACTGACCAGTGCGATTATGCAATCTGCTGTCGTCTTCTGTTCCTGGCCGGTGGTATTTGTTACTTTGCCCCTTCTTCCTGTCCTTTGCGTCTTGTTTATCAAAGACTACTTCGAGTTCGCGCAATAGAATCTTGAATGCTTCTATGTCAGCTCCACACTTGCCGACAAGTGTCTGTTGGTACCTAACTGGCAATTTGGAAAAGCAAAATTTAATGATTTCTCCGTTACTATACGGACTATCTAAAAATTGATTCTTCTTGAGTAAATCATCAAGAAATTTGGTTGCGCTCCTATGCCCGGACACTTCCAGTTCAGGACAAAATATTATTTCCTCTTTAATCCTATCTTGCGTTTCCTTTGACCAGTAGGTCCGCAGGAATGCACCAACAAATTCCTGATAAGTCCGACACGTCACTGCCACACCCCGCATCTTTTCCGCGGCTTGGCCTTCGATGTGTCCACACATGAATTCTAATTTTGCCTGGGTTGGCCATGATGCCGGTAATGAATTTGTAAACTGCATCACCCAGCTCTTCGGATGCATCGACCCTCCATTTTCTTTGAACTTCTGGAATTTCAGTATCGACAGGAAGTGATTGTGATCAAAATCCTGTCTGATCCTCGCACTGGTGTTGTCACTCGTTTCCGATACTTGCACGTCTGCGGAGTGTCCTGATCTATCTTGCTGATAACTGTGATGTGCTACGTCTGTATCACAGTGGAAGTGGCATTCAGCATTCACTCTTCTAAGTGGGCTGCAATTATTGGAGCTATTACTCGCTGTTTCTGCGTGTGCATTGTTTGTTCCGCACGCTGTCACTGGGCTAGAGCACGGCGGGCTTTTCCTCGGAGACACAATCCTGTGTGCTCCATCATTGGTATCCGAACGCGCAGTGCTCGTGTGCCCATTTCGCTCTAGTTTTGCTATCCGACTCTCTACTTCTTTCATTCGTTTCGTGATGTTCGTAACCGCAATATTACCTTGAGTCTTTAAGGCCGCTAGGGATTTCGAGTGGACTTGTGTCGCACGTCGCAAGCGCCCTGCGAGTTTAGAAGTTACTCTTGCGATTTTCATTGCCCCTGTTGCTGCAGTTTTGGCTAGGCCTGCTACTTTTTGTGCTACCATTGACATTTGTTTTGCTTCTCCACATTCTTTCTTTATTGTTAATAATTCCCCACGAATTGCCCCTATATGCGAGATTATTGCCTCAGTGTCCCTCTTACGCTGTTCGTCAGCTTCTTCCTTCTCCTTCTTACGTTGTTTCTCCTCTTCTTCCTTCTCCTTCTTACGTTGTTTCTCCTCTTCTTCCTTCTCCTTCTTACGTTGTTCGTCAGCTTCTTCCTTCTCCTTCTTACGTTGTTTCTCCTCTTCTTCCTTCTCCCTCTTACGCTGTTCGTCAGCTTCTTCCTTCTCCTTCTTACGTTGTTTCTCCTCTTCTTCCTTCTCCCTCTTACGCTGTTCGTCAGCTTCTTCCTGCTTCTTACGCTGTTCGTCAGCTTCTTCTTTCATTGATCGTAGGAAGCTCAGTATTGGGTTTACGTCATCTTCTTGATCCTCTTCAAACATGGGCGATGTAACTCTGGACACCTGGGCGCTAGAGCTCTGACGTGACCGAGCTGGCCTCTGTCTGCACTCGTTCGTTTGACTATAAACTTCTGCTACCGTCTCGACCTGTGTGCCTGTCTCTGTTTCATCCTCTACTTCACTATCATAATCACGGCCGCAACGCTGCTCTGAGATCGCGTCCAAATCACCTTCCTCATCAATGCCCCTGGCGTCCTGTCCTGCTAAAAATGTGCCCATCTCATCTCCGAACCTATTCCCGTCAGTAAACTGCCCCTTATCCATTATGCTATCCTCTTTTGTTTTAGCTTCGCCCGATAATAGTCGTGCCTTACTTCTCGTTATCATTCATAAAAACAAATTCATCTAAAATGCACAATAAAATTAATCTACTCCATATATTTTTTTACACATAAACATAAAATTTCAACAACGCTGTTCCAACGCTGTAATCACAAACACAATTTGATGTGGTACAGAAACCGCACACAAATCCGACAAAGTGCGATGCGGTACAGACACCACATCAGCGAAACACAAAAAAAACAATGAACAAAAAATATATACACTGAAAACAAAAACTGTAGTCATGCGCCGCTACTTAAAACTAAACGCGGAACTACCAAAAAAAAAACTTGGGTATTAATCATTAAAAAAAATAGAGAGAAAAAAAATTGAATGTTCCTACTAAGAATCCTGTTTGTTTATCAGAGATTCACAGGAAAGATCCTGGCAGGGTCGCCATATTATGCGAGGTGCCGGGGCTAGTAGTGTATTTATCACTAAATTCTACTAGAATCCACATGTGTAAATCATGCTCTAAGCCCCCCTATTCTAACTCCGACTTTTGCTGTTGCACAAGGATAAAACAAATACGCGAACTGACTCTAATCAACCCTGCTAGTGGAGTAGAAGAGAGTTTGGCACCTGCAATAATTTAATTTGATAAATAAGTTAAATAAACAAAGGTTACATTAGCATAGTGAGGAATGATAGGGTTGCTCTATTGATTAACAGAAAGAAAGTTCTGTCCAAAATAACAATATGATTTATTAAGATTAAACGCAGAATAGTAAAAGAGACACAGGAAATATAAAACATCAAATTGGCTAAAATTGGAGATTCATACAAACACAGTAAAGGTGAAGTTGTCCCTAACTTAGATCGTGAGGTTTAAGACGAAGTGGTATGTGGAGCCAATTCCTTTCCACTCAAATCTCAAGAGAGACACACAGCTAACCCAATAGTAATTGCTGCTACTCGAAACTGAACAAAGTTAGAAAAGGATGAACAGGCGCGCTCTGCTGAGCTCTGATTATCACCTAGGAAAATCCCTATCTGCCGGTGCTGCGGACGTACATTACCAACAGTCTTCTTATCTCCCAGAACACGATCTGGCGTACCGCAGGCGAGGGCTGGTTGCTCCGACGTCCTCGACCGAAAGGCGACTGCCGACTACCCAGAGCACCCGCACAGGCCGAACACCGAACATTCCCGCCCCCACGACAGTGGCCGTGGTTACGTTCCAATCAGCAACTCGAAAACCGGCGGAAATTCCACTCCATTGCCGGAGCACTACCATTCCACCAATGGAGATTCTTGGCGCCAATTTTTGTGCTGATTTTGCAGAAAGTGCGGGAATTTTCCCGCCACAACTGCGTGGGTACACAAGTCATTCCCACGCCTCGCTGGTAGCCCGCCAGAAAGTGTTTTCGCAAAGTTTCTCTGAAGTAACGGAACCTCTAGCCCAGCCGCTACTTCACACCCCAGCGGGCGTGTCTCTTGACAATGTCGGCGTCTGAAAAGCATTCACTCGACTGCCTCACACACGTCGGCTTAACTCTCTCCAGTTCCACAGAGCCCGCCTGTCACCGGCCCACCCGGGTGACGAGAGACGCTGCGTGGGAAGTACGCGTGTTAAGGAAAAGCAACCCTCCACCGCATGCAACTAGAGAGGAGAATCGTAAGATAGAAATATGAGAGGGGGCTCATGCCACCTCTCAAGGTCCAGATATAGAAACGACTTCACTGTGTCAAGCAGGGCACTAATAATATTGTATCCGAACGTTACAGGTTTCTTCTTCGTACTCATACGCATTAACCTACGTTTTTCCACATTTAGAGCTATCTACAGTTCATCACACCAACGGGAAATTTAATCTATGTCGCCTTGTATCTTTCTGCAGTCACTCAACTTCGACACCTTACTACACAACGCGATTTCGTCAGCAAACAACCGCAGATTTCGGCCCACCTTGTCAGCCATCAATTAGTTAGGTTACATGAAGGAAATGCTCCAATACAGTATATTGTCCAAACCATTTCATAGACTCAAACGTAAATTATAGAGTAAAGCTACAAATAAATTGAAGACGTTTAAAGGGATGGAGGAAAAAAGCACACTTGAATACTGTAAACAAGTCTTGGAACGAGGTGAAACCCGAAGACAAAAATTTAGTGAATTAGAAAACCATTTATACCAACAATTTATGCAATCCAGAAATGAATTAAGTGCAGTGCATGGTACGGATTACAAATTTGGGGATTGGATTATTGTAAACGAATCGGTCTGGTCTTTAAGGCTTCACCTCATTGGTAATTCACTTTCAAAACGATATACAAAATTACGAGCAGGAAGATAACCAAATATGTAAGGAAAAACTACGCCAATAAACTTGTAGACTGTTCCGTGGCGTTTTTTGCTGGAATTAATGTCAAATTCCAACAGTATGAAAACATATATCTCATCAACACAGATCATTTCGGTTTTAACTATGAAATGAAATCGAACCGCACGTTATGTTAGTTAGAGAAGACGACAGTAAACGTAGTATAGAGCAGCTGCATGCCACTTCCCACAATTATACAATATGCTCTTGACAAAGAAGAATTTATTTTACCTAAATTTTACTTTTGTTTGCAAGAAAAAAACGTGTATTTGGACCGCAAGTTTGGCAACAGGTGAATAGGGTACTTGTGCTAACCCCAAATATCATTGTCAATTGTACCGTAAAATGGAGACAAGACTAGTGAAAGACTTTAACGAACGTATGATTGATCCTTGTGCGAACTAATATTTTGCTTTATTCCTTGACAGTTACACAGGACAGGAGGATCGGATATTGTACAATTTTGGCATGGGACTAGACTTGATTACCACTCCTCCAGGTTGTACACCTCTCGTGCAACCGTTAGATGTGTTTGGGTTTAGCGAAGTGAAATACTTTGTATAAAGACCCTGTTGTTGTTGTTGTGGTCTTCAGTCCTGAGACTGGTTTGATGCAGCTCTCCATGCTACTCTATCCTCTGCAAGCTTCTTCATCTCCCAGTACCTACTGCAACCTACATCCTTCTGAATCTTCTTAGTGTATTCAACTCTTGGTCTCCCCCTACGATTTTTACCCTCCACGCTGCCCTCCAATACTAAATTGGTGATCCCTTGATGCCTCAGAACATGTCCTACCAACCGATCCCTTCTTCTGGTCAAGTTGTGCCACAAACTTCTCTTCTCCCCAATCCTATACAATACTTCCTCATTAGTTATGTGATCTACCCATCTAATCTTCAGCATTCTTCTGTAGCACCACATTTCGAAAGCTTCTATTCTCTTCTTGTCCAAACTATTTACCGTCCATGTTTCACTACCATACATGGCTACAATCCATACAAATACTTTCAGAAATGACTTCTTGACACTTAAATCTATACTCGATGTTAACAAATTTCTCTTCTTCAGAAACGCTTTCCTTGCCATTGCCAGTCTACATTTTATATCCTCTCTACTTCGACCATCAGTTATTTTGCTCCCCAAGTAGCAAAACTCCTTTACTACTTTAAGTGTCTCATTTCCTAATCTAATACCCTCAACATCACCCGACTTAATTCGACTACATTCCATTATCCTCGTTTTGTTTTTGTTGATGTTCATCTTATATCCTCCCTTCAAGACAACATCCATTCCGTTCAACTGCTCTTCCAAGTCCTTTGCTGTCTCTGACAGAATTACAATGTCATCGGCGAACCTCAATGTTTTTATTTCTTCTCCATGGATTTTAATACCTACTCCGAATTTTTCTTTTGTTTCCTTTACTGCTTGCTCAATATACAGATTGAATAATATCGGGGAGAGGCTACAACCCTGTCTTACTCCCTTCCAAACCACTGCTTCCCTTTCATGTTCCTCGACTCTTATAACTGCCATCTGGTTTCTGTACAAATTGTAAATAGCCTTTCGCTCCCTGTATTTTACCCCTGCCACCTTTAGAATTTGAAAGAGAGTATTCCAGTCAACATTGTCAAAAGCTTTCTCTAAGTCTACAAATGCTAGAAACGTAGATTTGCCTTTCCTTAATCTTTCTTCTAAGATAAGTCGTAAGGTCAGTATTGCCTCACGTGTTCCAGTATTTCTACGGAATCCAAACTGATCTTCCCCGAGGTCGGCTTCTACTAGTTTTTCCATTCGTCTGTAAAGAATTCGTGTTAGTATTTTGCAGCTGTGGCTTATTAAACTGATTGTTCGGTAATTTTCACATCTGTCAACACCTGCTTTCTTTGGGATTGGAAGTATTATATTCTTCTTGAAGTCTGAGGGTATTTCGCCTGTTTTATACATCTTGCTCACCAGATGGTAGAGTTTTGTCATGACTGGCTCTCCGAAGGCCATCAGTAGTTCTAATGGAATGTTGTCGACTCCCGGCGCCTTGTTTCGACTCAGGTCTTTCAGTGCTCTGTCAAACTCTTCACGCAGTATCTTATCTCCCATTTCACCTTCATCTACATCCTCTTCCATTTCCATAATATTGCCCTCAAGTACATCGCCCTTGTATAGACCCTCTATATACTCCTTCCACATTTCTGCTTTCCCTTCTTTGCTTAGAACTGGGTTTCCATCTGAGCTCTTGATGTTCATACAAGTGGTTCTCTTATCTCCAAAGGTCTGTTTAATTTTCCTGTAGGCAGTATCTATCTTACCCCTAGTGAGATAAGCCTCTACATCCTTACATTTGTCCTCTAGCCATCCCTGCTTAGCTATTTTGCACTTCCTGTCGATCTCAGTTTTTAGACGTTTGTATTCCTTTTTGCCTGCTTCATTTACTGCATTTTTATATTTTCTCCTCTCATCAATTAAATTCAATATTTCTTCTGTTACCCAAGGATTTCTACTAGCCCTCGTCTTTTTACCTACTTGATCCTCTGCTGCCTTCACTACTTCATCCCTCAAAGCTACCCATTCTTCTTCTACTGTATTTCTTTCCCCCATTCCTGTCAATTGTTCCCTTATGCTCTCCCTGAAACTCTGTACAACCTCTGGTTCTTTCAGTTTATCCAGGTCCCATCTCCTTAAATTCCCAAATTTTTGCAGTTTCTTCAGTTTTAATCTACAGGTCATAACCAATAAATTGTGGTCAGAGTCCACATCTGCCCCTGGAAATGTCTTACAATTTAAAACCTGGTTCCTAAATCTCTGTCTTACCATTATATTATCTATCTGATACCTTTTAGTATCTCCAGGGTTCTTCCATGTATACAACCTTCTATCATGATTCTTAAACCAAGTGTTAGCTATGATTAAGTTGTGCTCTGTGCAAAATTCTATCAGGCGGCTTCCTCTTTCATTTCTTAGCCCCAATCCATATTCACCTACTACGTTTCCTTCTCTCCCTTTTCCTACACTCGAATTCCAGTCACCCATGACTATTAAATTTTCGTCTCCCTTCACTATCTGAATAATTTCTTTTATTTCATCATACATTTCTTCAATTTCTTCGTCATCTGCGGAGCTAGTTGGCATATAAACTTGTACTACTGTAGGAGGTGTGGGCTTCGTATCTATCTTGACCACAATAATGCGTTCACTATGCTGTTTGTAGTAGCTAACCCGCAGTCCTATTTTTTTATTTATTGTTAAACCTACTCCTGCATTACCCCTATTTGATTTTGTATTTATAGCCCTGTAATCACCTGACCAAAAGTCTTGTTCCTCCTGCCACCGAACTTCACTAATTCCAACTATATCTAACTTTAATCTATCCATTTCCCTTTTTAAATTTTCTAACCTACCTGCCCGATTAAGGGATCTGGCATTCCACGCTCCGATCCGTAGAACGCCAGTTTTCTTTCTCCTGATAATGACATCCTCTTGAGTAGTCCCCGCCCGGAGATCCGAATGGGGGACTATTTACCTCCGGAATATTTTACCCAAGAGGACGCCATCATCATTTAATCATACAGTAAAGCTGCATGCCCTAAGGTTTTGTAAAACTCGACGGTACACCCATCAGTATTGTTTACATGGTCGTATCAAAGTCCAGGCTCCCACACAAAACAAACTGCACTCTCCGAAATTCCAGGGCATGTTCGTATTTGCTTGGACATATGCAGGATTTGATGATATGCATGTGGAAAACTTCAAACCGTTAAAAGCTTATTTTCTAGGAGAGCCCGGGGAAAACTATGTGATTATGAAACTATTCTCTTCATTTATTGCAGCTTATGTGACAAACTATTATGTTTTCACCATTTCTTTGGGAGTGACCACATTCACATTCATACGCATACCTAAATCAGACAACGAGACATATCTCATACACTCACCATGCGTACGAGTTAGGTGCGACGATAAGAGATTCCTATCATATGACACACATACTGTCACCAATGTTGTGTACGACACACTACACGAGTTTTTCGGTGGAGGATTCGGTTGAGTTGTCGCCTTGTCATGAAACGTCTGCGGTGCCCATACGAGAACCACTTTCTTTTGGCTGCTCATAGAGTGGTTGTGCGGATTCAGCTTCCATTATACGTTCCTTCCTTACACCTCGCTGTTGCAAACGGACGTTACACCACTACAAAGACACAAATTTGAACAGAGCGAAGAGGCACGTCAGTGACAGGACGGACAGTTCACAATTTTGTGAAAAAAAAGATGGGGAACGAGGAAGGCTTGAACATGGATCTCCCACTTTGCAGTGCACCGTCGTGCCCATTTATGTTCGAGGCCACGGTTCTGTCATTTGGCTCGATTTTGCACGTCTTGAGCTTGAACTGTTCTCTGTTTCTATTTTGCTTCCTTTTACACATTTCATTACATGTCTTTCCTTTTTCGTGCTTGATCTGAGTTCAGTTTTTAACGGGATATCCACTGGGCGATCTTACCGTTAAATGTGAGGAGGATGCGATGGGGAGTTTCCCTTGTCATTAAGATATGCAACACACTTTTTTTCTGAAAGCAAGATGGTTGTAACATCACAATAGGTATCGTTACATGATTAAAAAAATGAGTGATGCAACTAATTAATGTCAGCCCCAATAACTGCATGCCTGTAGAAGCAAAATGGGTCTACACATTTCTTTTTCATACTTATGTGCACGTCCTGTGTCCTGATTTCCATTTTTCACCTTTCCTGTAAGTGTGTGGTCAAGTGTGAATGATTTGAATGCAGTAGCAGGCGACCAGAGAAGTGGTGGCTTTCATAATCTCCTACCAACCTAAACGGTGTCGGTGGAAGGTAAAGAGCAGGAAGAGAAGGGCTTCGCCAAAGATGAGTAAAGCAGAACGTTTTTCTAGCAGAGGTTGGTCATGGGCCTCCCCACCACCCCGGGCCGTTCGGAGAGAGCTCCCCGCGACAGTTACAGGTGGAGTTGTTCTGAAGACAGGTAAGCGACCAGACGTTCACTCAGAACGACTGTGTCGAACAAGGGACAAAAGGTATTTGAATATGTTAATAATAATTTGTTAATCTCAACAGTTTATTTTCCTAGCTATTTTTTAATTACCATTTAGGTTCTGGTTACAGTTGCTGGTACGTTAATCAGTGTCATAATAGTGTGATTTCCGCTAGGCGCGACCACGCGGTCTATAGATTCAAAGCGCATCCGAAGCCCTAAAAGTTACTGTCTGTCATATTATTTTATTTGTGCGGGTCATTTTAAATTATCAATAAAACTGTACCGAGCGTATATTCGGCAAGATGAATCGTTTGATTCCAAGCTCTTCACGCAAAGATATACAGCCACCAAAATCCTGCTCGATGCCAGCCACGAGGTGCATAGAATTCTGCCCACTAATAAATGCTGTCGACATTTTGTTTGTCGTGTGAATTAGTGCATGTGAATGTCTGTGTTACAAACTTGAGCAGTGATCACGTGCTCCCCAGATTTTCCCACCCCACAGGACTCTACAGATTAGGGCCAACGTGGCTTGTTATTGTCTTATGAGAAAGCCATAGGATCGTATATAAATGTACCAGGAATGTTTTGTCCATCTACTAAATACAAAAAGATTACTGTTAACATTCGAAATATTAGTGGAAAAAAAATATTTTATCATTTGAAGCTATTTCCTTGATCGTTAATTTATTTTCAATACATCTGAAAATAGTGTCACATTTGTAGTATTGATGATTACGCTCCTAAAATCCAAAGTGCTTGGCTCAAGTTTAGCCAACAGTACGTAGCTTTCTCTGACTGCCCCATAGAATACCATAGCGTTGTCCGTTGTGACCTTAATAAATTCAATCAATGAAGGAATTGCTCATAAAGTTTAGATGGGCCTAAATCTATTTCAAATAAGGGGCAAAACTATTCAGAGAAGGTTATGTCGCCAAAGAAAAATAAGAGCGAACGTGGACAGGATATGCCATGATAGCAGGCTGGAACAAAAGAAATAATAATAATCAAAAGAAGCTCCTGTTAATGAAAGTAAGTAACCCTCCATAGGCTCCCACTCAATGAATAGTAAGATGCCAGTGGTGAGTCACATGGTTTTCTTCAAGATTTCAGTACACCACATTATTCCCCGATTTTCTGTTACAATACTGTAATTTTCAACATTATGTCTGTACAATGTGTTACGACGTAAAGTCAAGCGCCGGCACACTAGTTGGGAACGAAAGAGACGGCTGTGAGAAGAGATCAGCCAATGGCACGCTGACCGGACATCCCTCCAAGACGACAACACGACAGCAGCCGTCACTACGTGAAGAGTATAAGCGCCTCGACCGACTGGTGACGCCACATTTCAATAGCAGCTTCAAGATTACCCACTTGGATAGCAGCGTCAACGTTAAGCACTTTGATAGCAGTTCAGGAAAGATTTTGTCAGTTAGAGATCAGCAGTCACTGCAAAGACTTATTATTCCGTATGTCACCCTTTGCTTGCGACACATGCGTGTAATTGCCAAAGTTAAGTATTGTATCTGTTATTATTGTAATAAAACTCGTTAGTACGACTTGTTTGATTGTTTGTCTAGCGAACGAAGTACGCAGGCTTCCTAGACAATAGAGGGTTGAGACGAGGCTGGGTGAAATATTGGTGAAGAGGTGAACGAATACCATAGCGACAACCCAGAGCCTGGCTGCCACAGATTTTGTTTTGTTGTGGGCTTTTGTGTTTTGCTGGTGCCTTAATTCTGCCTTATCTTTTCTTTGCAGGCGTGTTTACATTTTTTAACAGTGTCTCTTATAGTGTTTTATCTATTCATTGTTTTCAGGTGCGCGTTGCAGAAATTTTCTTTGCTTGCGTCCTTATTTTTCTTGCTTGCATTGTCTGTTTATTGCATTTGCCTTTACCGAAACGAACAACCCACCTCTCCCTCGGCTTGCTCAGGCGCCTCAGCAGCAAGCGAGAGATAAAACACAGCTAATACAGACGTTTCAATTTGAGATGCAGCAGATTGCATCCCTTCTCAGTATGGTACAGCAGTTACTCGTGAACCAAACGAACACTGCGCAACAGGCAACAACTGTAGCTCCGAGTACCATACTGCCTTTTCGCCAGTTTATCGAAAAATAAGAGGAATGTCTCGATTGGTTGCAAAAGTATGAATCCCACATCATTGCTCACAAAGCACCATGTACTGTGAAACCACATTACTTTTTGTCAATGGTAGAAAGTGCAGTTTTTTGCTCATTCAGAAATTGTTCCCTAACATCACTCTGAGTGAACGTTCCTATGATCAGATTGTAGTTCTCTTACTATTATAATCAACAAGTGAATGTGGTGGCAGCTAGGTAGCAATTCTTTCGTTGCAAGAAAAGGTCAGAACAAACATATCGAGAGTTGGTAACAGATTTGCAGGGTATGATGAGGAAATGCAAATTCAAATGTGTTTGTGGTGCTTTATATTCAGACATTATTGAGCATGACGCAATCGTGTACAACGTAACTGATGTCAAACTTAGAGAACAGATATTTGAAACAGTCATATCCATTATTTCAGCACGTAGTGCAGATTCTTTGATCAGTATGAATCACGTGCGTAACGGCCGATAAATCTGAGCAGCCACCAATTACTCACGTTGACTGGGCCAGTAGGCAGCAGCAGCATGTGCGCGCCATGCCGCGTAAACAGTTCTCTAAACAGGCGAACAGAATTAAGTCATGCTCCCGGCGCTATTCATCGCACAAGCGCCAAGATTGCCCGTCCAGACAAGCACAGTTTTACGCTTGTGGCAAGAAAGGTTACGTACGAGGGCAGTTCAATAAGTAATGCAACACTTTTTTTTCTCGGCCAATTTTGGTTGAAAAAACCGGAAATTTCTTGTGGAATATTTTCAAACATTCCCGCTTCGTCTCGTATAGTTTCATTGACTTCCGACAGGTGGCAGCGCTGTACGGAGCTGTTAAAATGGCGTCTGTAACGGATGTGCGTTGCAAACAACGGGCAGTGATCGAGTTTCTTTTGGCGGAAAACCAGGGCATCTCAGATATTCATAGGCGCTTGCAGAATGTCTACGGTGATCTGGTAGTGGACAAAAGCACGGTGAGTCGGTGGGCAAAGCGTGTGTCATCATCGCCGCAAGGTCAAGCAAGACTGTCTGATCTCCCGCGTGCGGGCCGGTCGTGCACAGCTGTGACTCCTGCAATGGCGGAGCGTGCGAACACACTCGTTCGAGATGATCGACGGATCACCATCAAACAACTCAGTGCTCAACTTGACATCTCTGTTGGTAGTGCTGTCACAATTGTTCACCAGTTGGGAAATTTAAAGGTTTGTTCCCGCTGGGTCCCTCGTTGTCTAACCGAACACCATAAAGAGCAAAGGAGAACCATCTGTGCGGAATTGCTTGCTCGTCATGTGGCTGAGGGTGACAATTTCTTGTCAAAGATTGTTACAGGCGATGAAACATGGGTTCATCACTTCGAACCTGAAACAAAACGGCAATCAATGGAGTGGCGCCACACCCACTCCCCTACCAAGAAAAAGTTTAAAGCCATACCCTCAGCCGGTAAAGTCATGGTTACAGTCTTCTGGGACGCTGAAGGGGTTATTCTGTTCGATGTCCTTCCCCATGGTCAAACTATCAACTCTGAAGTGTATTGTGCTACTCTTCAGAAATTGAAGAAACGACTTCAGCGTGTTCGTAGGCACAAAAATCAGAACGAACTTCTCCTTCTTCATGACAACGCAAGACCTCACACAAGTCTTCGCACCCGAGAGGAGCTCACAAAACTTCAGTGGACTGTTCTTCCTCATGCACCCTACAGCCCCGATCTCGCACCGTCGGATTTCCATATGTTTGGCCCAATGAAGGACGCAATCCGTGGGACGCACTACGCGGATGATGAAGAAGTTATTGATGCAGTACGACGTTGGCTCCGACATCGACCAGTGGAATGGTACCGTGCAGGCATACAGGCCCTCATTTCAAGGTGGCGTAAGGCCGTAGCATTGAATGGAGATTACGTTGAAAAATAGTGTTGTGTAGCTAAAAGATTGGGGAATCACCTGGTGTATTTCAATGCTGAATAAAACAACCCCTGTTTCAGAAAAAAAATGTGTTGCATTACTTATTGAACTGCCCTCGTACTATCCGTACGTTTGCAACAGAACAAACGTAAGAATTCTGCCCACTCACAAAAATCTAGTCACAAGGCCCATGTAATCAATGCAGTATATTCAAAGCCTGCTGCAGGCATTATCAAAACTAGAAAGCAGACAGTTTCTTCAGTGCTACGCCAGTCCAACAAACTATTTGTTCATTTGCATCTTAGTGGAAAACATGTGAAATTTCAGTTGGACACGGGTGTCTCTGGTAAATTGCTGAATGGTAACACATATGAACTGTTAGACTCCCCACGCCTGTCTAAAACTAACACGCACCTGACGGCTGATAATGGACAAGACATTCTCGTTCTGTATCGCACGCATTCGTTAACTCGCATTCGTGAACTGTGACTTTCACTATGCTACAATCACGCGACTGTGAGAACATATTTGACCTTGATTCGTTTGCCTTGTTTGGCTTTCAAATTCAGGACAATCAGTTTTCAGTGACTGCATTCAATGCCGAAGACAGGATTCCCTGAACACTTTTCTGAAGGTTTAGGCAAGGCTAACAATTTTGTTGCACATATTACTACGAAAGACAATGCTCAGTCGAAATTTTATCGGGCCAGAATTGTTCCGATTGCATTACGGGACAAAGTGACTGTTGAACTTAAATAATTCCAAAATAGGGAGCTATTGCACCCATACACTAGTTAATGGGCAAGTCCACTGGTTTTGCTCCCCAAACTTTCACATTACAGTCGCCACTGTGTTGACTAAGTATACAGTCAGCCCACAATCTGTGATTGATATGTACCCATTGCCACGGCCAGAGGATGTCATGGACAGATTAGGCACCGGTCACTACTTTTCAAAAACTGACTTGCGCGATGCATATCTTCAAATACCACTAGATGAAGAATCTCAAACTGTGTGTGCTGTTAACACTCATTTGGGCTTGTTTAAATATTTGCGTTTGCCTTTTAACAGTGCTTCCCCACCCGCCATTTTCCAACAGTATTTGGAACAGCTGACTGCTCAAGTACCAAACTGTTCAAACAATTTGGACGATATTGTCGTAGCAGGTCATACACCTCAAGAACACATTGCAGATCCGTGTGCTTCGTTTCATGTGCTATCTGATGTAGGACTAAATGGTAGACTGGATAAGTGTGATTTTTTTCTAAACCTGAGTTGCAGTATCTTGATCATGTCATAAACAGTGAAGGTGTACATCCTCTTCAGTCACATTTGTTAGCCATACGTGACCTGCCAGTTAATCACAATGTCACAGAATTGCATTCAGTCTTAGGGACTTCGGTTCACACCAAATGCTGCACAATTTGCAGCTCCACTGCATCGCTTGCGTCGCAAGAGCGTCCGATTTGTTTGGACAGATGGGTGCCAAGAATCCTTTCAAAACTTAAAGATGCATTGCTCAGTGATCGGTTCTTGGTTCAGTTTGATCATTACAAACCAGTTGTGTTGCAAGTTGACGCTTCATCTGATGGAATCGGTGCAGTGCTTTCGCACAGATTTTGTGATAAAGGCCTATTGCTTTCGCATCAGAAGTGTTGACCAAAGCTCAGTGTAACTATTCTCAAATAGAGAAAGAGGCATTGGCTATTGTGTATGGTGTCTCCAAATTCCATCACTATTTGTATGGCAGAAATTTCTACTTAGTAACGGATCACAATTCATTGCAGTCCCTGTTTCATCCGATGAAGCCGGTTCCTGTAAGAACTGCCCAAAAATTGCAAAGATGGGCTTTGTTGTTGTCTCAGTACCAGTACGAGATTGTGTCTCGTCAGACGGCTCAGCATGGTAATGCAGACTCACTTTCACGTCTTCCAGTTGGCCCTGATATGGACTTTGACGCTTCTGCTGCATCTTGTCACATTGATGTCCAGGATTCTGAATTGCTTCAATCCTTTCCTTTGAACTACAGGAAAATTTCACAGGACACAGAAGCTGATTCAGGTTTGAACATTTTGCTAAAATACCTTCGCATATCTAGGCCTCGCTCATTGCGTAGCATAATGAACTCTGTAGTGCGCCGATACTTTGCACGTGGGCATAGTCTCGTTATACAGCACAGTGTGATTATTATTCAAAATGACAGTGCATAGTCACGTGTGTAGATTTCCAAAGCTTTGCAAAGAGAAGAGTTGCAATTACTTCACCAAGGACGCATGGGGAATGTTTCCGCAAAGCAGTTAGCACCTCGACACTGTACTTCACAGAGTATGGACGCTCGAATAGAACAGATCACATCACAGTGTCACACATGTGGGGAAAATCAGTCCGCTCCGCCACAAAAAATTCTCTGCTTGGCCTAAGTTGCAATCGCCATGCCAACGTGTGCACATAGATTTTTGCGGGACGTATTTGGAATAATCGTTGGTTGATGGTGGTAGACTCTTATAGCAAGTTTCCTTTTTGATGTGCCAATGAACTCGACAATGTCACGTAGCACAGTTCAGGTGTTGTCCTCTATTTTTTGCCTGGAATGTTTGCACGAATTCATAGTGTCTGACAACGGCCTTCAGTTCACGTCAAATGAATTTGAAACATTCTGTGAACGCAATGGCATAACGCATCTCACTAGTGCACCGTTCCATCCACAGTCCAATGGCGAACCGGAACGTTTTGTCAGAACCTTCAAGCAGCAGATGGTCAAGCTTAGCACCACACACACCAGGGATCAAGCATTGCAACTGTTTCTCACCTCCTATCGTTCGCATCCATGAGACGGACCATCACAGGCACAACTGATTCACGGCCGCCGCCATAGGACACTTCTCCTCCACCTGTTCCACCCTCCTCAGCATCCGGCGCCGAAGGAAGGCGGCAAGTATTGCGTTTATCAGAGTTTTTACCGGCAGCAGACGGTGGGCGCGAGGCGACATCTTTCGTGGACTTGGCGCCTGCACGTATCTCATTTCAGGCCCAGACTGCAGCACCGACATCACAATCAAATTCGCCACTGTCATGTGAACGGTGATCCTTCTGTATCGCTTCCCCCAGATTCACGGATCCCGAGGATAGTGCGGCCACAGCAGCCGCCAGACGGTGTCATCACGACACCGCGGGACGACCGCATGGAGACGGAACCTTCGCCTCCTCCGTCTCCTCTCGTCCTACCGATGGAGCTGCTGGACCTGCCCACGCCGCAGCGGCAAACACCATCTACATCATGATATGGCCCTCAGGAGGTGGCCGCGTACCATTCCGTGAGATGTTTCCACCAGAGAGAAGGCCGGATGGCGGGATACGACCGGATGTCCGACGTCCCCCACAGCCACAGCTTCCGGTCCCTCAGAGCGTCCACACTCCTGCCTCCCACCCCCCCCCACCCCCACCACGTTGTTGTGCTCCATAGAAGACGAAGGTCCGTCGCTTTCAGGGGTGAGGTGGGGGGGGGGGGGGGGGAGGAATGTTACGGTTCAAAGTCAAGCGCTGGCACGCCAGTCGGGAACGAAAGAAAAGAGAGACGGCTGTGAGAAGAGATCAGCCAATGACACACTGACCAGACCTCCCTCCAAGACGACAACACGACAGCAGCGGCTGCTATGTGAAGAGGACATAACCGCTGCGACCGACTGGTGACGCCACAGTTCAATAGCAGCTTCAAGATTAGCCACTTGGATAGCAGCGTCAGCGTTAAGCACTTCGATAGCAGGCCGGCCAGGGTGGCCGAGCGGTCCTAGGCGCTTCAGTCTGGAACCGCGCGACCGCTACGGTCGTAGGTTCGAATCCTGCCTCGGGCATAGATGTGTGTGATGTCCTTAGGTTAGTTAGGTTTAAGTAGTTCTAAGTTCTAGGGGACTGATGACCTCAGAAGTTGTCCCATAGTGCTCAGAGCCATTGTTGAACTTCGATAGCAGTTCAGAAAAGATTTTTGTCAGTTAGAGATCAGCAGTCACTGCAAAGATTATTTCGCATGTCGCCTTTGCTTGCGACACGTCTGTGTAACTGCCAAAGTTAAGTATTGTATCTGTTCTTATTGTAATAAAACTCATTAATAAGACTTGTTTGATTGTTGTCTAGCCAACCGACTATGCGGACTTCCTAGACACTACACAATGCGTGGGCCTTACACCACCTTGCCGGCCGCGGTGGCCGAGCGGTTCTAGGCGCTTCGGTCCGGAACCGCGCGACCGATACGGTCGCAGGTTCGAATCCTGTCTCGGACATGGATGTGTCTGATGTCCTTAGATTAGTAAGGTTTAAGTAGTTCTAAGTTCTATGGGACTAATGACCTCAGATGTTAAGTCCCATAGTGCTCAGAGCCATTTGAACCATTTTTACACCACCTTACTGGGAGAGCCTGTATGATCACCTGGTACCACTCTACTGGTTGGCGTCAGAGCCAACGTCTTGCTGTACCAGTAATCTCCCCATCACCAACGTACTGCTTTCCACGGAGCGCATCCTTCATTGGGCCACACAGATGTAACTCGGAATATCTGGCCTGTAGGGTGGAGGAGGAAGAACAGTCCAACGACGTTTTAAGAGTTCCTCTCGTTTGGGCAGACTTCCGTGAGACCTCGCATCGTCGTGGAGAAGGAGATGTTCGTTTCCAGTTCAATGACGACGAACACGCTGAATTCATTTCTTCAGTTTCGAGACACAGAGGAATTACAGACATTAGCTGCCAGTGGGCATTAACTTAAATCAATAGAAAAATTTGAAAATATATGCCATACCAGGATTCTAACCCAGGTCTCTTCTTTACTAGGCACATTTGCTGAGTACGTGTTGTGACAACTGCAAGGACTGCCCCGAAACTCCTCTTGTAAGACCCAAACTATCAACTCATGCACACTCTACTGATGTAGTGCCCCTTACTCATTATACTCAAAACTCGCAGCATTTCGCCAATTCCTGTAAAAGTTCGTGCTTGGTGTGCATCTGCACTGAAAGAACCATTGGGAGTCTTCGCTTTAAATACTGTAGGTGAGTCTCTTCTTTCGTACATGTCTGAAAGAATAGACACCATTTTGATTCTGCAGTCACTTCGAATCAAGACGCAGTGGAATTAAAGACATTAGCAATCAGTGGGCAGTGATTTAAATCAATTGGGAAAGTTGAAAATTTGTGCCAGGATTTGGATTCGGAACCAAGTTTCCTACTTACTAGGTGGATACGCTGACCCTTCGCCATCCATACAGTGGTCATCTACTGGTGTAATGCCTATTATCCTCATTGATCTCGGCATTTCGCCGATTCCCATAAGAGTTCGAGCTAGGTGTGCATCTACGCTGAAGGGATCATTGGCTGTCCACGCCTTAGTCACATATGTGGTGTCTGTTCTTTCGGACATTTCAGTAAAGGGACTAGTTAGTAAGACACACTCAGGCTAGGTTTGTGATCTGGCCCCTTAGAGATATGGCTACCAAGGAGAGGAAGGAATCCAGGGTTCACTCTGTGTGCATACCAGGAGAAGTCATTCCAGATGTTAGAAGGATGTCTCCAGATCCGTGAAGAGCACAGGGTGCAGCCAATTGCAGGTGGTGTCTCGTGCAGGAACTAACACTGTGTGCCGTTTTGGATCGGAAGAGAGTCTTTGGTTGTGGATGCTAGCTGAAGTAGTAAAGACTGCCAGGCTTGCTTGCGAGATGAAGGCGCAACTCGTCATCTGTAGCATCGTCGACAGAACCGACTGTTGTCCTTCGGTACAGAGCCGGGTGGAGTGCATAATCAGAGATTCAGAAGGTTTTGCGACCATGTAAGCTGCAGATTTCTCGATGTGCGCCATAGGGTGGTGAGTTTCCCGGTTCCGCTTCATAGGTCAGGTGTCCACTACTCACGGGAATCGGCTAACGGATAGCGGGGACTGTAAGGAGGGGACTGGTTAAAGTACAGAAAGGGTGTCAGCCTAAAAGAATATAGGAAAAGGCATTGGAAAGTGGACCTAGAAACAATCGGTATTGTAGTTGCAAATCATCGTGCTGCGTGCTATGCTGGGAAAGAACCAGATCTCCAAGCCCTAATAGAAAGTAGTGAAGCTCGATTCGTTATAGATACACAAAGCTGGCTAAAGCCAAAAATTAGTTCAGCCAAATTTTTACAAATGGCCTAACTATGTTTAGAAAGGATAAATTAAATACAGCAGTTAGTGGTGGAGTGTTTGTTGCTGTCATATGTAGTTTATCTTGTAATGAAATCGAAGTAGATTTAATGTGGGCTAGTACAACCCCCACCCTACTGACTCAGATGATACAGTTACTGAAAAGTTCAAAGAAAGCAAGGGTCTTATATCAAACAGGTACACCACTCATACAATTATAGTTGGTGGTGACTTCAGTGTACCCTAGATATGTTGGCGAAAATATATGTGTAAGGTGGCATGCCATTTTGATTTTTGTATGTCATCCATGTGGTCACCAGAAAGCGAGCAAGTTACGTTACTGTTAAACAGTCTTTGGTCTTGATGTTTCTCATTCTTGCCCTCTGCGCAGTCTGATACATTCTTAATTGGAGTGTGGTAGGCGATGGATGTATCCAGTAGTGCTGTGCTTATTGTCTGTTAGATGAAGAAATTTTTGTTGTAAACGACAGCAAAGTTGAATATGATGTATATAATGGAATATGAAAGGAATATAAATTTTAAAAGTTATTTGTTAATTTATTTTCAAAGAGCAGAAGTTTGAGGTAAGACTGCAGCAATGAGCACCTAATTTTAAAAAAATGATTATTTGCAGTTCGTTAACATTGTTCAGTTGTTCAAGCTGAGAGAAAGACCAGTCCACTTCCGTGAATCATGCATTAAGCTACCAACTTATTAAGCTATTTGATTTTTATAGAACTTCTCTGTTAACACTCTACCTTCTTAAAATCATTGTTCACTTTGTTAAGCATAGTATTGTTCAGACCAGTGTTATGTGTGAAGATGATGCAAATCTTTACTTGCACTTTTTGAATACATACTTCATTCTAAAATCGTTGTTTTGGAATATCATTTCATAGGAACAGTTACTCTCCCCATCCCACTGTTCATCATTATGCGTTCCCAAGTTGCACCACATGGTATGTAACAGTTTGAATATTTATTTAGAAATAGAAATCTAGCTTGGCCGCTGACTGCTTGCTATTTTCTGTTATGCTTTCGAGAAATCTCTAACAACTGTCAAGATGCGAGGGAAATGGAAATTTTGATTAGGACCAGATAATTGTTTTACTGCAGTTGCACATTTAATAGGAAGAGAAGTTGAATTGAGATCATTTATAGTTCATTCAAATTAGGTTCTATTTAGTCAAAGGTTAGCAAACAAGTTGAAGTTGAATAACAGTTTGTGGGTACATGGTTTTGGTGATACCATAAACTTTTATAGAGTGGGAGATAAACGTGGGTAAAATTTCAGACAGAAACACGTGGGTAGTTTACATATGGCGATCCTGCCAGGTTAGTTCGTTGGTTCTTTTGGAAATACACATTCAGATGGTCTTAGATTTCTCGAAAGCAGAAAAAATCCGCTGCTCTAGTTTTACTAATGTACTGTTTTTTCAGGAAATTCATTTAAACGTTTCTTGTTAATTTGTGAAATGTTGTGTAGTGTGACGATTGTCAATTACTTTCTTATGTAAACAATTGGCGTAACACAACAGGTTCTGTGTGGATTTCATTCATTGTTGAGTATTTGTGTGCACAATAGTAAGGTTCTGTTTTTGTTTGTTTGCTCATTGTAGCAATTTCGCCTCTCGAAGAAAAATATTTTATCATGTTTGGTACAACATAAAACAATATGGAGCCTGTCGTAGCACAGGACAAAGGAGGGTGTTACATGATAACTATTCGGGACAGGATGAGATAAACCACATTGAGCAATTAACAACTACCAATTGTTTAAATGAGACTGTTTCTATTTTAGTATTCTGCCGTGTCAGAACTTTGTACTGGCATTGTGTCATTTGACTCTCTATCTGCATTGGTTGACAAATCTTTCAGTTTCATTGTCAGGTCATCAATGATTTCTTTAACTGTGCTTAACTGTTCTTTTTGTTCTTCAGAATTTAATGTCAAAGTTTCCATTTGTTCGCTAATTTGTATTAAGATGTTCGTTCTGTTCTTTTACGTTGTATGCCTACCTCCGACTTTAAATTAAGGCCCCCACAAAATTTGTTTCAGACTGTAATTTTGCTCAAATTTATCTCCCACTCTGTAAGAGTCTATGTATTACCAAAACTATGTACCCACAAACTATTATCCAACTTTAAATCGTATGGTAACCTCTGAATAAACAGAACCTAATTTGAATTGAGTCATAACGGTTCTCAACACAACTTCTCTCACTATTAAATGTGCAACTGAAGTAAAGCAATTATCTGGCCCTTATCAAGTGGAAACTTACCTCACGTCTTGACAATTGTTGCAGATTTCTCAAAAGCACAACAGCAACAGCAAGCAGGAAGCGACTAAGCTAGATTTCTATTTCCAAACAGATACTCAAACTGCTAAACAGTTTAACAAGGACGAATTGTTAGATCAATTCAACACTGTGGTTCCAAGTGCGGCCACTAATCTCTGTATCCGTCGTTATGTTCCCTACTTGCTCAGGATTATTTGTTGCTAAAGAAGTATGTTTCCGTACCCATTAAGACTTCGAGTGGTCTCCTGAATTAATTGTTATGTTCAGGAGCCCACTCGAAGTCTTAATGGGTACGGAAACATACTTCTTAGCAACAAATAATCCTGAGCAAGTAGGGAACATAACGACGGATACAGAGATTAGTGGCCACAAGGATGTTGTAGCGAGAATGAGTACCATAACATCCAAACCCACCACAAGTAAACGCAAAATACATCTATTTAAGAAAGCAGATAAAAATTCGCTTGAGGTCTTGTTTAGAGATAGTCTTCACTCCTTTCAATCTGAATATGCAAGCGTAGACGAGATGTAGCTGAAATTCACAGTATCGACGGCTTTTGAGAGACATATACCAAATAAATTATTAGGAGGTGTCATGTATTCCCTATGGTACACTAAACAGGTCAGAACACTGTTACAGAAACAACGAAAAAAACATGTCAAATTTTAAAAAAGACGTGAAACCCTCGAGCACGAAATGCAGCCCGAATTTCAATGGCGAGATACTTTTAATACTTTCCAAAACAAAATTATGTCTCGAAATCTGGCAGAAAATCCAAAGAGACCCCGATCCTATGTAAATTAGATCAGCGACAAGATGCAACCAATACCTTCACTGCGTTATAAGTATGGTAATGTTCCTGATGACAGCGCCACATAAGCAGAGTTACTAGACAGAGTTTCCCGAAATTCCTTCACCAAAGAAGACGAGGTAAATACTCCAGAACTCAAATCAAGAACAACTACCAACATGAGCAACTCAGAAGGAGATGTCCTTAGTGTAGCAAGGTAGCTTAAATCACGTAATAAAGGCAAGGCCTCCGGTTCTGATTGTACTTTTATATCAGTCAGGTTCCTCTAGAGTATGCTGTTAAAACAGCTCGGTATTTAGCTGTCGTATACAACCAAGCAATCGTTTAACAATCCGTACCCAAAGACTGGAAAGCTGCACAAGTCACACCAAGGCCAAAAAAAGCAAATAGGAGTAATCCGCTAAATTACAAATCCATTCGCTAACATCGATTTGCAGTAAGATTTTGGAACATTTACTGTGTTCGAACATTGAGTTATCTCGAAAAAAACTACGTGTGTTGGAACTTAAATAGTGGCAACTACTTATTCACAACCGATACAAACGAGTTACATGTTTGCACCTGTTACTGTCCTTCAAAGTAGTCACCAGCGTTGTGAAGAACCCGTTGCCAGCGATGTGGAAGGCGTAGTATACCGTTAACAGAGCCTGTTCTGTTGATGGTGCGAATGGAGCGGTCTAAAGTTATGGTGATTCTCGTGTACGACTGTGATGGTGTTATCCTAACGTATTACGTTCATCCACGGCAGACCGTCAGTGCACAGTATTACTGTTCGTTTTTGGAGCATCACCTGTGCCCAGCTCCGCGAAAGAAGCGGCGACACTTTCTGCGCAACCCACCCATCATTTTGCACGACAATGCGCGGGCGCATACATCGCAAGCTGTGGCTGTTCTGTTCGGTCGACTGGACTGGGAAGTACTGTACCATCCACCATACTTCCCTGACTTATATCCTTGTGCCTTTGATTTGACTCCGAAGATGAAGGAACCACTTGGTGGCATTCGTTTCAGAACTGTTCCAGAGATTCGACAGGCAGTAGACCGCTTCATTCGCACCATCAACAGAACAGCCTCTTCTAACTGTATACTACGCCTTCCACATCGCTGGCAACAGGTTCTACAAACCGCTGGTTATTACTATGAACAAACATGTAACTCTTTTGAATCGGTTGTGAAGAAATGGTTGTCACTAAGTAAGTTCCAACTCTCGTATTTGTTGACAAACAGCCAACACGGATTCAAAAATCTCGTTGTTTATTCTCATGAAGTAATGAGTGCTGCCGGCCGGCAAATATTTGCGTTCTATTTGTTTTGTAAATAAAAGTCGCCTTTTCTTGCTGCACTGTGTTTTATTTCTCCCGGACCCGTGTCGCCTTTTGCACTTTAAGGCGCCTTCATTGGGATGTAGAATGATACAGTTTTGTTTTGATATGTGTTCTTTTTGTAGATTGTAAAACAGTTCTTCGCGGATTTGGTTGGCGCCTGCGTTTCCTCTCGTCTGGTCGCGTGCTGGGGGTCGCACTGCAGCTCCATTTACGAAACGTAGGCACGTGTTTTTGTTCAAAAAAAAAAAAATGTGTGTGAAGTCTTATGGGACTTAACTGCTAAGGTCATCAGTCCCTAAGCTTACACACTACTTAACCTAAATTATCCTAAGAACAAACACACACACACCCATGCCCGAGGGAGGACTCGAACCTCCGCCGGGACCAGCCGCTTAGTCCATGACTGCAGCGCCTTAGCCCGCTCAGCTAATCCCGCGCGGCCACGTTTTTGTGCTCCGAGCTTTTTTCTCCCACTTTTCGTTCTGTTTGCCCCTTATTGTTGTGACGCGCTATCAGTCTTCTGTCGCTGATTGTGGATGTTTGGTCGGGGACTGTGGTTTCAGGAAGTGACTATGTGTCTCATCCTGTTTGTTTTGTTTACGAACATGTTGCCGGCCTGTCGCAATGTATGTTGAAAACTGACGTCTGTTCATTTGTGTTATGTTTAACAATATACATAAATGACCTTGTAGATCACATCGGAAGTTCACTGAGGCTTGTTGAGGATGATGCTTGGGTATATCGAGAGGTTGTAAGAATGGAAAATTGTACTGAAATGCAGGAGCATCTGCAGCGAATTGACGCACGGTGCAGGGAATGGCAATTGAACCTCAATGTAGACAAGTGTAATGTGCTGCGAATACATAGAAAGAAAGATCCCTTATCATTTAGCTACAATATAGCAGGTCAGCAACCGGAAGCAGTTAATTCCATAAATTATCTGGGAGTACGCATTAGGAGTGATTTAAAATGGAATGATCATATAAAGTTGATCGTCGGTAAAGAAGATGTCAGACTGAGATTCATTGGAAGAATCCTAAGGAAACGCAATCCGAGAACAAAGGAAGTAAGTTACAGTACGCTTGTACGATCCCATACTGCTCAGCAGTGTGGGATCCGTACCAGATACGGTTGATAGAAGAGATAGAGAAGATCCAATGGAGAGCAGCGCGCTTCGTTACAGGATCATTTAGTAATCGCGAAAGCGTTACGGAGATGATAGATAAACTCCAGTGGAAGACTCTGCAGGACAGACTCTCAGTAGCTCGGTACGGGCTATTGTCGAAGTTTCAAGAACATACCTTCACGGAGGAGTCAAGCAGTATATTGCTCCCTCCTACGTATATCTCGCGAAGAGACCATGAGGATAAAATCAGAGAGATTAGAGCCCACACAGAGGCATACCGACAATCCTTCTTTCCACGAACAATACAAGACTGGAATAGAAGGGAGAACCGATAGAGATACTCAAGGTACCCACCGCCACACACCGTCAGGTGGCTTGCGGAGTATGGATGTAGAATAAGATTTAGGTATGGCCAAGCGGTTCTAGGCGCATCAGTCTGGAACCGCGCGATCGCTACGGTCGCAGGTTCGAATCCTGCCTCCTTAGGTTAGTTAGGTTTAAGTAGTTCTAAGTTCTAGCGGACTAATGACCTCAGAAGTTAAGTCCCATAGTGCTCAGAGCCATAATGAATGCTACTGCCAGGGTATGTCTAACTGTTACCACATTTTTCGATTTCCAGAAGGCTTTTGACACAGTATATCATAAGTGACTTTTAATTAAATTGCATGTCTATGGGCTGTCGTCTCATTTGTGTGACTGGACTCGTGATTTCCTGTCAAAAAGATCACAGTTCATAGTAACTGATGGAAAGTCATGGAGTAAAACAGAAGTAATATCTGGCGTTCCACAAGGAAGTGTTATAGGCCTTCTACTGTTCCTGATCAACATCAGCGATTTAAGAGACAATCTAAGTGGCACTCTTAGATTGTTTGCAGATGGTGCTATCATTTACTGTCTTGATCAAAACAAATTGTAAAACGATTTAGAAAATATATTTGTGTGGTGCGAAAAGTGGCTGTCGGCTCTAAATAATGAAAAGTCATCCACATGAGTATCAAAAGGAATCCGCTAAATTCCGGTCACACAAATCTAAAGACTGAAAAGTCAACTAAATACTTAGGGATTACAATTACAAATAACTAAGTTGTAACGATCACATAGATAATATTGTGGGTAAAGCAAACCAAAGTCTACGATTTATTGGCAGAACACTGAAAAAATGAAACAGATCTACTAAAGAGATTGCCTACACCACACTTGTACGTCCTCTTCTCCAGTATTGCTATGCGGTGTGGGACGCGCATCGGGTAGGATCAATAGAGGACATCGAAGAAATTCAAAAAATGGCACCTCGTTTAGTAATATCACGTAATCGGTGAGAGAGCGCCACGGATATGATACGTGAATTGGGGTGCCAATCATTAAAACGAAGACGTTTTTCGTTGCGGCACAATATTCTCACGAAATATCAATCAACTTTCTCCTCACAACGTAATTTTTTTTGGCACCCACCTACATAGAGAGAAATTCTCATCATAATAAAATAAGATAAATCTGCGTGCTGTCCGTGAGTGGAACGGTAGAGAAACAGTTTGAAGGCGATTCGATGAACCCTTTGCCAGGCACTTAACTGTGAGTTACAGAGTAATCACATAGATGTGGATGTGAATGAATCGGGGAATGAAGAAGATGCTTGTGCAAGGAATATTTTCTGAGGGAAGTAGCAAGAATAGATAATTAAAACACGTAAACACATGAAACAGACAATGGATGACGTTAAGTTTAGTACATAAGAAGAAATGAAACATCAACCAAGAATAGGCGGATGGGATAGCCTGAACCAAAGAGTGGAGAAGTTAAACTTGCACTAAAAAATTAGCTGATTAAATTTTCGCGTTGCGTGTAGGAACCTCATTTCCAATAACGATCTTCCATAAGGCCGCGTGTTGAGTACTTTAATCAGGATGCCTCGGCTGCAGAACAGGGAAAAGAGATAACGGAATTGCCTGTAGTTCCAGACACAATACTGTTTACATGAGTCCATTATCAAGGTGCTGCAGGAAGCTATTAATTAAGTTAATAACACATAGGTCACGGCTATGCCTTTCTTACAGGACGTGTAAAAGCACATGATGGGCTCAGAATGCTTCCCGGGTCTCCTTCAGTAACTTATAATGCGTACTCTTAAACGTGTGCGGCTATCCATAGGAATTTCCAGAATCGTGAAATAAATTAATACTTAGCTACGCAAAGACTGCCGTTATAAAATGACTGGCAATAAGTTTTATTTTGCCACAGAACCACTACTGACACTGTGGAAAATTATTGGACTAATGCCTTCCAAACGAGAGGTTTACTATGTGCATGAATCGTCGATAGTATGTAAAGTGATAACAGCAAATTCGAATGTATGGCTTGTGTTGGTGGTTATCGGAATAGTGCTGGACATCTATTCAATGCTCAGTTTCTACCAGCAAACTCTGAAGGTCATAGTTTTTGTAGATATCCCAGTTAGGATAACCGCCTATTCTAAAGTAATGTGGGCCCTTGCAGAAAGTACAGCATTTATGTTGAACGATGTGAGATTGTTTCTTGAGGCACTCGAATATTTCGACAGTTGTCTGCTTCGCAGGAAGTGGAAAAGAAGAAAAACACTTGGAATAGTTCTAATTTGCATTTCTGCTGTTTTAACAATATTCGAATGCACTTCGTATCCTATTAATCTTCAGCAGCACGATGATGGTTTGAGAATAACCCTGTGGATGGTGTATATGGTGTACACAATTCTGGACAGGCTTGTAACGCTGCAGTTCACCCTGTTTTTTCTCGAACTGTGGGTCAGGCTCCAAGTACTCAACGAGGGTATCCTCAGGGTGGTGGCTGCGTTTGGCGACCGGCACTTGTCGAGTATCTTGCTGGACAACAGTCAACCGCCAGAGCACGGCTGCCACCCGCGAGTGGACCATCTGCGCCGCGGACACGCAGTTCTGCTCCGAGCAGCAGAGTTACTACAGCGCCACTTCAGCCGCACTGCCGCCCTTCTCATTGTAGCAGCATTCTCGTCTCTCATCTACGGTTCATACCAGATTCTAGTTTTATGGATGGCCCCGAAGAACAGTCGTTCCGCTGTGGTCATTGATTCCGTCTTGGGTTCCACGGTATGGCTTGCGATAAACCTCCTGAGTCTCATCGCCGTGGTAGTGTCCTGCGCAGCGACAACGGACGAGTCAGAGCGCACCCGCATTCTGCTCGTAAAGGCCACCGCGCTGAGCGGTTCTCGAACCATGTGGCCGGAGATGGAGGCTCTGCTGCGCCAAGTAGAGGCAGCCCGGTCTCTCGCCTTCAAGGCTGCCGGCTTCCTGACGATCGACCGGAGATTGGTCGTGTCTGCCTTCTGCGCCGTCGTCACGTACCTTGTCATACTGGGTCAAATTTCCTTTGATTATTTCGCAAGGAATTAATGAAACGGGACAGTATCCCAAATATTCACAATTTCGGACTTCTACTTCTGAGCAGGTGACAGCAGACATTATTTCAGCCACACTGAATTATCTAGTTTTTGTTGCTTAATTTACCGCTTAGAGATGGTCGGCTGTCATTGCAGTTACCGTCCTGAGACATGGATGATCATTGGGTGTCCTGCCTTTTCATCTATATCAGGGGTCTCCAACTACGGCCCGCGGGCCGAAACCGGCCCGCGAGGGCCAGCAAACCGGCCCGCTTTAGCTTGCCCGACATCCCCGGTATCCGGCCCGCCAAGTATTTGAGGTGGTACCTATACTGCCAACAATTGAGTTTCGAGGCCTATCGCGACCAATATACCGCGACATTGTTGGAGCTCTATCTTTACAAAGCGGAAGGTCATGGTTAAAATTGTGGCTATCCACAATAAACAGATAGACCATTCTCCGTGTGATAGTGAAAAAAAAGAACGGTTAACAGACTAGTATAGTGAAAACATTTTAAGTAAAAAAATTCTTTGTATTTTATTCTACTCACGAGTCTGGTGCAAGTCTTTCAAATGGACGCCACTTTGGCGACTAGCCTTAGTAATCAATTATTATGGAAAATGCTTCTTAAGCGAGGTTTCACTTTCTTATTATTACATTGTAAAATACACATAGCAAGTAAATCGTATAAAATATTTTTATTTAAAGGCAATTTAAAGAAAATACAATACCTGGTGTACATAATGATATTGGATATTTTAGTTGTAACTGGTGTATAAAAATAACTGTAATTTATATCTTTAAAACTCACAGTGTTAGAGTATTCACGTAAAGAAATTTAACATCTTAGTGATAATTAGTGACTTTTGTGTGGCCGTAACTTTCCTATCATAATTACCTCCAGTTGTGGATCAATTTGCTGGTAGAGATAATCATCAGCGACTTCAAATGCTCATCACTTAATTTTGATCTGTAAATACTTTTTGCATGTTTCATTTTGGAGAAAGTTTTTTCACACAAATAAGTAGTGCCAAAAGCGGAAAAAAAACACGGGCAAATTTATGTAACTTTGGAAACTGTGTGGATGGAAGACACTTATAAAATTCCAGTAATGTTGATTTTGAATGTTTTTCTTTAAAAAAGTCGCTACATTGCAAATCAATAATTTCAAACTGAAGTTCTGCGGGTAACGCTTCTATATCGACGTCAAAGGGATTTTGAAATATCTTGATATCGTTTGAATTTGCATCGATATCTGAAAAACATGATTCAAAATTAGTTTTTAAAGCGCCCAAAGCTTCAATTGGGAAAGTTACAGGAAATGGAATCTTAGTGTGCTGACTGAATGTTTGGCACGTATTAAAATGCGTGAAGCATACTTTGTTCAACTGAGATTGAAACAAAGCAATCTTTTGTTGAAAGGACTTAACATGCGTGTATAAATCAGGCAGAAGCTAGTTTTCACCTTGCAATTTTAAATTAAGGTCATTGATATGTTTAGTTAAGTCTGTATAAAATGCTAGTTTCCATAACCACTCACCGTTCCGTAACTCAGCCAGAGCGCGATTCCTTTCGTTCAAAAAAATTTCAATTACTGTTCGGAGTTCAAAAAAACGGGTCAGAACCACAGCTAAGCCAGCGCACTGCAGTATAATATGGCAAGTCGCTTTCCTCAATATATTCAAGAAACTCGCGGAACTGGAAATGACTGAGTGCATGGGATCTGATATAATTAACAACTGAAACAACTGGCTTTAAAACTTCTGGCATATCTAAATGTTTTCCACACAAAGACTGTTGGTGAATAATACAATGCACTACTAATGGTTTTGAGCCACCGTCATTTTCTACGGCCTTATAAGGAGAGCAACAACACCTTTATTTCTCCCACACATGTTTTTGCCTCCATCAGTTGTAATACACTTTAATTCCTTCCACTGAAGATTGTTTTTCTGAACTGCCCTTTCAACTCCTTTAAAAATATCTTCGCCAGTGGTCGTCCCGTGAATACTGTGAACATCAAGGAGCTCTTGTACACTTCATAATTTTTGTCAATCCTTCGAATAAAAAGTAGTACTTGAGCAGTATCTGATACATCTGTTGACTCATCCACGGTCAAAGAGAACCAGTCTAAGTCTTGATTTTTGTCACGCAGTTGTGCTGATATATTTTGTGCATTGTCATCTATTCTTCGACCCACAGTGTTTGCCGACAAACTTATGTTTTTAAATAAATTAACTTTTTCTGGACACATTTCTTCTGCTGTTGCAACAATGCAGTTCTTAATTAATTCACCGTCGGTAAATGGCTTACACTGTTTCGCTACTAAATGAGCCACACGAAAACTAGCACGAGTTGCTGCATGTTGTTCAGCATTTACTTTCTTAAACAGCGACTGCTGGGTTTTTAGCTAGCGTTTCAGAGACTCATACATTTCTAATCGTTCGCATCCTGTAAACTTGGAGTAATTCTGAGAAAGCTTAGTCTCATAATGACGTTTTATATTGTATTCTTTGAAGACTGATATTGCTTCATTGCAAATAATACACATTGGTTTGTTGCTTGACTCCACCACGAAATATTGACATCCCCACTGCTCTTTAAAAATTCTACATTCACTGTCAAACTTTCGTTTCTTTTTCATATTTGTACAGAACTTCACAAAAGATTGTAACCTGAAATAAAATTGTGCTATTTAATACTAATAAAACTAGGGAGTAGCCTGCCTAAACAATATGCAATGAATTTATTTTTAAGGTACTTTAATTACTAAATTAAATACATTTACACTGTAGTTCCACTAAAAAATACAGTGAAAAAATACTCAAGTCGTGCTATACGCATTTAGATTTTGAGATTTTCCTTGTCTCTTCGAATTCAAACTTTGAATTGTCCCACAATTCGTCGTTTCACCTACTAGTACAGCGCATAAAACACTAAAAAACTTGTGAGACACTCGCAACATAGACACAATCACGCAACAGAACTATCAAATATATGCTCTGGCGCTGCTACTCACTACAAGACTACATAATTAAACTTATTGTTGCACCGCTTGAAATAACAACGCGTTGATATACTCTACCTCTGTTACGTCTTGCAGTAATAGTGTTGCTAACAATGATTTTGAGATTTCGTTAACTTTGCAGGACGCTTTCGTGAAGAATGTGCAGTGACATACTTTTGTCGGTGAAATTCGCCAAAATAAAGTACGCCAGAATTTCGGTCAGGTACGTCCACCAATCAAAATTATCTAATTAAATAAAAATTGTAGTTCGTTTCAGTGCTAGATATTCCCACAACCTTAGATTTTTGCGATTTCATCTTTCTTTAGCCTTACATTACGGTGATCATGGAGTGCTAGGGTGCTTTAATCCCACTAGGTAGATCTTGGCCCTTATGACTTCGTGGAGGAGTCAATGTGGCCCGCGGACTAAAAAGTTTGGAGACCCCCTGGTCTATATTATTGACTTCAGATTCTTCCAGTACATAGTGTACAATTTCCGTGAATTCAAAACCTTCTGCATTCTAGAGTTTACGCATACATCTGTGGGACTGCTCTCGTCATTCGTCCTTTTAACATCAATCTGTCACTACGACAGATCAAAAAACTTGAGCAAATCAACCTTCCCGTTCTGAATATCCTCAGTTTCACTTTTAACCTTTATTTTCTTGTACGTTTGTGCGTGAATGACACCTATTATGATTATACTCTGTACATACATATCCGATTGCTACAAATAAATACTCCTAAAAAGCCTCCAAAACTTCCTCCACATTTCCGTCGCCTACAGCCTTTAGCACGTCATTATCTTCTTCCGGAAGAGACTCCTCATCCGTTTCACTGCTGTACACACTTCCCTCGTTATCGTATTCATTATTATTTTCAGTGAAACCATCTAATAATTTACTTCTACCACTTCTATTCAAAAGTTCTTCTTAAGTCACCATCAAACACGCATATCCTAAGTTCATTAGTCTCATTTGCCTCTCCTGTCGTTTTCATTTCAGTAACTCTATTGTTATTGCACGCAAAGGGCATGGTCAGCAGCTTCAGATTACTGTTAAACGTTCTGGAAATGCAAGCTACCTTACAGACGGGATCTAGTCTCCCCATTCTGCATCATTTCGAGGTTGAACCTCCAATTGCTCTCTCATTTCCTGGCAAATTCGATCTATAAACAGGTCCTTGCTCTCTGTTAACCTGACGCTTTGCCGTAATGTGGCGCTAATCTTCTTCCCGTGTACTACTATTATTCCGGAACACACCAATTTTTCAGGTTACTATTTTGCCGCGTTTACACATTACACTAGGGCGTAAAAATTCCTATACAACTGCTCCTCTTCCTGTATTAACTTCTCGACACCGAGTCCTGTGAGAATGTGCCAGTAGCAAACAACTTATTTACATTGATACGTTAGTAGCAACTGTGCAATAACAGTCATACAGAGTAAGAAGCGCACATAACAGAACGTCATAAACAAATTGTTTGCCCTGAGGACACATCCCGTCCACTTTCAAGTGCTAAAAGTTTCACATAAATTTCTCAAACAACTGTCTGATGTAATACGTCACTATATTACGAGGTTGATCAAATGAGAAATAATAGTAATACGATATGAAAAGCATAGGTACAGTGGTGTCTCAAAATAACCCTTCTGAAGATCTATCTCTGAGTGTCCAAAGTATGCCAAAAACTTGTCATAGATTCACTATTATACAAATGCTATGAAGGTGATACTGAAAACAAACGCCATACTACATCATCTTTTTGCAGTTATACATTGACTGTATTACTTCATTTCTTCATAAGCAAGGTAATTAATAATGTGATGTCATTGAGTTATTAACTAAACGAACCAAAATCACAGTTAAACATTTTACACTGCTGCTTAGTTATTATGCAGAAATTGAATTGTTAACCTAAGAAAACAAAAGAGGTGACTTGAAATTATGAAGTTTCACTGCATAGCGTAATTCGTCTGTTGATTCATTTACGTGTGTTGATATTGGTGTTGGACTGGCATTTCTATAGTACTTTATGGACTAATTGATGTTAATTGCTTATCGAATAAATTATTCAACAACTTATTTTCATAATTCTTGTAATTTTTTAATTCAGCTCTTTAAAATGAATATAATATACCTTACTGGTAATACATGTTATATGCTCAAGTTTTACATATAGCTCTGTATTTTAAGTCTTTCATTCAACTTTTTATTAAGTTTCTACAAATCAGGGTCAAAATGTGTAATTTTGTAAGTACTGAATTTCTTTTCATGTGAAGAAAGCTGCTTTTATTAAAATTATCTCATAATGTATGAATGTTTGATAATTAGCAGCGCATTATATTTTAGGAATTGTCAAAGTCTTTAATCTACACATGATTTTAAACAAAAACAGATGGGATTTTTGGTATTAGGACACTGAAGGTGTTACTTTCATCACAAATTGTGCCTTAAAACATACCTCCCACTTTCTGAAGACAGTAATGTTTTTTTAATGTAGTTATCAAATGTCTTGATTTGTGTCTACTTAAAATGACTAAATATATAAGAATACATAACATTACTTATGGTCACTCATGCTCCTAACGTATGGAGCAAACCTAGAGGCCAAATCCTTTTATTTATGCCGTTATCTATGTCAGGTCACTTTCTCGATGCTACATTATCATCTTTATCGCTTTGCAACTTTATAGCGCACATAGCATCACAATCTACTTGTGTGTCTGTACTCCACATCAGGTGTGGCTAAGAGTACATTGTTTGTCAGAATCGTTCTCTCACGGTCCATTTTAATTTGTGGATGGCACAGAGGAAGAAATGCTGTCGATATCGCTACGTCGTAGCAGTTACGTAGGTTTTATGTTGGAAGAAGAAGTGCATTTCTCGTGGGATCTCAGAATTTTGTAATTAAGATTCTTCACGATGCACATCGTGTTCACTGTAGCTTCTTCCACCGACATTGGTAGAACATTTCCTTGATATTACCCACAAGGCCTGAAAGAACCCATGACGAAATGCACAGCCATTCTCTGAATCTGTTCTATTCCTTCCATTGATTCAACATGGTTATTTACTGTGCAATTAGAATAAGACGTACGGAATTACATTGTGGAAGTAAACAGGTTAAATTGACACAAGATAAAAAAAAATGAAGAACAGTAAAAGCATATATATAGATAACAAAGAAATTTGGAGAGGCAGCTGTAGTTAAAAGAAATTGAGATATCCATTTCGCATCATAATTGGATATCCAAAGACTCCTGCCAGTTGTTTGCTGCAAGTGTTGCGTCTACAAAGACCTTCTAGGTAAACATGAATTTTCTTTTTGGGCAGTCGTTCAAAATATAGTCCAGTGTTTGTTCCGGTGTTTCACAGACGCAGTGATCGTGATTGCCCACTTGTACAGTGTTGCATTGGTCATGGCGCGGCCATGATAGATTGAGGAAGCTCCGTGTTATTGTTGGTTGGTTAGGTCCTAAGTGTTGGATGGTTGTATCTATTTTACCTATCGTCTCATGACCACTGAAGGACGTCCATCGATTTCTCCATTCTTTTCTTAGATTACAGCATTCTGGGGCGAAATGGTAGTTATTTACCCAGATTGGTTCACAATATTTTACACGTGTATATGATAAGTTGATCAATGTTCCATGAACTGGATAAGTCTCTGGATCATGCGAGCTTCATCCATTCATGTGTTATTGCTTGTTGTCGTCAGAGATATGGAAGGGTAATATCGGCGTGTACTGGTGGGCACTGTATTTGTACAGATTTAAGACCCTCATTGCGTCGTTTAGATGGTTATCTATGCTGCTGTGCAAAACTTCAGGACGAAAGTAACTTTCCCATGATGTGTCATTGCCAAGTAGCAAAGCCTATTGAAACGTGGACCATACATAGAAAGAACTGCTACAGTGTAGTACAAAAGGTAAGAGAAATAGGCAATGAGACCAACAGAAATGATACTTTTGTGACACTTTTGCTCAAAGGAAATAATCAGACTGTAGTCACCGCGATTGATGATGGCTCCCTGGACGTCACAAACAACGGAATATGGTTAGTAGGGTACGTGATCATCAAGGACGGCAATGCATGCTGGGCAACGTGCTTCCACGCTAGCCACAGGGTTGTTGAGGAGTCATTGTGACAATGCGTTCCATTCTCCAGCCAGCGCGATTAACAACTGGTGGATGTTCATTGGTGTTATAACCTGTCGAAACTACAATCGCCCAGTCATGACAGTTAGTTCTCTGATTGCTGTGTGAGATGTCTGAAAATTAGTTCACTTTATTACAAGAATGATAAAAAAGATTTACTTAACTTTACGCAGACCGTTGCGGAGGGAATGTGTCGAATATTTAGAACTATGTTTAAAAAGTAAAGCATCACTTGATGCACACAATTGCAAACTCTTCTCTTGAACTGCAAAGTCGCATTTGCAAAAATATGGTTCCATATTGAATATCGCTGGTGTCTTAACTAGATGATATTGACTACTTCATCGGAGGTCACGAACTGGGGCAGAGTGAGTCCATGCTTAGCTCTATATCGGGATTTGAAGAGGAAATGCGTATGAAAGGAACCCTGGAAATTAGAGGTAGCAAGAGAGTTGTATCAAGATCAACTAACATCAATGCCTTAACGCATTCACATGAAATTATGCCGACTGTTAATCTGAATGGTAAACTGCATGGAAAGTTATTTACTGTCCTGCGAGAAATTGGAGGTATTCTGTCCCATATATACTTTCTCGTGTGCGTGATCTTGGACGAACAGTAGGGAATATTTATGACACAGCACGCAAGAATGAAAGAATGACTGTAGGAGAACTACATCTATGGTATGTGCACTGCTTTTGGGCACTAGCTGGTAAAAATAACTTTTGTTTGCTTGGTTCCTGGTCTGCGTATAAAAATCATACTCCTTTAGAGCAAACTATCCCTCTAAAAAATAGGTGTGTGACATCGGAATTCATACCACCTGGAAACGCTAGACAAATTCAACCTTTGAATGTTTTTTTTCCGTGGATACAAAACATATTATCGCACTACGTGCAACTACGGCTTAAAGGATAGCCAGTTTCACGATAAACTCCACGACTGTTTCGTATTCGGTTGCAAGCCATCACATTTCATCAGTTTTCATCACCTCGTTACACCAATATGATTCTATCGCCATTCCTTAAGAGCTGATACCTAGCTGAACGTCCTGCATAGTTTGCAACTCCCAAGGAGTTCGCCTTCGATCTTGATGATGCGAACCTTTATGATCACAATTGCGCGCCATTTTTCATTCGCACTACACGGTGAAAGATAATGGCTTTTTTTGAACATTTCTTAAATGTCCCTGGAGTCCATTTTGTGAGGTGTGATACATACATCCCATAGAAGTGAGATCTCTGCATGTCCCGGGCATTTATTTTCCGTCGCCCTCCTGATGCACATATTGAATCATTAGCAGCTAATATTTTTCCTGTCGTAATTGTTCGCATTAAACTTTCAAATGAGCCTTACTAAAGATTGAACTTGCGACCTCATTGTGAGTAAGTAGTAGCGTGAGAATTGTAACAGGACAACTTGAGTGAGTCATATGCCCAGGGGAAACTTGTAAGCATATTTCGCCAGTTTGTGGTACTTGGGAAACGAGAGGCATTCTCAGCTAACTCAGTTTTGAAAAGAATGGATTATTTTGCTAATTGCAGGTTTTCTAAAATGCTCATTTAATAAATTTCGACGAAATATTTTTATGGTTGTGATTGGCCCAAAGTAAAAAATGGTGGATAGCATGGTTTACAACTGCAAGCTGATTGGAGATGATGTTTCTCTGACAATCAGAAGACAATAAAATCCTACGAGGGTCACTCCAAAGGAAATTCACACTATTTTTTTAATCCACCTTTTATCCTACATATTTGAAAGTTTTACAGTGTGTAGATACATCTTTTAGGAACAATATTTTCATTTCTCCACATAATTTCCATCCCTCTCAACTGCCTTACGCCATCTTGGAACCAGCCCCTGTATACCCGCACGGTAAAATTCTGGACCAACCTGTTGGAGCCACTGTTTGGCAGCATGCACAGGGGAGTCATCATCTTCAAACCTTCTTCCACGAAGAGTGTCTTTCAGTTTCCCAAAGAGATGATAGTCACATGGAGCCAGGTCAGGACTGTAAGGTGGGTGTTTCAGTGTTGTCCATCCGAGTTTTGTGATCGCTTCCATTGTTTTTTGACTGACATGTGGCCGTGCATTGTCGTGCAACAGCAAAACATCCTGCTTTTGCCCATGTGGTCGAACACGACTCTGTCGAGCTTGAAGTTTCTTCAGTGTCGTCACATAAGCATCAGAATTTATGGTGGTTCCACTTGGCATGATGTCCACAAGCAAGAGTCCTTCGGAATCGAAAAACACCATAGCCATAACTTTTCCAGCAGAAGGTGTGGTTTTGAATTATTTTTTTCGTATGAATTTGCATGATACCCCTCCATTGATTGCCTCTTCGTCTCAGGCGAAAAATGATGGAGCCATGTTTCATCATCTGTCACAATTCTTCCATGAAATTCATCTCCATCATTCTCGTACTGTCCCAAAAGTTCGCTGCATGCCGTTTTTCTTGTTTCTTTGTGAGCCACTGTCAACATCCTGGGAACCTACCCGGCACAAACCTTTTGTAACGCCAACACTTTCAATATTCTGCAAACACTTCCCTCCCCTATCCCAACGTAGCGTGACAATTCGTTCACTGTGAAGCGTCTGTGAGCAGTCACCAATTCGTTAACTCTCTGCACATTATCTGGAGTGTGTGCAGTACGAGGCCTGCCGCTGCGAGGACAATCCTCAATATTGCCGTGCCCGCTTTCATCACGTATCCTGCTTGCCAACCGACTAACTGTACTGCGATCGACAGCAGCATCTCCATACACCTTTTTCAACCTCTTGTGGATGTTTCCCACTTTCTCGTTTTCACAGCACATGAATTCTATGACAGCACGTTGCTTCTGACGAACGTCAAGTGTAGCAGCCATGTTGAGGATGTAATTTTTTCTCCTATTTTTCTACGTAATTATGTAGCTCTCAATTCGTTCGATCAATCAATCATTCATGATAGGAAACACAGTCATAGCTCAGTCACTCATAATGATTCTGAAATTTTACTTGTTAGAATGAAAGCAGGCAATGATTCTTCTTCTCTGCAGGCTCGTGCTTTGCGGCAGTCTGCTAATCTGTACAAATAAAATGCCTCGTATTTTTGGGAGCGTTGTATAATCAGTCGGGAAACCTCAGATCAAGCAGATATTTGGCTTTGATGAAGTTTAACCTTCCGAAGAAGTAATGGAGCTCTTGGATTATTAAATGCAGGTTCGTATCCAGTCTTTCGGAAGTTCCCTTCTGATTAACAACTACGCAATATATCGATGAATATCATTAATTCTCAAAAGTCGAATACACACCTTTTGTGTGAAGGAGCCATATATATGTATTTCACTTTTATCGTACAATTTCGTATCAGTTATCTTCTGTCATAAATCTCAATAATCAGGTTACAGTTCTTCCAACCAAGCTCAGGCTAATCGGCACGAAGACAATCTCGGAAGCTCTCTTTCTTTTTTTTTTTTTAACAACCACCAGAGAGAGTACTACAAAGAATACATATGCGCTCATGGCATAGCTTTTCGCATGGATTCTGCGAGTATGAAGATAGAAAATTAGTAAACGTCATTCAAGGGTAGAATTGTATCTGAATAATTCTTCGTATATAAAGAGATATTACAAGGACATGCTGTGACGGCGCCACTCACGGTAACAGGTTGAACTAAGTTTGAAAACAGGCGGGAAGGATGTATCTACACATGTAAGACTTTCACACATGCAGAATGAAAACTGTATTTTTACAAAAATAGTGTGCATTTCTTTTGGAGGGAGTAAAATCAAGACGACAACCTTAAATTAATTACAAGTTATTTTGGTGACCCTGAATACCCCAACGTAGCTGAATATTATCAGGTACACAAATAAATTTTATTCAGAAGAAGAAAGAAAACTCAAACCCACTGTAAATTTTGCCTTCCAGAACAGTAAGTGGATTTGCTTATTGACTATGTTCACAAAAACTCTGGGCACTATGGGCAACGAAATTTATAGCAGTGCTCAATGAAACTCATATTTACCTATAAGTGATGGTATTTACAAAAAAAAGGAGAGAAATGTGTGACAATTGTCACAAATAATAACATAATACGAGGCCACAATGTAGAACCAGAAAACAGACTAGACTTGATTCCTTCCTATCCTTTTGGTCTGTTACCCATATCTAGAGGAGGGAATAATTAGGTTTTTCTGCTGGTGGGTGGTTTTACAAAATTTATTAAATTGAATCCTGTAGCAAATGCAAAAGCAGCGGCTATCAAACATAATAAAGTTTACTTTGCTCAAAAAGGTTTACCTAAGGCCATAGTATCTAACAATGGCCTGCATTTCATCTCAAAAAGGTTCAAGGAATGTTTGGAAAGCAAAATATATTGCATACTTTAAAATTTCAGCAAATTTTGAACGATTTGAATGCGTGGTGTCTGTTCCTTCGGAAGAACACACAGCACGCATATCCCGTAGCTGTGAAACGCTGTATGTAAATTAAAGGGAGATCACTGCTATCAGCTGCAGCGGAATCAGCGTCGACGAGCAAAATTTGTATCGGGCCTGGATAAGAACCCGGAATCTCCTCCTAAGTAGGCAAGTGCGGTAACCACTGTGCCATCCGGGACACAGCGTTATCGGAACTGCACGGACTACCTCGGTATGCTTCACGGCCCACCTATCCGCTGTCCCCGCCCACCACACTCCCGTTCGCTACTTACAGTTTCCCACAGGAGGTCGGACGTACTTGTGCATTCTCACTGAAAAAAGTGGATCCACTGCCCAGACAGGCTTATCAATAATTTGAATGCGTGGCGTCTGTTCCTTCGAAAGAACAGACACCACGCAGACCTGCCAGATGTGAAACACTATATGTAAGTTGAAGGGGGATCATTGCTCTCAGTTGCAGCGGGACATTAAGCGAAAATCCAGGTCCGTACACATTTTCGCTCGTTTTAATTTTGTACCACTTGAGAGTACCAGTTAAAGAACATTGTCTGTTAACGTACTTTCATAGAGCACAACAAGTAGGATATTTCAAAATATAAATAAAAATGTAAAGAGAAAGCATAGTACAGAGAAAGAAATGTGTAGAGTTATTCATCTTTCAGAAAGTATTGTGTGAAATAGTAGTCATAGACGAAAGTATGTTTTCAGGAAAAATTGACAAGAAAACGAAGCCTGACCTGTATTGGAAATGAATGTGGAGCGCTACGAATTCCACACAACTGTGGCGTTGTAACAACGAAGGAAAACAGATTTACAGTGCAGAAGGACACTAAAAGTAAGTATTGGAATAATGCACAAGCCTAAACTTTGTATGGCCTAATCGTTAAGAACGATCAGCTTCGGCACAGGAGATGATACAACATATTCTGGCTGCTTAATAACACTACATTCAGGAAATCAGTAATTAAAGTCATTGTGAAATTGCACGGTGTGAAGTAATATACTGAGGTGAAACACGAAGGTAGATAGTTACCATAGTCGTGTTACACTTTTATTCACATCTTACGTCAACACATATCCTATACTTTGAAATATTGTCACATTATTATAGCAGTGTGCACAGGTGATCGAAATTTATTTTACCCCATTCGCCAGCGCAGTAGAAACTGAAACGTGTAATTGGCACACTTTATTTCTGATATTTACTTTTTGTTTGAAACAAATACTTCTTGTAACTAATTGGTATAATCGTAACTATATAAATTTTAATGAAATACCATAACAACAATGACCCAACTACTGTGTGATCACAATGTCACTGTCCAGGCACATACAGCACACAAGAATCGATCCCTTCCCTACCGTGACAAGTGTGAGGGTGTTATGCATATCTCAGAGTAAGGGATCCTGGATCTAGTCTTACACACACACACACACACACACACACACACACACACACACACACATGCATAATACCCTCCTCATGTTGTGTTGGGGGTGGAGCCACTGTTACCGTTACTCTCGCTACTACAGGACTCCTATGAAACTGGTGCTATCATTGCAATAGCCCACTGCGATATTTTAACTGTCCGATCATCTCAAATGCAAAAATTCGTGGAAAGTAGATGAAATTTAAGAAAAATGAATGTGCTGAAGATCGAACCCGGAATCTTCTGGCTCTAGAGCTAACCTGAGACAAGTGAGTTAGATGGGTCATCTTGAATTGCGAGGAGGGGAGTGTAATTAGTGGATGACCTTTTATAGCTCTAGTACGATTAATCGTCCACTACTTTACGTTATATTGGTTTTATATTGAGGATCAGCCTCTAGTCTATACACTAGGCCCTGATCATCTAAAACCTTAAATGTGTTGCGTAATAGTTTCCTAAGGATTTCACCTCCTTGTACACAACTGCTTCATTTACAAATGGTCTCAAAGCTCAAAAAGTATCATCTTTCGTCACAGTAATACATATGAATGCCGAAAACGTTAAAAAAATTGATGACACTGTATAATGGCACTGCTTCCAAAAGAATCACTGTTATCTGAAAATATATTCTTATTAGTCTCCAAGCTCTCGTGTGATACACGGAAATATACAATTTATTATTTTGATGAGATTACCATTGATGGTCCAAACATACAATTTTACTGCACCTTCCGTTATTGTATCTCATTATTCGTTTCAGATAGCTTCGTTTGTTGTCCTCTAGTTCTACAACACATAAATTGTCAAGAAACGTGTTCATGATGTCTTCATCTGCTATGAGAAAAGTGAAGTATAATTGCGCTCTGTTACAGTTTTTGTCTCCCTTGAGTAAAGAATTCAAAGAGTAAATGATGCCATAGATATGTTACCGTAACAACGCCGATGGCAGCTCCTGAATAAATGTTGCTAGTTTTTACTTCGTAGGATACATTTAGTTCAAGGGGGCAAATATAGTAGCGCTGCAAACAAAACATCTGTATGATAATAACTTAGGGGTTCTAGATGTTACTTTGGTCGCCAACAGTCATGTTATTTGAATCTCTCAGTGAGAAAATGGATAAATTAAAAAAAAACATAATCTTTCTGTAGGCATTAAAATTTGTTGATTACGTCTTTGGTAAGCCATGTCCGATAAAGCATTTGGTAAATTTCTGTGATTTTGTGGCTGATTTTAACTACATCTGAGAGCTTTCTTAACAGAAACCTTTCACGCTGCAAGCTCTTGTTGCAGACAGGATTACATCGAATGACGTTTTGAAATTGAATGAAAACATAAATAACCTGTAAAAAAGCCCTGATGCCGTACCTATTCAACTCACTGTTGCAAGTCTTTAGCCTGCATCTGCTTACCGCTATTGACACAATGTTTTTTTTGTCTTCGAGGATTTTTGATAGTTTTTTTAAGTACTTTGGCCACTACTGTTTGAATTTAGTTACTTGACTGTTCTAAGTTTGAAAGTCACTTCAGGTTTCTTATCACTCTGACTGAGAACTTTGCGGTGATCCAGTGAGTAAATTCGATCTTATCTCCTTACTTGTCGTTTAACAACACCAAAACCTTGGCATAATCATAAATCTGAAAGAAATGAAGGCTGAAGGAGGTGAAATGTAGAAGTAGTAATAGTAGTAGTAGTAATAAAAGTTTTGTTCATGATCATATGGCTTTATTGGCCGGGAAACACCGTCTTACCGAGGAAGGGGTTTGAAACGTCCCATCAGTTAAGCACTGTAAGAAACCTACACAAGATTTGGTAACCATTTTGACCGACACAAAAACTATTTAAAACATGAGGATCCTGTGTTTCCTTAGGGATGTACGGTTTATAAAATCCAAAACAAACTAGCATTCGTAGACTGGTCCTTCGTTTGCAACACCTCGTGGGTAAGCTTAGAATAGTGCTTCATAACTAGACCGCGGATTTTAGGTAAATACCTATTTTGTTCCTGAGTTCCTATTTGCATAAAAATTTGTACTTATGCATTTCATGACTATATGCACTTAATAGCGTTAATTCTATAGGACGTAAAAAAGCCTATTTCGACGTTAGTGCCTATTTTTGCCTATTTCGGCTTTAATATCCTAAAAAGTGCCTATTTCGTCATATAAGACAGTGATTCCAAGTTTTTCCACACTATACGACAGATGGAAAAAAATATTTTCTGCCCAGCATGCAGCAAGGTGGCTAGTTGATATGCGCTCATGCTTCGTATTTGCCTAACACCTCTGTCTTTTTTTATTTTTTTATATCGCTATCCCTGTTAATACGAAATACTCTTTATTGGTGTTTTATTATTCATATTCATGGAGAAGAAGTAAAAACTTTGAGGTTCGCCGATGACATTGTAATTCTGTCAGAGACAGCAAAGGACTTGGAACAGCAGTTGAACGGAATGGACAGTGTCTTGAAAGGAGGATATAAGATGAACATCAACAAAAGCAAAACGAGGATAATGGAATGTAGTCAAATTAAATCGGGTGCTGCTGAGGGGATTAGATTAGGAAATGAGACACTTAAAGTAGTAAAGGAGTTTTGCTATTTAGGGAGTAAAATAACTGATGATGGTCGAAGTAGAGAGGATATAAAATGTAGACTGGCAATGGCAAGGAAAGCGTTTCTGAAGAAGAGAAATTTGTTAACATCGAGTATAGATTTAAGTGTCAGGAAGTCGTTTCTGAAAGTATTTGTATGGAGTGTAGCCATGTATGGAAGTGAAACATGGACGATAACCAGTTTGGACAAGAAGAGAATAGAAGCTTTCGAAATGTGGTGCTACAGAAGAATGCTGAAGATAAGGTGGGTAGATCATGTAACTAATGAGGAGGTATTGAATAGGATTGGGGAGAAGAGAAGTTTGTGGCACAACTTGACTAGAAGAAGGGATCGGTTGGTAGGACATGTTTTGAGGCATCAAGGGATCACAAATTTAGCATTGGAGGGCAGCGTGGAGGGTAAAAATCGTAGAGGGAGACCAAGAGATCAATACACTAAGCAGATTCAGAAGGATGTAGGTTGCAGTAGGTACTGGGAGATGAAGAAGCTTGCACAGGATAGAGTAGCATGGAGAGCTGCATCAAACCAGTCTCAGGACTGAAGACCACAACAACAACATGTAAAAAATAGATCACGGATCTTTAGGTTAAAACCTATTTTTTTTACTAAGCTCCACTCTGCATATAAGTTGGTACTTATGCGTTTCATGACTAGCTAAACTGAATTCTATAGGACCTACAATTGCGTATTTCGACGTTGACGCCTAATTTTTTCCTATTTCGGCATCAAAATCCTAAAAAGTACCTATTTCGTTAATCTGACATAGAGTTTTGTGTTCTCAAAGATTAGAAAAAGAAAGTAAACTTCGGGCTTTACGTCTCGTCGAAGGCGAAGGTTGTTTGAGACTGTTTACAATTCCTTTGCTTGCCTTACTACCAACAGCACTCGGCACGGTTGAATGGTCATCCATCCAAGTACGCGCCGAGCGCGACAGTGCTTAACTTCGCTGAGCAAATGGGAACCGGACAAAGATTTGAGTTACACATTAGAATCGAACGTGGGAGTACTAAATGTTATATTTGGAAATAATTCGTTTCGTAGGATTCTGGCCAGCTGTGTAGTTTCGCAAAGAAACGGTTTCATAGGACTTAAGCTGAGCACGGATTAAAAAATCACAATGTTAATCGTAGACGCCCTCTATAGCTAAATTACTGCCCTTCGCGCATTTTCTCGCTGCTGTCTACAGGCAGTCCTATCAACTACTCTGTTTCGTGAAAGGTATTACACGTGAATTTTCCGGTTCGAAAAATAATTTGCCAGTAGTGAGATGTTTTCATCTGAAACACCGGTAGATTCCATTCGCTTGTTCAGAAGGGGCGGCCATCTGCCAGGTGCCATATGTCCAGCAACGAGTACGGTACTTCCCCTACTGCTCCCATGCACCGCAGTAAAAGGAAAAAAAACAGGTCATTGTCCACTTTTCCCCAGCAAAAACAAATCAGTACATTGTGTAACGACCGACGTGTTAAGTGTTACTGACGTTCTAAGTGCAAAATAAATTCTAGTTTCTGTGGGAGAATACTACGCCATGCCGAAAACAGCTAGTTCAAGTCTACCCACATAAGGCCCTGGCTGCAATATTTTCCGCATTATACAACAGATGGGAAAATTATTTTCTGCCAAGCATGCAACAAGGAGGTTAGTTGTTTTTCTTAGACTTCTTATTTTCCTGTCACTTAGGATTCTTTTTTATCGCTATCCTTTAGTAATACGAAATACTCTTTATATGCGATTATAAACTGCATTTCCCTTTTCTCTGGTATTAGGTTTCGAGTGTTAAGAAATCTCACTTAAGTCAGCATGCAGATGGAATCGCACATAAAGCTAATGTTGAACGAAAGTCAAAATTGAAGCAAACTCTTTTAACCAATAAATCTGGTGAATCCTCCGAAAAAAAACAAGTTCTGCAGTGATTTGTGTCATGCACTTGTGGCAGCAAACATCCCCTATCGGAAACTAGAAAACCCTATTTTCAGAGGTTTTCTTGAGAAGTACTGTCATCAGTCTATTCCTGCAGAGTCAACTTTACGTAAGAATTATGTGGATTCAGCTTACAATGCTGCATTGCAAAGAATCCGAGAAGATGTTGGAGAATCTTGTACATGGATTTCTGTGGATGAAACTACTGACAGTCTTGGCCGTTACATTGCAAACCTGATTATTGGCGAGCTAGATCCAGATGCTCCATCCAGGGCTCATTTAATTTACTCAAAACAGCTTGCAAAAACTAACCAACAAACAACAGCACAGTTTATGAAAAATGAGCTTAAGGTGCTATACGCAAACGGCGTGAATGAGAATAAGGTGCTTCTGGCCGTCACTGATGCTGCTGCATGTATGATAGCAGCGTTTCAACTATTAAAAGTATTCTACCAATTGATGCTGCACGTAACTAGTGTAGTGCATGGGATCAACCACATAGCAGAGCAAGTAAGGCTACAATTTCCTAAAGTAAATAAAGTAATATCTATGGTGAAGAAAATTTTTGTTAAGGCACCATCAAGAATACAGGCATTCAAAGAACAGTTTCCAGATGTCCCATTGCCGCCAGAGCCTGTTGTCACCCGCTGAGGCACGTGGCTGATAGCAGCAGAATACTATAGTACGCATCTCTCAGCTGTCCAGAAGGTGGTTGAAAATATACCGGAGGATGCTGCATCCGTAACTGCTGCAATGGAGTTACTCAAAGATTCTTCTTTAAAACGGGACTTATCTTACATTAGGGCCCACTACACATTTATGGCAAGAATAATTTCACAATTAGAAGGCTCAGGGAGACATATCTACGACAATACTTCTTTGCTTGAAGAAGTCAAAATGAAAATTAATGAAGCGCCAGGTGAAGTAGGGGAAAAAGTACGGGCAAAAATGGAAACGGTTTTGCAGAAGAACACTGGCCTGAAGGGGTTGTGTGCATGTGCCGACATACTTAGTGGAAAATCCAGCACTCCTGACTGCAGCATTCCTGTCCAACGTGTGCCGAAAATGAAGTACGCCCCTGTCACATCTGTTGATGTAGAACGTTCTTTTTCAGCGTATAAATTGACAAGTGCCACAGTTTTTCACTAGAAAACCCAGAAAAGATTTTGGTTATTTATTGTGAAGCCAACTATGGGCAGAATATGTGAAACTACGAATGTATTAATTAAACCATTGCCACATATTTATTACGGAGATCTTTATCTTGCAGGAACTCAAAAATATTTGGAGTTATGTTCAACATTAATCTTGTAGATTGTTGTGCTCTGTAACTGTGCAAATATTCATTCTCCTTGTTTTGATGACTAATAAGATGTTCATACTGTCAACACTGTGTATTTTAATTTATTTTTATTTTCTCTGCATCATTTTTAATAGAGCCTATTTTAGGTTTTATACAGACTAAATGAACTACTGAAGGAGCCTATTTTAGGTGCCTAAAACACACTTTTTTACGACCTAAATATCCGTGGTCTATTCCTAACTTACCGCATCATAAACAATACGCACGAAGTGCCACATCTTTGTGAGGTAAAACATTTCTTGAATGGACAAATACGGCACAAGCATTTTGCGTGTAACAACATATAAAATCCATGAGAGCACCCCTAGTTTTGATAAGCTGTTTAATTTCTAGGAATTTAGCCCACTATAAATTTTTTTGCATCTCTTGTTATTATCCACAAGCTCAGCTACTCAGTACGTTTTGCTGCATAATTTAGTGTCAGATTTGATAATTGTCTGTAAGTTTACACATATTGAACACACTTCTACTTGCTGTCTCTCGAACCTGTGGACTACTAAAGTAATTGAGATAATATCAGATAGTAATGACCTTTCGCAACCCTTTGACATTTTTTAATAAACATGTTATGCTTGTTTTCTCTAAGCTGTGGATCTTACACTGAAGGGGAAAAATTGCAACACAAAAAAAATAATTAATATAGAATAATGCAATTTTAAGAATACATTTTTCTAGGCAACATATTTAAGTCATTTCTACATCTACATCTACATTTATACTCCGCAAGCCACCCAACGGTGGGTGGCGGAGGGCACTTTATGTGCCACTGTCATGACCTCCCTTTGCTGTTCCAGTCGCGTATGGTTCGCGGGAAGAACGAGTGCCGGAAAGCCTCCGTGCGCGCTAGAATCTCTCTAATTTTACATTCGTGATCTCCTCGCGAGGTATAAGTATGGGGAAGCAATATATTCGATACCTCATCCAGAAACGCACCTTCTCGAAACCTGCACAGCAAGCTACACCGCGATGAAGAGTCTGCCACTTGAGTTTGCTAAACATCTCCGTAACGCTATCACGCTTACCAAATAACCCTGTGAAGAAACGCGCCGCTCTTCTTTGGATCTTCTCTATCTCCTCTGTCAACCCGACCTGCTACGGATCCCACACTGATGAGCAATACTCAAGTATAGGTCGAACGAGTGTTTTGTAAGCTACCTCCTTTGTTGATGGACTACATTTTCTAAGGACTCTCCCACTGAATCTCAACCTGGCACCCGCCTTACCAACAATTAATTTTATATGATCATTCCACTTCAAATCGTTCCGCACGCATACTCCCAGAGATTTTACAGAAGTGACTGCTACCAGTGTTTGTTCCGCTATCATATAATCATACAATAAAGGATCCTTCTTTCTATGTATTCGCAATACATTACATTTGTCTATGTTAAGGGTCAGTTGCAACTCCCTGCACCAAGTGCCTATCCACTGCAGATCTTCCTGCATTTCGCTGCAATTTTCTAAAACATGAGGGTCCTGTGTTTCCTTAGGGATGTATGGTTTATAAAATCCAAAACAAACTAGCATTCGTAGTCTCGTCCTTCGTTTGCAAAACCTCGTGGGTAAGCGTAGTATAGAGCTTTATAACCTACCGCGAAAATCCGTATGGAACTTCCGACACTATCTACATTTCAGGATCACAGCTTAATGTAAGAGCGCTGTAAGCCATTACAAATGTGACATGCTGGGACTTAAATAATCGTTGTAACTGCAAGAATGTTGAATGTAAGTACCCAAACGTACATGCATTGTGTTGTACAGGTGCCGGATGCCAGATTATTGGATGGAGATCCATGCCTGTTGCATGCACTTGATCAGCCAATACAGGAACAGTTAATGCTGGTTGTGGATGAAACTCGAGTTGTCGTCCGATGATCTCCCATACGATCTAGACTGCAGACAGCTTTGGTGATCGATCAGGCCAAGACGACATGTCGTACAGTCTACAAAGCATGCTGGGTTACAACAGCGGTATGTGGGTGAGTGTTATCCTGTTGGAAAACGCCCCCTAGAATTCTGTTCAAGTTTGCAGCCAGGGTGCTTGGTATAGTCACGAGAGTGCTCCTGGTGCCATACGAAATCGCACCCCAGACTATAACTCCAGGTATAGGGCCAGGGTATTTAGCACGCGGGCAGTTAGTTGCAGGTCCTCAACTGGCCTTCTTCCAACCAACACACTGCCATCACTGGCACTCAGGCAGAACTATCTTTCATCAGAAAACACAACAGACCTTAACCCAGCCCTCTAATGAGCTCTCACTTGATTCGACTGAAGTCGCAAATGGTGGTGGTTCTGGGTCAGTGGAATGCACGCTACGGGGCGTGTGGCTCGGAGCTGTTCTTGATGTAACCGATTTGGAAGTGTTCGTTCTGTCGCAGTGGTGCCAGCTGCTATTCAAATTGCTAGTGGAGAAGCGGTACTAGGCGCCATGGCCATACGCCGAACACGATGGTCTTCCCCCTCGGTAGTGCCATTTACCCGTCTGGAGCCTGGTCTTCTTGCGACTGGACATTCTCGTGACCACAGCTTCCAGCAATCATCCTACCAAGACTTTCAGCAGCAGCGCAGAAGGGACATCCAGCATGTCGTAGCCATATTACAACTCTTTCAACACGCTGAAATGTTGATAATGGCGTCTTTGTCGCCCTAAAGGCTAGAGTAACACCATTGCACCATGTTCTCCACCTCCAATCTCAACAGCAACTAACGTTCACGACCGTTACTGCGTGTGTTTTAACCAAACCTGATCTGCAACCTGTCGCCACTCTTAAGCGACTGGCACGAAATTTGAATAGATACCAGTTTTCAGATGTAAAAACATGTCTAGCAACTTTCGTTTATGTGGCACAGCTCCACCTTGTTGTTGCGATGTTTTCCCTGTAACTGTAAATAATTCATAGCAACTTTTGTGTAGGAAGTTGTGTGTTCGGAGAAGGAGTCAATATTATCGTAAATCTTCAGGGTGTTACAAAAAGGTACGGTCAAACTTTCAGGGAACATTCCTCACACACAAATAAAGAAAAGATGTTATGTGGACATGTGTCCGGAAACGCTTAATTTCCATGTTAGAGCTCATTTTAGTTTCGTCAGTCTGTACTGTGCTTACCTCACTTCACCGCCATGATTTCATACGGGATACTCTACCTGTGCTGCTAGAACATGTGCCTTTACAAGTATGACACAACATGTGGTTCATGCACGATGGAGCTCCTGCACATCTCAGTCGAAGTGTTCGTACGCTTCTCAACAACAGATTCGGTGACCGATGGATTGGTAGAGGCGGACCAATTCCATGGCCTCCACGCTCTCCTGACCTCAACCCTCTTGACTTTCATTTATGGGGGCATTTGAAAGCTCTTGTCTACTCAACCCCGGTACCAAATGTAGAGACTCTTTGTGCTCGTATTGTGGACGGCTGTGATACAATACGCCATTCTCCAGGCCTGCATCAGCGCATCAGGGATTCCATGCGACGGAGGGTGGATGCATGTATCCTCACTAACGGAGGATATTTTGAACATTTCCTGTCACAAAGTGTTTGAAGTCACGCTGGTACGTTCTGTTGCTGTGTGTTTCCATTCCATGATTAATGTGATTTGAAGAGAAGTAATAAAATGAGCTCTAACATGGAAAGTAAGCGTTTCCGGACACATGTCCACATAACATATTTTCTTTCTTTGTGTGTGAGGAATGTTTCCTGAAAGAACAGATACCATCTTCATATATATATATAGTTAAGGCTCACCGGCCATTTGACAATCTTCTTCTGTGCGGATGCACAAACAATGCATGAGTGTAATGACTATAATGGGCAGGGGCACTTTGAATATAGTGCGGGACAATAAGTTGGGAAAGTGGGTCTCACAGGAGGCGTGCCAGAGATAAATCCCTGCAGTCGCACAATCGTATGTGTCCTCGGTGGCTCAGATGGATGGAGCGAGGTCGGCGTTCGAGCGGTCGAGGCACTATATTACGAAACTGCTGGTCCGTGTTCGATTCTTGATGGTGGCATTTTTCCGCCGGCACGGTAGCTCAGAGTTTTCCGTCAGAGAGCTGGTTGGCCTCTGTAATAAAAAAAAGAAAAAAAACTGAGTGGAAGGATCAACAAACAAACTTGAACGGATGTCACGTGACGTCCGCAACAACCAAACACAACGATCAAGAAACAAAAACCAGGAAAAAAGAGAGAGAGATGGATAGAGCATCTGCCATGCAAGCAGGAGGTCCCGGGTTCGAGTCCCTGTCGGGGCGCACATTTTTAACTGTCGCCAGTGACTTATATCAAGCCCTGTATGCAGCTAGGGGTATTCATTTCATTGTAATTTCCTTCGTGATATAGACTGTGGCCGGAAGTCCAGTGGTTTCATTTTTTCCACTCACGTCAAATGGAGACTTCTCGTTAACTACAATATTTGTAAGCCTGATGACTGCCTTACGTCAACTATATGGAAGCAAGTATACGTTGCAAAACAGAAATGGTTGAATGCACGAGTCTTCAAGTCCAACTTCTTAAATAAAGGAGTATTTTGTTTTGAATACAGACGCACAATGATCGATGTTGGACTACGCCAAATGTTTCAGTCAGTTCAATTGAAAACTTATCTTGTTAGTGTTTTGGTTTCCTACATTTAAGGTTTCTTATAATACTTTCCTTTCCTTCTTCTGTAAACGCCTCCGTACATTTTTTCCTACATGCCTTATCACTGCCTCTTGCATATTTTCTGCTTCCTTTACACATTCCTGTTCGTTAACTTCAACGTTTCTTCGTCATGGTTTTCCACGTGTAGTATCTGATACCGTGATAGCATCATACAAAAGTTTAAAACACGCACAAATGCAAGCGTCAGCTAATAATCTTGTAGCATATTGTTGTTGTTGTGGTCTTCAGTCCTGAGACTGGTTTGATGCAGCTCTCCATGCTACTCTATCCTGTGCAAGCTTCTTCATCTCCCAGTACCTACTGCAACCTACATCCTTCTGAATCTGTTTAGTGTATTCATCTCTTGGTCTGCCTCTACGATTTTTACTCTCCACGCTGCCCTCCAGTACTAAATTGGTGATCCCTTGATGCCTCAGAAAATGTCCTACCAACCGGTCCCTTCTTCTAGTCAAGTTGTGCCACAAACTTCTCTTCTCCCCAATCCTATTCAATACCTCCTCATTAGGTATATGATCTACCCACCTAATCTTCAGCATTCTTCTGTAGCACCACATTTCGAAGGCTTCTATTCTGTTCTTGTCCAAACTATTTATCGTCCATGTTTCACTTCCATACATGGCTACACTCAACACAAATACTTTCAGAAACGACTTCCTGACAAATATATACTCGATGTTAACAAATTCCTCTTCTTCAGAAACGCTTTCGTTGCCATTGCCAGTCCACATTTTATATCCTCTCTACTTCGACCATCATCAGTTATTTTGTTCCCCAAATAGCAAAACTCATTTACTACTTTAAGTGTCTCATTTCCTAATCTAATTCCCTCAGCATCACCTGACTTAATTCGACTACATTCCATTATCCTCGTTTTGCTTTTGTTGATGTTCATCTTATATCCACCTTTCAAGACACTGGCCCTTCCGTTCAACTGCTGTTCCAAGTCCTTTGCTGTCTCTGACAGAATTACAATGTCATCGGCGACCCTCAAAGTTTTTATTTCTCCTCAATGGATTTTAATTCCTACTCCGAATTTTTCTTTTGTTTCCTTTACTGCTTGCTCAATATACAGATTGAATAACATCGGGGAGAAGCTACAACCCTGTCTCACTCCCTTCTCAACCACTGCTTCCCTTTCATGCCCCTCGACTCTTATAACTGCCATCTGGTTTCTGTGCAAATTTTAAATAGCCTTTCGCTCCCTGTATTTTACCCCTGCCACCTTTAGAATGTGAAAGAGAGTATTCCAGTCAACATTGTCAAAAGCTTTCTCTAAGTCTACAAATGCTAGAAACGTAGGTTTGCCTTTTCTTAATCTTTCTTCTAAGATAAGTCGTAAGGTTGGTATTGCCTCACGTGTTCCAACATTTCTACGGAATCCAAACTGATCTTCCCCGAGGTCGGCTTCTACCAGTTTTTCCATTCGTCTGTAAAGAATTCGCGTTAGTATTTTGCAGCTGTGACTTATTAAACTGACAGTTCGGTAATTTTCACGTCTGTCAACACCTGATTTCTTTGGGATTGGAATTATTATATTCTTCTTGAAGTCTGAGGGTATTTCGCCTGTCTCATACATCTTGCTCACCAGATGGTAGAGTTTTGTCATGACTGGGTCTCCCAAGGCCATCAGTAGTTCTAATGGAATGTTGTCTACTCTCGGAGCCTTGTTTCGACCCAGGTCTTTCAGTGCTCTGTCAAACTCTTCACGCAGTATCTTATCTCCCATTTCATCTTCATCTGCATCCTCTTCCATTTCCATAATATTGTCCTCAAGTACATCGCCCTTGTATAGGCCCTCTATATGCTTTCCCTTCTTTGCTTAGAACTGGGTTTCCATCTGAGCTCTTGATATTCATACAAGTGGTTCTCTTTTCTCCAAAGGTCTCTTTAATTTTCCTGTAGGCTGTATCTATCCTACCCCTATTGAGATAAGCCTCTACATCCTTACATTTGCCCTCTAGCCATCCCTGCTGAGCAGTTTGCACTTCCTGTCGATCTCATTTTTGAGACTTCTGTACTCCTTTTTGCCTGCTTCATTTACTGCATTTTTATATTTTCTCCTTTCATCAACTAAATTCAATATTTCTTCTGTTACCCAAGGATTTCTACTAGCCCTCGTCTTTTTACCTACTTGATCGTCTGCTGCCTTCACTACTTCAACCCTCAGAACTACCCATTCTTCTTCTACTGTATTTCTTTCCCCAATCCCTGTCAATTGTTCCCTTATGCTCTCCCTGAAACTCTCTACAACCTCTGATTTAGTCAGTTTATCAAGGTCTCATCTCCATAAATTCCCACCTTTTTGCAGTTTCTTCAGTTTTAATTTATAGTTCATAACCAATAAATTATGGTCAGAGTCCACATCTGCCCCTGGAAATGTCTTACAATTTAAAACCTGGTTCCTAAATCTCTGTCTTACCATTATATAATCTATCTAATACCTTTAAGTATCTCCAGGGTTCTTCCATGTATACTGTCTTCTTTCATGATTCTTGAACCAAGTGTTAGCTATGATTAAGTTATGCTCTGTGCAAAATTCTACCAGATGGCTTCCTCTTTCATTTCTTAGCCCCAATCCATATTCACCTACTATGTTTCATTCTCTTCCTTTCCCCACTCACGAATTCCAGTCACCCATGACTATTCAATTTTCGTCTCCCTTCACTACCTGAATAATTTCTTTTATCTCATCATACATTTCATCTATTTCTTCATCATCTGCAGAGCTAGTTGGCATATAAACTACTACGGTAGTAGGCGTGGGCTTCGTGTCTATCTTGGCCACAATAATGCGTTCACTATGCTATTTGTAGTAGCTTACCTGCACTCCTATTTTTTATTCATTGTTGAACCTACTATTGCATTACCCCTATTAGATTTTGTATTTATAACCCTGTATTCACCTGGCCAAATGTCTTGTTCCTCCTGCCACCGAACTTCACTAATTCCCACTATATCTAACTTTAACCTACCCATTTCTCTTTTAAATTTTCTAACCTATCTGCCCGATTAAGGGATCTGACATTCCACGCTCCGATCCGTAGAACGCCAGTTTTCTTTCTCCTGATAACGACGTCCTCCTGAGTAGTCCCCGCCCGGAGATCCGAATGGGGGACTATTTTACCTCCGGAATATTTCACCCAAGAGGACGCCATCATCATTTAACCATACAGTAAAGCTGCATGCCCTCGGGAAAAATTACGGCTGTAGTTTCCCCTTGCTTTCAGCCGTTCGCAGTACCAGCACAGCAAAGCCGTTTTGGTTAGTGTTACAAGGCCAGATCAGTCAGTCATCCAGACTGTTGCCCCTGCAACTACTGAAAAGGCTGCTGTCCGTCTTCAGGAACTACACGTTTGTCTGGCCTCTCAACAGATACCCCTCCGTTGTGGTTGCACCTACGGTACGGCCATCTTTATCGCTCAGGCACGCAAGCCTCCCCACCAACGGCAAGGTCCATGGTTCATGGGGGGGGGGGGGGGGTGTAGCATATAACAACAAAAATTATGGAGAACACAATAATGTGCCGACTACCGTCCGCTACTACGCCCCGATCACAGATAGGGAGCAAAAGTTAGGACTTAGATCAGTGCATTGATATATGCACCATTTTTTAATCATTACCGGGAAGGAAAAGGCTTTCTCTGTTTACTTAGGCTAATTTCGTTATGTATTCACTCTTTCATGTACCGGCACAATTACTTCGAAATTTACACCACGTAGTATATTAAAAAGTGAAAAAACATTTTAAATGTGATGGAAAACACATATCCCAACATATACTTCTTTGCCAACTCGTCGTTAGAGCACATCTGGCGTATGAAAAGCGTCTGATAAATGCAGTTATAGCATTGAGGGTGTTTACCCCTCTTATTCTATGAAGTGACTGAAATTACAAAACAGAAGGAACCCGAACAAACACAAAGCAAGATAAGTGGTTATGTTATTACCACGCTATCTTGTGTTACATGGAAGTGCCATACAGAAACCAGCGGTCCTGTAATCCAAATGGTGCACTATGGGACTTAACTTCTGAGGTCATCAGTCCCCTAGAACTTACAACTACTTAAACCTAACTAACCTAAGGTCATTACACACACATCCATGCCCGAGGCAGGATTCGAACCTGCCACCGTAGCGGTCACGCGGTTCCAGACTGTAGCGCCTAGAACCGCTCGGCCACTCCGGCCGGACCCTGTAATCCATTTCCACCATGCTACGTAGTAATCAATCGTATGACTGATATAAATACGGCAACCAGTACTGTGTCTCTTTCCAATAGCGTCATGGCATCGTCTTTCGGGTGAACTACGAAGGACTTTTATCAGCAGATTGGATAGAATTCAAAGTCGGAATAAGCATGCGAGGTGCCGGAGCGTCAACACACTGGATTCAAATTCGAGTAGACGGCGGTTCAAACCCATATTTGGGCGTCAGGATGCATTTCCTGTAATTCATTCCAAGGACTTATGACTTGCCTTTCCTACAGCCATCAGATGAGACGGGTCGCGTGTTCGAAAAGGACAAGGAAGGGAATTGGGCGTGTATTTTCGAAAAGAACTATTCCGGTATTTGGGTTAAGCCTTTCAGGGAAAACACGTGTTTCATAGCGAACACATCCGTACACAGAGCTGCTGATAAAGGAACTGTATTTCTTTCCAAACGCTAGTGTAAATTTGGTTTGTAAAGTGTTCTGATTTGGCAAAGGACCAAAGCATTCCTCATCGATCAAATATACGTAAAAATACTGTTTTCTACGTGGTAATGCCTGTATAGTGGATATCAGCTTTTGCCTCTAGTCCGCTGCATACATCTCTGTATTCTTCCTTGTGCCTGTGCAGGTTCGTAGAAACGCTACACTTAATGGTTTATGTACGCCCGTTTATGTACGCTCTTTAGTGTGTGCAGTGGAATGATACAATCGCACAAGGCGATACCCTCGTCAGAGCGTGCCTGTCTCATACAGTGTTATCTTCGGAAGCGGAAATTTTAGTGCATGGACTAACCAGCTCGGTCTGCCGGACTGAACGCTGCTCTAGGAGCCTGTGCCTTCTCCCGGAGATCTAGTCCACATCTTTTCCGCAATATAACGAGAAAAATATCGTGTGGCCCAGTGGCCTAGTGCAAGTCTTTCAAATGGATGCCACTTCGGTGTCTCGCGTGCCCCTAAATTCTCTCAGTTATCCAACCAGGAAATGGGAACCTGTTGTCTAACATGCAATCCGAACCATGTGTCGTTTCTGACTAACCTCTATATCAGGTCCGTTGTTCTACTGGGATTTGATCTCGCGATTTTCCATTTGCCAGGGACTCGCTTTAACGATACACCGCCAGACACAGCCTATCCGCGCTGAAAATATCTTTCAAGGAGGACGGCATTTCCCGCGTATGGAACTTGTAGCTGTCATGATTAAGACATCACAATGTGTGTCGTACTTGCTCCGTCGTGGTGTTGTTTTCACGAGGGTAATCTGACTGAAACTTGAAATAATTACACGTAAATTAACTTGGAACTCATTCAATTATGCAAATGTGTTCATGACTTGCGATGTACAACAGCTTCCTGATATCATTTAGAACTATCAACAAATGAACGTCGCAGTGAGTTGCATCAGACGATTTTCCAAGTATTTAACAGCGTACATACATTCAGTAGTTCGTACTGTAGGAAAATTGAATTAAAATCAAACGAAATCATTTTGCATCCGAAGATCATTTTTCTATCAGCATACTTCACGACACACGGCCAGCGAAATGTAACTACCATAAAATCAGCTGACCGATGATCATAACACACGAAAACAACATGCAAAAAGCTTACGCTACCAGGTGAAAAATATCGTGACACTCCTATGTAATGTGCACTTGACCACTAGATGTCACCAGAGGCGGACCTGCCAGTCCGAAAGGAGGCGGTGAGTATTGTGTTATCAGCAGAGAAGCAGCAACAACGGAATATGTTGATCATGAGACCTCAGTGACTCCGAACATGTACCAGTCATTGGATTTCATATGAGTAAAACGATTAATCAGGAACACTGCAACACTTCTAAAGGTGTCCAAGGCGAATATTAGGGGTTTTAAGCAGAAATGCGAAGGAACAACCACAGTTAAACAAAGACCAGGTAGACCTCATGTTTCTGAAGTACAGGAACCGTGGCTGGGAGGTGGAGGGTGGAGGGTGGCTGTAAAAAATCGCATGAAATCAGCGGAAGGATTTACGTGTGAGTTCCAAGGGCAACCCACAGTCCACCAAGAAATGACTGTGCGTAGGAAGTTAAAAAGAATGGGTTGCAATGGTCGAGTAGCTCCTCATAAGTCACACATTTCTCTTCAGTTGAAACTTCCGGGCTGAGAGGCCGAGGTCGATGTATAAAATTTCCACCTAACGTTTCGTCTCCATCTGCGGGAGACATCTTCTGAGGTCGTCCGGCTACTTTCACTGAGGCTCCAGGTACTCTCGCATTTATAGAGCGCACAGAGGGCACCACCATTCGTCACGTGATGCCGACGGTATGCCTATCTTTGGGAAGGCGTCATCATTCTCGATTAAGAGTAATCGATTGTCATTCTGCTGCAGCAACGTCGACATCCATATTTTGTCTAACTTTAAAACTTCCTCTTCTCTATTAAAATTGTTATGGTGTTTGTGAATCTCCATCGCTTCTCTATACATACGCGCATGATAATGGGATGTTCGTGCTAGAACGCTTATCTCATTAAATTTAATTTCGTGGTTCTCATCTCGACAAACATGCTCAGCTACGGCCGGCATCACGGCATACCGTCGGCATTACGTGACGAATGGTGGTGCCCTCTATGCCCTCTGTAAATGCGAGAGTACCTGGAGCCTCAGTGGCAGTAGCCGGACGACCTCAGAAGATGTCTCCCGCAGATGGAGACGAAACGTTAGGTGGAAATTTTATACATCGACCACAGCCTCCCAGCCAGGAAGCTTCAACTGAAGACAACACCCGCCGTGATAGCCTACATTGTATTATCACACATTTCTGTAGGTAATGCTATGCTGTGCTATGCTTGAGGTGGAGGAAAGAACGACGGCATTGCACAGTGGATGACTGGAAACGAGGGATTCGGAGTGATGAATCACACTACTCCCAGTAGCAATCCGACGGGAGGACATGGGTTGGTGAATGCCTAGAGAACGTCAGTAGTGCCAACAATGAAGTACGGAGGAACTGAAGTTACGTTACGGGGGTGCTTCTCGTGGCTAAGGCGTGGTCTCCTTATTACGATTAAGGAAACGCTAATTGTGGGAGGATATGAACACATAATACAGCAATGTGTACTGTGTACAGTAGAGGGGGTTGGGTTGTTTGGGGAAGGAGACCAGACAGCGAGGTCATCAGTCTCTTCGGATTAGGGAAGGATGGGGAAGGAAGTCGACCGTGCCCTTTGAAAGAAACCATCCCGGCATTTGCCTGGAGCGATTTAGAGAAATCACGGAAAACCTAAATCAGGATGGCGGGACGCGGGATACAGTAGAGGAACAATTCGATAATTGTGTAAGCATGTAAATGCACCTTGTCATTAAACAGCATCTGTGAGGCCATGGTCTATGGGGAATAACACTCCTGGAATTGACTGCGCTGCCCAGAGCCCTGATCTGAACCCAGTGCAACACCTCTGGGTTGAATTACAGCGCCACAGAGACTCAGACATCTCATTCAAAGCGCCCCTCGGCAGATTTTGCAGTCCTCAAGGCAAAATATCAACACACCACATGTTAATGTCCACTAACAGGTGTTCCCCAGTGCTTTATGTGCAGTGTCTTTGACTACTAGTCAAAATGTCATGGGTCCCAGCTCCGAACGCAGCTACTGCTTTAACTCTGAATAAAAATCAGCAATACTGTCCGAAGACTTCCCGCATAAGAAGTCACCCTCGTTCTACCAGCGGTCTTGTCAAAGAAGGCGGAGGAGTGCACAGAGGTTAAGGGACTCCATTGCCTTTGCAGTGGGAAACTACCCCTAACAGGCGGAAGAATCATCAGTGATCAACGACATGAGGATGCAGAAGGCAATGGAAACCACGGTATTAAAGGCACATAATGTGTACCCACTGGACATGTGGCCTGTAACTGAGAAAAAGTTCATGATGATCTCTTCACTAGGAAAAGATTCCTGACTAATTCTCTATGACGGGGAACGTTTGAAGTTCAGTTTGGATGTGTATACTGCGGCTCAGCTGAAGAAGTGTGAACATCTCTAAAAATGGCAAATACAGTTGCTGGACAGACAAACATAGGTACAAGGCAGGTAACTGCAAAGAAACCTTGGGCAACAGTTGGGATAATTCAATTGATCGACGAAACAAGGAAGTAAAAAAATGTTCAGGGAAAGACAGGAATACAGCACTACAAAGCCCTTAGGAAAAAAAAATAGCAGATGCAGGGCAGCCAAGGTGAAATGGCTGCAGGAAAGATGTGAAAAGTCTAATAGAAATGATCGTCAGGAGGATTGATTCCGCATATAGAGAATTCAAATGAACCTTTGGCAAAGTTAAAAACAAAAAAAGAATGGTGTCATCAACCCATTAACTGTCATGATCCCTACTTGGGCATCGACTAAAATATAACGTTTACTTCCTGGTTATTTCATTTTTGTTTATCTTATGTTCATTTCTCAGTCTAAATGTAAATCAAGTAAAATGAAAATAAATGTAGTTTGAAGAAAATAATTTGATCTCTATATCGATCAGGTAACCCAAAGCCAAATTTAGGTTGAAGAAAAATAATTTGGCAGTTAATGGGTTAAGAGTGCAGTGGGATCTCCAGTGTTAAACGCAAAAGATAGAGCAGATAGGTGGAAAGAATACACTGAACACCTCTATGAAAGGAACGACTTGTCTGACGAATTGTTTCTTCACCTCATCTCCAGTTTTTCGGGTTAATCGCTTTATTTGTTGTTCTAAACTGATGCACTTTTGGTATATTCGGAATTATGTGGATATAATTTTCTATCTATCCCTTCCGCTTTATTTGATCTCAGGCCTTCCAGAGGTCTTTCAAGAGAGCTGAGACAAGTTTTGAGTGATAAGTAACTTTTTTTGCTGCCATGTTAAAAGCTGCGTCTTTTGCCAAAATACAACAGAGTGTCACTAACATTCTACTGCAGCCGAGGGCAAGACTGGTCAGTAGTTTGTGAAAAAGCCCATTCTCAGAATAAAAATCAACGAGTAACATCTCAGTTATATTGTTGCAAAACCCACAGCAATTCTCGTTCAACCAGCTATTGCTGCGCCTTAAAATTACATTATATCTTTAAAAAATCACATAGATACGGTAGATAAGGAAGTTTCACATATTAATCGTGTGGCAAAAAACTCTATTTTCATGCTGTCGTTTACCAAAATCTTGTTTCGATATGTCAAACCCTTTATGAGATACCAGGGATTTGTGAATATTTTGTCACTTGCGTTTGTGGCAGCTCTCTTTACATACATTCCATTTTCTCGAGACTGAAGACTAATAGCGATATCTTACGAAGTTAAAAAAAAATTCAATTTGTTATCTACATTTCATACGCAGCAACGTGTGACCTAAAGCAAATTCATAGCAACCTTTATTTTTCATTGTTAACTTTAAGAATTGTTGCAGAATATGAATATATCACATTAACTATGGCCGCTGGCGACACGATAGGCAGTTCATCAGGAAGCTGACGAAATAATCGGAGTTTATTAACGAATAGTTTCTTTAAAATCGCTTGAGAAAGATCGCAGTTCGGGCTGCTTGCTCGGTTCTCTGTTCACGCAGGCGAGCGAGCCTACAGATACCGCGCCGAGTAGGCCTGGCGTTATCGTCACCTGGTGGTGCGCTCGGCCACACTGACAACTGGGCTTCCCTCCACTCGCTACGTACGGAACTGTCAAAAGTCGCAACTAATTTTAAACGCACTATAAACTCTCTGTAAACAAAAGCGAAGCAATCACAACTCGTTCACCATTAGAGACTAAAACCTCATAAAAGAACGCACAAGTGAGAACCAAATTCAGTTTTTAACAAAGTCGTCTCTGTTGCTTGGGCAGTGGTGGATTTACATATAGGCCTCCTAGGCACGAGCCTAGGGGCGGCACCTTAAAGGTGGCTGCATTTTTTGCTATTTTCTCATTTTAACCTTCTGTATTTTAATATAACCGTGCTTACAAACGACAAAAATTTTTAATGTTGTTAAACAACTTGCTAGTTTCGATAAGCCTTAAGAACGAAATTCGACAATACGAGCCTGCAAATACAGGGTGTTACAAAAAGGTATGGCCAAACTTTCAGTAAACATTCCTCACACACAAATAAAGAAAATATGTTATGTGGACATGTTTCGGGAAACGCTTAATTTCCATGTTAGAGCTCATTTTAGTTTCGTCAGTATGTACTGCACTTCCTCGATTCACCGCCAGTTGGCCCAATTGAAGGAAAGTAATGTTGACTTCGGTGCTTGTGTTGACATGCGACTCATTGCTCTACAGTACTAGCATCAAGCACATCAGTACGTAGCATCAACAGGTTAGTGTTCATCACGAACGTGGTTTTGCGGTCAGTGCAATGTTTACAAATGCGGAGTTGGCAGATGCCCATTTGATGTACGGATTAGTTCGAGGCAATAGCCGTGGCGCAGTACGTTTGTATCGAGACAGATTTCTAGAACGAAGGTGTCCCGACAGGAAGACGTTCGAAGCAATTGATCGGCGTCTTACGGAGCACAGAACATTCCAGCCTATGACTCGCGACTGGGGAAGACCTGGAACGACGAAGGCACCTGCAATGGACGAGGCAATTCTTCGTGCAGTTGACGATAACCGTAATGTCAGCGTAAGAGAAGTTGCTGCTGTACAAGGTAACGTTGACCACGTCAGTGTATGGAGAGTGCTACGGGAGAACCAGTTGTTTCCGTACCATGTACAGCGTGTGCAGGCACTATCAGCAGCTGATTGGCCTCCACGGGTACACTTCTGCGAATGGTTCATCCAACAATGTGTCAATCCTCATTTCAGTGCAAATGTTGTCTTTACGGATGAGGCTTCATTCCATCGTGATCAAATTGTAAATTTTCACAATCAACATGTGTGGGCTGACGAGAATCCGCACGCAATTGTGCAATCACGTCATCAACACAGATTTTCCGTGAACGTTTGGGCAGGCATTGTTGGTGATGTCTTGATTGGACCCCATGTTCTTCCAAGTAGGCTCAATGGAGCACGTTATCATGTTTTCATACGAGATACTCTACCTGTGCTGTTAGAACATGTGCCTTTACAAGTACGACACAACATGTGGTTCATGCACGATGGAGCTCCTGCACATTTCAGTCGAAGTGTTCGTACGCTTCTCAACAACAGATTCGGTGACCGATGGATTGGTAGAGGCGGACCAATTCCATGGCCTCCACGCTCTCCTGACCTCAACCCTCTTGACTTTCATTTATGGGGGCATTTGAAAGCTCTTTTCTACGCAACCCCGGTACCAAATGTAGAGACTCTTCGTGCTCGTATTGTGGACGGCTGTGGTACAATACGCCATTCTCCAGGGCTGCATCAGCGCATCAGGGATTCCATGCGACGAAGGGTGGATGCATGTATCCTCGCTAACGGAGGACATTTTGAACATTTCCTGTCACAAAGTGTTTGAAGTCACGCTGGTACGTTCTGTTGCTGTGTGTTTCCATTCCATGATTAATGTGATTTGAAGAGAAGTAATAAAATGAGCTCTATCATGGAAAGTAAGCGTTTCCGGACACATGTCCACATAACATATTTTCTTTCTTTGTGTGTGAGGAATGTTTCCTGAAAGTTTGGCCGTACCTTTTTGTAACACCCTGTATACATAGTTTACTTGGTGACTGAATGGAAATTTAACTTGGGTTTCTGGCTGATATCGTCTTCATGATAGTTCAGAATATTTTGAAGTATTAGAATTATATTGTAATTCCTTCAGCAGCTGCCGGGCGTTGATGTATATCAACGGGGACAAGAGAAAATGTGTGCCCGATCGGGACTCGAACTCGGGATCTCCTGCTTACCTGACAGACGCTCTGTCCATCTGAGCCACGGAGAGCACAGAGGACAGCGCGACCGCAGGGACTATCTCGCGCACGCCTCCCGCGAGACCCACATTCTCACCTTGTATGTCCACACTCTACATTCGTGGTGTCCCACCCCAACACACTCATTACTCGTGGAAGATATTCTTACCAAGTCCCGTAAGAGTTCGGGGAATATGTTTGCATCCGCCCAGAATAAGAAGGTCATGGCTGGTGTTGCCAGAACTATGTACTTATACGAATATGGTGTCTGTTCTTTCGGACATACAAGGTGAGAATGTGGGTCTCGCGGGAGGCGTGCGCGCAATAGTCCCTGCAGTCGCGCTGTCCTCTGTGCTCTCGGTGTGAGCAGATAGCCGGCGCGGTAGCTCAGCGTGTTTGCTCAGAGAGCTGGTTAGCCTCTGTAATAAAAAAAAACTGAGTCGAAGGGTCAAGAAACGCACTTTAACGGATGTCATGTGACGTCCGCAACGATCAAACACAACAATCAACCACGAACAAAAAAAAAAAAAAAAAGTGGATGGAGCGTCTGCCATGTAAGCAAGAGATCGCGGGTTCGAGTCCCGGTCGGGGCACACATTTTCACCTGTTCCCCTTTATTACAGTATAAATCTAATTTCGTTCTAGACGGCTGCAGGTCATCAATGGTGTCTGTTCTTTCGGACATGTCCGAAAGAACAGGCACCATATCCGTATAAGTACATATTTTGAAGTAATCTATCAGGGTGGCAACCCACAATACAGTGTTTGAAACCATATTATTCTGAGAATGTAGTCGGCTTCTACTTAACCCTACCGTATTTTCCCCGTGAAAACACGGGGACCCCTGAAAAGCTGTGACATGTGTGGGCATGTATACCGAGAGAGACGGTGCAGTGGTTAAGCGCATTGGATCGCATTCCGGAGGACGACGCTTCCAACCAGCGTCCGGTCATCCTATTTGATGTTTACCGTGATTCCCCTAAATCGCATCAGGCAAATGCCGGGAGGGTTCCACTGAAAGGCCACGGTCGACTTCGTTCCCTAGTCCGATGGGACCGATGACTTCACTGTTTGCTCCCCTCCCCCAAATCAACCAACGAACCAACCAACAGAAACAGTATATTACTAATCTACCGTGGTTTTCACAGAGATGGTCATGATGCTTCTAAATGTGGGATACCCAATCAACACCTATATACACTTAACCTATCCAAATAGTAGCACATACACACAGTACTGAATACATAAAACACAACACAGTATACACTATCTCGTCATATTAATGCTACTTCCAGTCAGAAGCTTGAATAACGACCATTGGCAGTATGGACCACCGTGGGACTTGTAGGAAGAGGACAAGTGAGGTTCTGAAAGGTACCAAGTGGAGCCATGCCGTGGAAGCTGTGCTAGGTTTCTTGATTGTGTTTAAATCCGGCGAGTTTGGTGTCCACGTGAGTATAGTAAACTCGTTCAGATACTCTTTGAACAACGCATGTACTCTGTGACCTGTGTGACATGTTGCATTGTCCTCTTGGTAGATGCCACCAAGTTAAGGAAATACAAGCTCCATGTGTGGGTATATATGGCCCCCAAGGGTAGACGCATACCTGCGTTGGCCCATCGTGCCTTCCAGAACGATGGGCTCACTCAGGGAATGCGACGAAAACATTCCCGAGATCATAGCCACACTCCTCCGGCTTGGATCCTTGTAGGATGGCTACTTTCAGACGTTTCACACCAACGGCCATCTGACCAATGGAGCATTAAACATGTTAGTGAGGAAATTCCAACTTTCGTAGTTGATTAAAAGCAGTCATCATGGGTCTATGGACCAGGCATCTGCTGCAGAGGCCAATATGCAACAACGTTCGCTGAACGGTCGTTGCGGAGACACTGTTGTTAGCTCGTCTGTTCATCTGGGCAGGCAGTCTCTCAACAGTCGCGCATCTATTCATCCGTACACATTTATGCAGCCGTTGTTCACCCCTGTCATATGCAGACCCGAGGGCAGTATAATTGCCTTGGTGCTGGTTTTGGACAGTGCCATTTTTCCATGCATAGTATACTCTAACCACGGTAGTACGTGAACAGCTAACAAACTTAGCCATTTCGGAAATGTTTCCACTCTTGGCCTGAAAGGCAATGATCATACCATTTTAGACGTCAGGTAAACCACTCCATTACCACGTTATGACAATGACAGCAAACAGCACTGTTTCCCGCTTCCCCCTGACACACTTTATATACTCTCCACTGCTAGTGCTGCCATCTGCTGACTGTGAGTGGTTACTGCACACTGACATTGAACATAGGTGGTGGTCACATTAATGTGACTGGACTATAAGATTTGTCAGAGCTATGTGCAATTGATCTCTCATTCATGAACACCGAGCTTAAATCAACAGCCTTAAACTACTAAATCATTTTAGTCATATAATGAATTGTTTACCAATACTTGATGTTACTCATGAAAATATATTTTTATATCTTGAAACATGACTATAAGGATAAGTAAGTATGCTCCCAGATTAGGTATTCTCAAAATCTCAAACAGATTTATGTACAGTAATTAGTATTTTTTACTTTTTCACTAATTATGGTTCAAATGGCTCTGAGCACTATGAGACTTAACTTCTGAGGTCATCAGTCGCCTAGAACTTCGAACTAATTAAACCTAACTAACCTAAGGACATCACACACATCCATGCCCGAGGCAGGATTCGAACCTGCGACCGTAGCTGTCCGGCGGTTCCGGACTGAGCGTCTAGAACCGCTAGACCACCGCGGCTGGCTTTCACTAATTATATAGATTGAGGATGTTCCTAATTAATTCTAGTCCCTTTCTCTCCACTCTCCAACCAACCAGCCAACATGATTAATACTTTTCTCCCAACATCAAACTTTGGGTCCTAGTTCTTGTCAAAATAATTCTTTCTTTGACACGCATTGGTCGTTAAAGTAATCAGTGTTTGACGTATCTTTTTCTGCCACGATTCACCATTTTTCGGGAGCTGTGGAGTTGCAATGACCCACTCGTTCTCTTATTTTCCCGAGCATCAATTGTGCAGGAGTAAAATTGGTTGATGTATATAGAAGATCGTTAAAAATTGTCTCAAAAGATTTGACATAGTTTTTGTTGTGTGTCTATTATGACAATAAGTATGGATAAATTTCATTAAATCACAGAACATCCGCCTGATTAACTTTTGGGTGGTGTCTTGAAGACAGAATTTGTTTGACATGATTCTGCTCCAGGAATTCAGTTTTGGTGCAAGTAAAGAATAATTTGAAAACTGTGAAACAATTATATTGCCGTATTTATACAGTTTACCAGCTATACTGAAGCAACATCTGTCGAATGTTGTGATGAAGTGAGCTATACCTGGTCCTCAATGTTCGTCTTTGCGTAAGTGTTTGCTGTGTATCTCAGCCACGTCACCGTACCCAGATATCACCGAAATCAATCAAAAGCATTCTCGATTATGACAGTCACTATACTCACGTTCACCTCTCCTTATCTGCAGACACTTTACCGACTATAGATGACCCACAATTTACAGCTTTCCCTGTATCTGGCGAACATTTGCAATTAGTACTACACTTGCTGTTCTTTACACATCATTAATCGTTATATTCAACCATATTTATATGATTCCACGATCTCGAGAGGCCGGCAGGAGTGGCCGAGTAGTTCTAGGCGCTTCAGTCCGCAACCTCGCTGCTGCTACGGTCGCAGGTTCGAATCCTATCTCGAGCATGGATGCGTGTGATGTCCTTAGCTTGGTTAGGTTTAAGTAGTTCTAAGTTCTAGTTGACTGATGACCTCAGCAGTTAAGTCCCATAGTGCTCAGAGCCATTTGAACCATTTTTTGATTTCGAGAGGCGACAGTCTAACACCCACAGCTTCCATCTGAATCAACTCCCTTCATCACGTCACAGAACGTTCGTGTCTTGGCTGTACTTTTCATAGGTCCTGACTGCTTTGGTATTTTTCCTTTCCACAGATTTACTTTTGCACCGTTGGAAATTGGTTTTACATACATACATTTAGCCTAATTTAATCGTATTTTGTCTGATTTGCTTTTCAGCTTTGTTCTTCAAGGTTCCTTTTACAATTTCTGCAATTTTTCTTTTAAAACTTGAATTTTCTTTCTCGCCTCTTCCGCCAATCAGTGGGCTTTCTCCGACCGCTATCCTATCCAGGCCTCCTACTGATGCTACAACAAAGGCTAGTCTTTCTTTCCTCACACTGTTCAATCCATTGACATCGAAATAAATTTCAGAAAAATTATACCTCCGAAACGAAGCATGATATTTATAAACCGATGATGATGTTAGCCTGCTTGCTACCGTAGCTCCCTGTTATGCCTACAGATTATTATTTATGTCCTGAAATATTTTTTCCTTCTTTTTGACCAAAGAATGATCGCCACCGAATTCCACTCTTGACCAGTTGCGTATCTGGTACTGAAGTTGTACAAATGCAGTGTATTTTGGAAGACACCCTGCCACGTGCGCTGTGTTTCATGAAACCTAAAAAGGCACGGTGTTTAACACCGAAGATTTCTTTTTAGTAAAAGTGTCTGCCCTAAGATTAATTGCGTTGCAGAGTGCACAGGACTATTTTGTTAATTATAAACTGGCATGTATTATACAAAGCTATTGCATAAAATGGCTGTACCAACCTCTAGTTACATAGGAATAGTAACTGTAGAAGCTAATTTACGTATTGCCAGACGAAGACAAGGAAATATCACACGAGTTATCAATGTTTCTCAGTCTGATTGTAGCAGGTGTTGAAACGGAGGTCAGCAACAACACGTTGAAAGGCTGATCACTGGAAAACGACTGACACACTTCTTTAAAAAATGGTACCGAGCGAGATGGCGCAGCGGATAGTACACTGGATTCGCAATCGGGAGAATGACCACTGGACTGTTTTATGCATCGCTGGACCAAGCGCCAAAATGCCATGAGTGAGGTAATGGAGCGCAAAGTTTCCATTTCTTTAAAATGCATTTATTGTTGAATTTCCGCAATTTTTGTACCGTAGAAGGGTTATTATTGTTTTACTTGGTAGTAGTACCTCAACGGAATTAAATTCTAAACAACAAGAAAAAATAACAAAAATGGTCGTTAGTCTACTTATGCTTAATTGCCACTTGTGAGCTTTTGTTATGAATCTTTAGGTTAAAACACTTGAAAGTCCTTTGAGATAATTACGCATAACGCATCAGTGCATTAGGCCTATCATAACAATAAGGCATTAGTAAACCAGATGCCTTTCATAGTCTGAAACAACTTGATGAGGTCACTTTGCTGGAAACTAAGCTTAAATAAATGGCAGATTATGTTTTGTAAGCTAAACATTGTAGAAAAACATGTTTTAGGTAACAAAACAACAATTCTTGTAGCATGGACGTATTGACTATTATGAAACATAAAAGCTGCAACAATGCAGATAGCAGTAAATATTTATTTATATTTAGGAAATTTTTTAATGTGTTCAGTTACCACTTCTAAACGGATATCATCAGTTTCACTTTTTCCACCACTTACTCCACGTCAATCACGAACTCCGTCAAGGCGTTTCTTATTTCGCAAAGCGGTATTCATTTTACAACTTAATACTCTCAACGTCTCTAAAATGAACTTTTCACATACAGCTACCTCGCATAGTTCGTATAATTTACTAAATTTTCTTTTGTTTAATGTTTCCATTCTTTTCCGTTTTGTTTCAAACACAGAAACCATTGAGCAAATCAGAGCACACTGTGCGTCACAAGATTCAGAACCATAAAATTTGTCAAATTCTTTCCTAGCGCTGCCCTCTCCTACTTTTTCCGAACATTTGAAGGGGCAGAGGTAACGTCGAAACACTTTGGTTCTTTGAAGATATTTCTTTGAGAAAAGTAGCCCTTGTTTACGATACAACATTTTTTTTCCTAGTTTCCCCATCTTAGTTTTCGTACTTAAGTTTGCGTCCCCTTTTTGGCATCCCTTTCGAAAACTGATTTCTGTCTGGCTCAGGAATGTTATTTTCTATATCATTAGTACTTACATTCTGCTGTGGGATCTCTTCATTTGCGTTTGTTTGCCTTTCATCTTCGTCAACATGGCTACTCCCAGACCTACATTTCTACGCCCCCGGTAGCTGAGTGGTCAGCGCGACAGACTGTCAATCCAAAGGGCCCGGGTTCGATTCCCGGCTGGGTCGGAGATTTTCTCCGCTCTGGGACTGGGTGTTGTGTTGTCCTAATCATCATCATTTCATCCCCATCGACGCGCAAGTCGCCGAAGTGGCGTCAAATCGAAAGACTTGCACCAGGCGAACGGTCTACCCGACGGGAGGCCCTCGTCACACGACATTTCATTTCATCTTCATTACAAGCTACAGCCATCTACAATTTCTTTATCTGCTACGACACGTGAGATCAACTAATTGTTACGGTTATTTTCACTCCGATAAGAATCTTTGGTTGGAATGTTAGCGCTTGGAGATGCACATTCTCCCTAAAGAACGGAAGAAGACCAGAATGGGTGAGGTTTTTGTCATTTTGGAGTAGTTTTGAGATTACCCTTCAAAAGAAACTACTTTTTCGTACCGTCAAAGCACGAGATCCATTCGACATCCTTGTAGTACTTTTAATAATACGCTGTGTCTGTCTTGGAAGCCTCCATTATCGCACCTGGTATCATGACATTCACCGCGTTACAGCCAGCTCAAAGACCAAGGAAACGAGGCGTTTTGCTTTGTCTGTGCACGGCCGACGTTGTGAACCAGTGTTGCCACATGTTCTGTCTACCACCACTAGGCCAGAGACTGGTAAGTGGCACTTCATCTACTGTTTCAAAACTACAATTTGGATTATGGATTGTGTATTTATGATGCAAAATTGAAAATCAAAAATAGGCGAAGTGGAACTTAATCTTTTCCAGTATTTCATGGGAACCGTTGCTACGACGACAATCGTGATTTTTTTCCAAATGGACTATGTTATTTCCGAACAGAATGCGCTCACATCAGAAAGTTTACAGGAACAGCGCTTGCTCTCGTGATGCATGACACGGACCAATTCAAGCCCGTGTCCGGCCAACCACATTTACGTTTTGTGATTTCCCTAAATCGCTGCAGCAAATGCCGGGATGGCTCCTCTGAAAGCTCACGACTGAGTTCCTTTTCCTTTCTTGAAACATACTGAGTTTGTGCTCCGTCTCTAATGATCTCGATTCGTTACGGTGTTAAAGTCTCCTGTTCCTTGCTCTCTTCATTTGTAAATGGTGATAAAAGCCGCAAACTTTCTGTGAACGAGAAGCGAGTGAACATTCACCGTTGTCGACGCATCTTATCGCGTCATTTTGTTTGTGTCTGCTGTCACCGTGACGCTGTACTTCATACTGGCGATAGCCGCCTATCCCTTTCTACACGCCATGGGATCTGTCAAGAAGCGCTACACACAGTTCATCTCAATCAGACTGCACACCTCGTAATTAATGCATCGATATTAGTTCTCCTAGCTGCATCACAAGAATAATCACATGTTTCAAGTGCATTAACTAGTCAAATAGTTGTTTCAAACCTTTTATTCAAGGAAATATCTGCACCATTTCAGTAGTCAAAAACCTGTATTCAGCCAATGATTAGATGCTTATCTGTTGAGGAAATGTAAGATTAAGGTCTGACGATCCACTGCAGGAGAGGTCGCTGGAAATGGAGCTGTCGAGTCCAGGTACTCACAAGGCAATGGTCCAGTCCGACATGTCGAAACCTACCCCGAAATTTTGGTGTCATAATCTTAGCTGATAAGGTGCAATTAAAGTACGCCTATTCTTAAGAAACAATTTCTCATTTTTGCCGCACGAAGAACCGCATATAACAGCGGTTTGGACAGCCATTCCTGCCCGCAGCGCGTATCGGCGAATAAACAGACGGGGCGTGGCGAGAGGACGTAGCGCCGTGAAGCGCGAGGTCCCGTGTGTACACATGCGAATCTTAAGGACTTAAGTCATATCAGAAATGTCTCACCTCACTGATATTCTGAATAACTTGCAGTTCATAACGACAGCTAAACTGTTGCAGATGCAGTTGTTACACAAGTGACAAGCAGAGGAAAGAAAATCTAAGAAACCTGTGATGTTACATTATAGACAACTTATATCACTGATGACTTTAATTTGTTGACATTAAATACGTTTAACAATTCGCGTACCACAGCTCTTATGGCGAATAATGAATATTTTTCTTACAATGAAAGAGTTCTTGTTCATTTCCGGTAGTCGTCACAAAAACGCAAGTTTCCGTTGTATGACGACGTCATAACAAAGATTTTGCTTAAACCAAGCACACCTGACAAAACAAGAATTGATGTGTTCAAGCACTTCACTATAATTACTAGTTTCATGTACACAGAACTGGAATGTAGTCAGAAATGGTCGTGGCCAGTGTTCTGCATATTGCACTGCATACCCACGGTTGCCGCCCGTCCCGCTGTATCGAAACCGTCACCTTTAAGGACCTTCTTGCCCCGACATCACGACAAGACCGAATTTTGTCCCGATTTTACAAAACACTCTTACGAGCTTGGCTCAAATACTGAGGTAACACTATCTGTTAGCGCAACATGTAAATGCAACCTAATTTAGTTTTATTTACATCAACAAGTTTATATGGACAACGTCGTCTCACAGATGGTGTTCCATGTTGCGTATACTGTATCGACGCTGAAAGCACCTTCTAGTTATTGCGCCATCATTCGGGAAAGTACCGGAATTCTCTAGTAGTATGGGGGCTGGAATTATTTAAGCAGCGCCACGCGGAAGAATCGAGCAGATCCCATTTGAATTCTTCCTAAACGTAGTACGAATAACGAGTGCAAGATAGTAATGTTTGAAGTTCTTACTGCAGGTATGCAGGGTGTTAAGTGTTTAGTGACGTGTACTTCGATGACTAAAGTGTCACTGTCGACTGTTTACCTTCTAATAAAATTACCTTATCACAGCTTACTAAAATGTCCACGGATGGAGAGAGAAAGTGTCACTTCTCGAATGATTATACAAAACAATGGTTTTTTTTGTCTAAAAAGGACGAACGGCTCAGGAAGCGTTGTGTGAGTTTTGTGGCTGTTTTATCTCAGAAACTCACAGAGGTGAGGCAGGTGTGAGGCATCACATTTCTGCGACGAATCATGCGGTAGCATCGACGTCAAAGCCTATTTCCACATTCGTGATTAAAGAAGATACCCAGGAAGAATTGCCCGTTGCTGCTTCAGAACTAACAACAGCTTATAAAGTTGTCAAGCATCATCAGTCCTTCAGTTCTCTTGATTGTACCGTAAAACTGAGTGCCGCAATGTATTCCGACCCCAAAATCGCCGCAAGGCAGTCTACAGCCAGGACTAAAGCTACAGCGACTGTTGAAAATATTATCGCACCACACGCCTTGTCCGAATGCATAAAACGATTGCAAAAAATTTCATTTTACGGCTTAGACACCGACGCATTGAATCACACGGCTGAAAAGATGTTTCCTTTAGTTGTTTAGTACTGAAGCTGACGGAATCCAACAGAAGTTGTTGGAGGAATTGGATGCCCAATTCTCCACAATACTATATCAAGCGCTGCTGGAGTCATAAGTATCGACATTGAAATAATCGTCATGAAAATCTTTAATTATTTTTCCGTATACATGGTAAGGACAAAGAAGCTGAAAGAATTCTGCTTGTACAATGATGTCCAGTACCTCACTAAAAACAAGAGGATGTCCTTAATGCCCGCGGTTGATAGAATTCTTAAACTTTGGATTCCATTAAAACAATTTTTGACGCCCAAGACAGGCCACCTAAAATAATAACACATTTATTGAAAGTCCGATCAGTGAAATTCACTTCATCTTTCTACAGTCGAACTTGACTCTGTTTGAAAAAAATATAAAAAGAGCGAAGAAAAATAAAGACTCGATAATTGAAATAAGAAATATATTAAACGACACTCAAAGATGTCTGAATGAAAGGAAGAGTGCCAATTTTATTGAAATCCAAACCAAGGTAAATTTGCATAAATTAAAGAATGACAACCCTAACCAAGAAATAAAGAATTTCATTTCGAAATTTGAGGAACAGGCAATTCTGTACCATAGCGTTTGATTACTTAGAGAAGTGGCCTATTTCCTTTAATAAATATCAAGTATGCGATTGGATGACGCTGTCTGAAACCCCAGACTGGGTGATGATTGATGATGGTGTTTGGTTTGTGGGGCGCTCAACTGCGCGGTCATCAGCGCCTGTGGGTGATGATTGAAAACACTATCATATACCTGACTAAAATGGTGTGAAGATTTCAGGCGACAGTTGTTTTCAGGAATGTATGTATTTGAAGAACTTTTAAGAAACACTCTGTGGAAGAAAGATGGATTTACCTTCTTAAGGGAACAGAAGTTCCTGAACGCAAATGCCAACTGTTAAAGTTATACGAGTATTTGTTTTCTATTCCCTCACACAACGCCACTATGGAAAGAGTATTTTCACTGATGTCGGCCCACAAGACTGCCGCCAGAGACCGTGTAACCAGTCTTACAGTGACAGTTTAACTACAGGTTGACTTGCGTAGAGTTTTATAAATATGTAAAAGGGAAATGAGACTTGCTGATAAAGGGGAAATCTTTCCGAAAATATGGTTAGCCAATTACTTGTGCTGCAACATGTTCCATGTAATTGTGTTATAAACAAAAAGTAATTACGTTCAGTAAATTTTTTACTTCATTTCTGTACCCCCATTTCGGAGCGTCCCGACGAATTCCCAGCTCGATATGGCAACACTATGCGTATCAGGCATAGTTGATCAAATTAGTAAAATGTGTTGATGCAAACAGACAATGTAGAAATGACTGAAGTTTAACAGTACTGTTGCGTTGATAAACCTGAAATGACGCAGAGCTAAGGCAGATTGTATTGCCCGACAATTTTCTAAAAAATGCTTTAGACTGTTGAATTTTCTTTCTAGAGGCTGAATCACACCATTAATTCTGTTTGGAATCCGAATAATAGTAACAGTCTCTTCATCGTCCTCCTAAAGATAGAGGTTTCATTAAGTCCATGCCAAAAGTCCAACAAAAGCAATGAATTATTTTCTGCAACTGGAATAAAGGCTTTTGGCTGTAATATTGAAAATTATTCTGTCCCATGTCTCCAGATTTTGCTACCTCGATTACTAGATATTTGCAACTAAACAGAGGTATTTTTTTACTTCTAATTTGCCCTGAGGGCCGTAAAAATAGATATAAAGCTACGGAAGCATTAATCCACTTACACTTACCACTGGCACTATTGTGTACGAAAGCATCATAGCTTTCATCGGCTGAACAACTGACTCTCTTTTTTTCACTCGAAATGATACAGTGCGGTTTGCACGTAAATCTTGTACGAAACGTGACCGATTTCCTTTAAACATAGCATTTTAAGGGGCCAAAAGAAGCTTCGTCTTTCTTTTCCGTATAATTTCTTGAATCTGTGTAACCGGAAGATTCAGTCTCGTAGATCTCCTTTGGCAACGGTGCATTGACGATCACGAGCAGTTCTAAATCATTCAGACAATTTTTGTTTCATGCTTTTACAAGTTTCATTTTGGCACATATTTTGTCTTTCGGGTAAATCTGTCTTCCACTAATACTTCTTAAATTCTGATTATAAGAAACGAAATCAGCTTTGCACACTGCTTGACTTTAAGTGCTTTCTCTCTCCTTCGTTTAACCGAAACATTTACAGCCTTTTCTGGCCCTGAAAGCTGTATTGTCCATTTCTTCTTTTTTTTTGCAATTGGAAGGTTCTGTATTTTTGTTCTCGACTTTAATTAGCAAAACAATCACCGTTTAGCCACAATTCATGGAATCGTAAGTGTTGTTTCCTGTTTCTTCTAATGTTTGCACAATTTCTAATGAAATATCGACATCATTCGAATGAATTGCCAAGAATTTAGTTAATAAATAGAATATATATAGGTCTTCAGGAGAAGTGATTTTGACTGCAAACCACGTTCTTCATATTTCATTTTTGCCAAGTTTAGTTTCACATTACTGTCAAACTCTGAAACCTGAACATACAGAGTCCGCCAGAAAAATGTATTCACAATTTAAGGAACGAAAAGTACAACTTATATGTTAATTTTACATTTAATAATTAATCACAGATGTTGTACAACCTTCAGTTTAGCACATGGTTACTTTAAATGTTCAAAATGCTCGCCGTTGGCGGCTATACACATAACACAACAACGAGCGGTCGCCGCAATTACGTCAGTCAATGACACAGTGGAGATCGCTACACATGTCGCTGTAATCTCCTGCGTGGCTTACGTCATAGACGTTATCTTTCACAGTTCCCCACAAGTAAACGTCCATAGGTGTTAGATCTGGCGACCGTGGAGGGAACTCAATGGGCCCTCTTCGTCTAATCCAATGCCCCAGAAAATTGTCACCCAGGAAAGCTCGTATGGTTAGGTGGTAGTGAGGTGGCGTCCCTCCTGTTGGTAGAAGACCTCTTCATCAGCTCCATAAAGCGCACGTATACCTGGAAAAATTGATGTGCGTAAAATTTCCAGGTATACTTCTCCAGTGACGGTAGCATCAAAGGAAAAGGATCCTACTAAGCACCTAGATAATAGTCCACACATGAACCCCTGGTAGACACCACTTTATCCACATAAAAATGCGGATTTTCCGGTGTTCAGCACACTCTGTTACGCCGATTCACGGTTCCGTTAAGTTTAAATCGTGCCTCGTCACTCCACACTACCTTCGTCACAAATTGTTCTGTCATCAGTTACCATTTGCTGATACCATTCTCAAAATTGCATTCGGCGATCAGGATCGTCATCATTAATCGCGCGCAGCCATCGTGGAATGTAAACTTTCCACTTTGCAGCTTTCAGAATTGTTTGTACACTTGTACTGCTAACCCCCACTTCATGTGCACACTGCATAGCAGACGTCTGTGGAGAATTAACAAACGTTTCCAACACGAGAGCCGACGAAGCAAGACTTGCAGCTGTACACTGTCTTCCTGATCTTCTTTTGTGACTATCACAAATCGTTCCATGTAATTCAGACTTGTCATGATGCGTTTAATTGTTAGGCGGGTTGGCGGTTCTAGCTCCCGCCTCCACTGACGTAGCACTTCAACGGCATTATCAAACTTGAAAAACCACTTCACAGTACATTTTCGTTGCTCGAATGTCAAGCGTGCTCCTGCCACCTTGTTTTCTCAATACCGAGATGAAAGTACTAACATCTGTTAAGCCAAAGACCATACAACACACTCGTAACTCAATTCGAACGACAATATCGATATCTCGATAGAGCCTGACAAAGCGTGTATAAATTTTTCTGGCAGACTCTGTAGACAGATGCTATTAGCATACATATACGACGAAAATACAAAAAATTAATTCAGTTTCATCTCAGCTGTTAACACTTAGCGATATCGCAAGGGAATTCCTAATTACCATCTATATTAATTAATGAGATGCGAATTCTAGTGAAGAGTTAGTATGAACAATTGTGACAGAGAAACTGTCAACGAAAACTGAAATTTGTTCACAAATTACGACCACGTCGTGCTGTGTTATCTGTTTATCGATGTTCCGAGAACCAGGAATATGCTTCTGCCGTGTTGTGCATGTATTGTCTGTTACAACTACGGTACTGGTGTACATTCCTCCGGCCGACTGGCGAGCTAAGAATTTGGTAATTTTAAGTACTTTTTAAAAAATGCTTGTGAAGTGTCTAGCAGCTGAAGTTTCGACATGTGTCACTGTGCGCAGGCCTTAGCGTAACTGCATATCATAACCTACAGATGTAATAGGGACGCCTTTCGGGATACAAACTCCGCATAAAGAAACGTTCTGATACCCTGAAGTTAAACACTAGGGCAGCTTAGAGCAGACAGGCTCAGAAAACAAGAGCATACTCGGTCTCCACTGTTGGTTGTTGGGAGGGGGGAGGGGGGAAGGGAGGGGGAGACCGGTCGTGCGGTTCTAGCGCTGCAGTCCGGGACCGCGGGACTGCTACGGTCGCAGGTTCGAATCCTGCCTCGGGCATGGATGTGTGTGATGTCCTTAGGTTAGTTAGGTTTAAGTAGTTCTAAGTTCTAGGGGACTGATGAGCTAAGATGTTAAGTCGCATAGTGCTCAAAGCCATTTGAACCATATGGAGGGGGAGACCATGTCATCGCCAGCTATAAAATCTCCACCGTCCTAAAGCTCGTTCTCACAGTGAGGTTATCCATCTGCAAACTACTGGTATGTTTACAGTATTTATTAGCCTGGCATTATAGAGTACATTGGGGGAAGAAGCCACGCTTCTTGCCTGTATGTGAAATTAAAAAGGTAAATTTGGAAATATTCAAGATATTAAACACATAAGTCTGCCAATGTATTTCCAAACTGAAAACATATGTAAATGGAAAAGTGCAATATTTCTGTCCCATAACTTTTTTTTTCAATGTTGGTGTAATGGGCATCTCACACCGAAGATTGCAGTAAGATGGCAAAATAAAATTGATAGAAATATATGCATTTTCCAATGATAATACGTGATTTACTGCATACAATAACACAATCTAAACTGTTTTATTGTAATTTCCGCCTTCGCCGAGTTTGATATTTACTGTCTTTCAGCACAGCCGTTACACATATCTGCTTCATCTATGCATGTTTCATGTAGCCATTTTTGACAATGAATGCAATGGATCCAGTCCACTTGTGGTCGACTGGGTTGATAGTAGTTTATTTTGCGGTGGTCGTGATCATTGTCTTCAGCTGTCAATTTTCCTTTTCTGTGTTGTTTGCTGATTGATGGAGTTTTTTTCTTGCTATTGATTTTCTGTTGCATGGACTTCATGATGTTCAGGTTTTCCTTGTCTGTCAACACCGCTGCTGATTTCTGCCTTCTTTTTTAAGATGGTCTCAAAACCGGTATTGGGGCAATACATTGAAACGATGTCCCTAATTTAGTTGCAATATGCGTATTAGAAGCATGGTGTAACAATAACATTGGTATTGTCAAGCTTCATATTCGTCAACGCAGAACCAGAAATAGAAAATGCTTCCTCTGGACATTCAATAGGAAGACACCGCAGGTTTCAAATGTGCTAGTGGTGTTTGATGGCGTTGTACATTTTTGCCACACCTCCTCCGGAATAGTCAAAACTGGCCTCTGGAGACTTTCCTAGCCGGATGAGAGATTGTCCAAGTACGCATTGCCTTGTAAAGGAAGTGCTTCAGCAACTTGAGGAGGCATCGATCTAGTGACTGTAGGAAATGTTTTGAATTAGGAGGCAAGCATACCGAGATAACGTGATGTCTGTCTGCATGTTCCAACATCTCAGTATCAGACATGTGCGATGTATGACCCTCAAGGAGCAACAAAACCTTTCCTTGTGGTTTCCTCTGGATGAAATGTTCCTTTCAGCACAATATGAAAACTGATGAATTGACATACCGATAGAATTCATTCATGAAAATTCTCGAACCATTTGGAAGAGAACCATCCAATTCAAATATCTCGTTTTTCCAACTGAAAATACAACCTGGAGACAAAGAATGCCCTTCAGCGCTACAACATGCTGTTATGGTAATTATTTCCCCCGTTTCCCCACAGGTCATGTCATTGATAATTGGGGAATCTTTTTCAGCAATGACTGATTCAACTCTGTGGTTCATCTGGAAATTTGAAATAATTTTAAATGTCTTCCCTGTTGAGAGCCATTGCTCTGTCGATGGAAAATCCCTTGGACTTCCTCTTCACAAGACCGGAAAAGCATCTCAAGAACGACTGTAACCATCCCTCCCTGCCATGACAGCATCCCTGTTGAAGCGATGAGCAATACCAGTGGTTTCGGCAAACTGAAATGCCTGTTTTCGCACTACTTCTCCAGTAGCAGGAAATCCGGAATCCTGCAGCCTCTTAATGTATAACATAAGTTGTTCCTCGCTTTCTGCACCAAGACAAAATAAAAACAAACACAATATTCTTTATTAAAAGTGGTATTATCATTTATGATAATCATCTCTCCTGTGTATTGTAATGTATTATTACAATATCTATGTTAACATAACTTTCATTTGTTATGATTTCAATAGATTAATAATTAATTAATTAAATTTTGTGCTGGTTCGAAGTCAAAATCAAAAGAAATACTTTTTCTAAGTTACTCGCTTTGAGGTCCCTTTCCTACTTTTTTTGTTGTCATTCTTCCCTAATCGTCTTATTAAACACCAATATGGAATCCCATAAGCTTCAGAAGTTAGAACGCAGCTGCTCATGCCACCAGTTTTCATGTGTTTCATTGCTAATTGGAGACTTCCTTCACTCCACTTTCTCCTGTCGTTTTTTCATAATGTCTAGGCGTTATCTTTAAAGAAATAAATACATATAAAAAAATCATGTGAATGACCGTTATACCCCGAAGAAAACGTAGCGTCTTCCCCAGCGTTCGGAGTGAGACGCCAGTTGAAATATTTAATCCAAAATGGCAACAAGATGCATGTAATATAGGTTAAGATCGATGCTAAGTGGTAAACACACTGTTATACCTAATACCGGTGGATACAAAGCGCTACTATTGCTTTAATATTCGTTTATAATTATTTTACAGCGTAAATCGACACTTACCACAGATTTTAAGCTCACAAATGTGAAAAAAAACATCATGACTGCATAATAACTAATCTTTATTAGCCACAGACTGTTTCGGCATTTATCACCATAATCAAGAAGGTCTAAATTGATGTGACGTCCATATAACGTCTTTAATGAACTGTCTTATAACTCACTGTTTTAATAAGATGGTAAATGATGTACATATACTGAAAATAAAATGTTAATTACGGAGTGACAGTAGTTTGTGAGCTCCACTCTTACGACGCTATACGTTTGTATGATATTTTCAGATGACCTGAGTTTCTAAAATGTCTCAACAATTTTTCCTGTCTTAAAAGTGGAAATTTATGTTAATTTGCAATAGCTTCTATTTTAGTTTCTAACAATTTTAACTGGTTCTTCGTCATATAGGGTGGTTACAATAACACATTCGCTAATTGCGAAAGCCTCAATGAAGAATGAGCTGTCGAAGGACAACGGCTCTTCGTGGAAAATTTGTAAGGTCTTGCCGGCCGCTGGTGGCCGAGCGGTTCTGGCGCTACAGTCTGGAACCGCGCGACCGCTACGGTCGCAGGTTCGAATCCTGCCTCGGGCATGGATGTGTGTGTTGTCCTTAGGTTAGTTAGGTTTAAGTAGTTCTAAGTTCTAGGGGACTTATGACCTCAGCAGTTGAGTCCCATAGTGCTCAGAGCCATTTGAACCATTTTTTGTAAGGTCATGTGGAAATGATATAACGAATAAACCATTGGAAGAAACACATTTTAATTTCCACACGAGTGGATAATATTTGTTGATTTCGTGCGATGTTTGTGTGCCAGGTTGCAAACGTCGCTCAATGTGACGACCATCTGCATCCGCGACAGCGTGAAACCGAATCAGAAATACACTACTGGCCTTTAAAATTGCTACACCACGAAGATGACGTGCTATAGACGCGAAATTTAATCGACAGGAAGAAGATACTGTGATATGCAAATGATTAGCTTTTCAGAGCATTCACACAATGTTGGCGCCGCTGGCGACACCTACAACGTGCTGACATGAGGAAAGTTTCCAACCGATTTCTCATACATAAACAGAAGTTGACCGGCGTTGCTTGGTGAAACGTTGTTGTGATGCCTCGTGTAAGGAGGAGAAATGCGTACCATCACGTTTCCGACTTTGATAAAGGTCGGATTGTAGCCTAACGCGATTGCGGTTTATCGTATCGCGACATTGCTGCTCGCGTTGGTCGAGATCCAATGACTGTTAGCAGAATATGGAATCGGTGGGTTCAAGAGGGTAATACGGATCCCAACGGCCTCGTATCACTAACAGTCGAAATGACAGCATGTTATCTGCATGGCTGTAACGGATCGTGTAGCCACGTCTCGATCTCTGAGTCAACAGATGGGGACGTTTGCAAGACAACCATCTGCACGAACAGTTCGACGACGTTTGCAGCAGCATGGACTATCAGCTCGGAGACCATGGCTGCGGTTACCCTTGACGCTGCATGACAGACAGGAGCGCCTGCGATGGTGTACTCAACGACGAACCTGGGTGCACGAATGACAAAACGTCATTTTTTCGGATGAATCCAGGTTCTGTTTACAGCATTATGATGTCGCATCCGTGTTTGGCGACATCGCGGTGAATGCACATTGGAAGCGTGCATTCGTCATCGCCATACTGGCGTATCACCCGGCGTGATGAAATGGCGTGCCATTCGTTACACGTCTCGGTCACCTCTTGTTCGCATTGACGGCACTTTGAATAGTGGACGTTACATTTCAGATGTGTTACGACCCGTGGCTCTACCCTTCAAATGGTTCAATTGGCTCTGAGCACTATGGGACTTAACTGCTGAGGTCATCAGTCCCCTAGAACGTAGAACTACTTAAATCTAACTAACCTAAGGACATCACACACATCCATGCCCGAGGCAGGATTCGTACCTGCGACCGTAGCGGTCACGCGGTTCCAGACTGAAGCGCCTATAACCGCTCGGCTACAACGGCCGGCCTCTACCCTTCATACGATCCCTGCGAAACCCTACATTTCAGCAGGATAATGCACAACCAGATGTTGCAGAAAATGTTAGACTGCTGCCCTGGCCAGCACATTCTCCAGATCTCTCACCAATTGAACACGTCTGGTCAATGGTGGCCGAGCAACTGGCTCGTCACAATACGCCAGTCACTACTCTTGATGAACTGTGGTATCGTGTTGAAGCTGCATGGGCAGCTGCACCTGTACATGCCAGCCAAGCTCTGTTTGACTCAATGCCCAGGCGTATCGAGGTCGTTATTACGGCCAGAGGTGGTTGTTCTGGGTACTGATTTCTCAGGATCTATGCACCCAAATTGCATGAAAATGTAATCACATGTCAGTTCTAGTATAATATATTTGCCCAATGAATAGCCGTTTATCATTAGCATTTCTTGTTGGTGTAGCAATTTTTATGGCCAGTAGTGCACATTTCACAACTGATCACAGCACTTTTCGAATGGTGGGTCATAGAGTGTTCAATTGTCGTGATACAGCTCGTGCACTGCTTGAAGACCGCACATTATGTCCAGCATTCTCAGCCAGTCATAGGTGTACCTGTCAAAAACTTGGATGCTGCACTAGCACCTAAAGAAAGGCAACAGCAGAATTTCCACAACTTCATCTACTTCGTAATCATCGACTGTGCTACTTCTCATTACTTTCGTCTTTCTTCTATTTACTCTCAGTGCATATTCTTTGCTCACTATACTGTTCATTCCATTCAAAAGATCCTGTAATTCTTCCTCACATTCACTGAGGTTAACAATGTCATCAGCAGATCTTAACGTTGATATCCTTTCACCTTGAATTTTAATTCCACTCTTGAAACATCCTTTTATTTGCGTCATTATTTCTTCGATGTGTAGACTGAACAGCAGTGCCGAAAGGCTACATCGCTGTCTTACACCATTTATTAATCCGAGCACTTTGTTCTTGGTCTTCCACTCTTGCTCTCCACTCTTTGTAGTTGTACATGTTGTACATTATTCGTCTTTCCCCATAGTTTACCTGTACTTTCTCAGAATTTCGAACATCTTTCACCATTTTACATTGTCGAACGCGTTTTCCAGGATGACAAATTCTATGAACGTTTATTGATTTTTCTTCAGTCTTGCTTCCATTATCAACCGCAACGTCAGAACTGTTTCTGTGGTGCCTTTACCGATCCGAAACCCAAACTGAGCGTCATCTAACAGATCCTCCATTTGCTTTTTCATTCTTCTGTATGTTATTCCCGTCAGTAACTTTGATGGATGAGCCGTTAAGCTGATTGTGCGATAATTCTCGCACTTGTAGGCTCTCGTAATCTTCATTGTTACCTATAATTATCATTCTGATAATTAATATTTCCCTCTAAACTCAGTTACAGCGCTCAGCATTGGGCCAGCAACCAACACTAAACCACCTTGAGAGATTCTCTCCTGAAAATCAGTTGTACTTGCTAATACCGGTCGCTACTTCCTGAAGAAATGGGTTTACAATGTACGTCTGTTCATTCACCTTACAATCGTTAATACCGAGCGAGGTGGCGCAGTGGTTAGAACACTGGACTCGCACTCGGGAGGACGACGGTTCAATCCCGTCTCCGGCCATCCTGATTTAGGTTTTCCGTGATTTCCCTAAATCGCTTCAGGCAAATGCCGGTATGGTTCCTTTGAAAGGACACGGTCGATTTCCTTCCCCATCCTTCCCTCACCCGAGCTTGCGCTCCGTCTCTAATGACCTCGTTGTCGACGGGACGTTAAACACTAATCTCCTCCTCCTCCTCCTCCTCCTCCAATCGTTAACGAATTTATAACTCGTGAAATGTAACTATTGCTTTCTGTATCAAAATGAAACTACCAAGATCTTTTATGATTTTTTAAACATTAATTTAAGAACTCTGCAATGAATTTAAGCAAATGAAATTTAATCAGGTAAGGTAACAATGCGACACATCAAAGACGTGCGCCTCCATTTTATTGCTTTAATAAATCCACGATAATACATTCGCTGTTATTACTTTTCTACGCAAGTAAAGTGAAGTAAAATAATAATAGATACTTGGAATAATGTGGGAAACTGTTTTAAATTAACTGTCAATATACTGAACGAAAAGCACTTTTCAACATAATGTACGAGCACAATCTGGCTCTTCTGCACACGTATAATGAAATAAATTGTCTGTAGCAGGCCTTGTCATAAGCAGTGGAGATAAGAAAGTGATGCAAAAATGCTTCTGCACATTCTTCACGTCTCTTATTAGATACACTGGACTCCATAATGTCTATGTTTGAGAACATTCTTGAAGTAAAGTACCGCAATTCTTGCCATATTTTAGCCTGGAAAAGTCTTGCATCCGTGGCTACGTTTTGCATGAGGCGATGTATCAATGAAGAAGTGCTGATTATGGCCTTCTTACATGATTTGTGATAATGTCAGCACAAATATTTAATATCTTGCTGAGCGCAACGAAACGTGATCTCACTCTTACATTGTTGGCAGCCTTCTCCTCACAGTTCATTCTGTCTACAGTAAACATCAGTTTAAAACGTGTTCATAGAAACTGAAAATGACAGGGTATCATTTTCAACCCTATCTCGGCGCTGTACACTGGTTGGGCCAACAGCCTACTTCCCTTCGTAGAAAATCTGTCCCAAAAGCGGAACAAGTGCAAAAGCTTGGCCACCCTCAGGCCTAAAGCACGGTTCTCTTAGGAGACACTGTGTGAAAGTAATTTTGTTACAGTATTTAGAAATTCGATGATAAAGTAAACGTCTTAGAAGCCTTTAACAGACAACAGCACCGGCCGGTGTGGCCGAGCGGTTCTAGGCGCTTCAGTCCGCAACCGCGCGACCACTACGTTCGCAGGTTCGAATCCTGCCTCGGGCATGGATGTATGTGATGTCCTTAGGTTAGTTAGGTTTACGTCGTTCTAAGTTCTAGGGTACTGATGACCTCAGATGTTAAGTCCCATAGTGCTCAGAGCCATTTGAAGCAGACAACAGTCTCCACTGTACAGGGCTTTTGTTTTAACTTGAAAGAACTAAATATCTCGAAATCGACGCATCGTACGAAAACATGTGCTAGGTGAAAAGTTAATATTAGTAAAGTCGACTGGCCATCATCTACCCACCCCGTCTATGTAGGCGGGGTCAGCTTTCTGTTTTCAAATGGGAACTGGCTATTTTTATTGCATATTCTAATTCTATCAGCTTTCTATTTTCAAGTGGTAACTGGCCATTCTTATTGCGTATTCGAATTCTACTTTTAGGACACGTGCGATTTACTCAACCATTGTTTTTATTCACGTTAGAGGGCTTAACTTTTCACCTTGAGCATGTCTTCCGTACAATTCGTTGTTTTCGAGATATTTAGTTGTCTGAGATTGAAACAATCACAAAACAAGTTTCATAGTCTGTGGTGAGTTTTATAAAGCATATAACCTCGCCCAAGTTTCTCACCGAACTTTATTATTCGCATACGATGAAGATGAAGTTATATTTAATTAATTTAGCATAATCGATATCAGCTCCTTTGAATCAAACTCATTGTTATGGCCTTCTGTTATTGTGAAATCTAAAGAAAACTACTAAATGATAACATGTCCTTTCTCAAATACTGGATTTTATTAATTAAACATCCTTTTGTAAACGAACATTTATAAATACTCATAGAAATCAAATACTGTGTGCTATTACACCTATTTTCTGCCACTAATCTCCGGCCTCGCTCCCGAGCAACCGTCTCTAGCCTCCCCCACATCCGACTTCCACTCAGGGACCCTAACACTCGACTCCCGCTCACCCACTCGCACACTGTTTACTGCACTGCAGTCTTTGCTTTAGTTTATGATCGCTGCATAGAGCTATGATCGATACTATGTGAGGGTACTGTACCCTTAGAAGCAGATAAAGTATGCAGCCTTATACAAACTATCGTGCTGTTCTGTATTAATTGTTGTATTTGTGGTGTCACTGCCAGACACCACACTTGCTAGGTGGTAGCCTTTAAATCGGCCGCGGTCCGGTAGTATACGTCGGACCCACGTGTCGCCACTGTCAGTGATTGCAGACCGAGCGCCGCCACACGGCAGGTCTAGAGAGACTTCCTAGCACTCGCCCCAGTTGTACAGCAGACTTTACTAGCGATGCTATACTGACAAATACGCTCTCATTTGCCGAGACGATAGTTAGCATAGCCTTCAGCTACGTCATTTGCTACGACCTAGCAAGGCACCACTACCAGTTTATATTGAGATTGTTATTAGAGTACCGTCAAGAGCGATGTACACCAGTTATGGATTAAAGTTAAGTATTCAAGCCACTACGTTCTTTATTTATTAGACTCAACTCCTTTAATTGTTCCAGACCTCACGCCAGTCTGCGTGAGCTTAAACGCGTGTATTTCGGCCTCCTCTAGCAACACGGTGTTGGCTCTTCTGCCAACACTACAGTATTAGTACTGCTTATCAGCAAGGCCATTTAGTGAGCAGCCAAGTGCTTGAGTGACAATGGCAGTCGTCTGAGTAACTTCACTAAGAGGTGTTGTAGGTGTGCTAGTTGTGGACCTGGGGAACGCTGCTGACGAGTACTGCTAGGACGAATGGTTGTCATTGTAGTTCACTAATGAACTAGAACAGCACAAACGCTGTTGGTTTAACAATTCAGTTTTTTTTTATGATTCGAAAAGCTCCGATCTTGGTCTGCGTAATGTGATCAGGACAAAAACTTTTAAATGTCGTAGTCACGGTTTTTCATCTTCTTGTGATGGTGGTGGTTCCGAGAGCTCTTCCAAACAGTTTTTACAGTAAAATGTGTCCTCTCGTTTAAATAATTGAGAAGGGCATCACTTTCATCCCTCTTTTTGGTCGGAGGACGTTGTCGTGTGGTTAAAACAGTTGGTTCCGATGTTTACTGACATTCAGCGGAAAGTGGTTCACACTGACTTGTTTAAGGACCGTTATCGGAAGCATTGCTGCAGAGGTCGTTGCTGGGTTCCACCGACACGTTACGACAACTTTCCTTATCTTCAGCGTGCGGTATAAAATCTGAAAAAAAATGTTCCGTTTATCATTCACACATTCTAGAAATCCCAGTCTTTCCCAGTAGATGATTCTATTCTTTTTTATCTGCAGACCCTGTGATACCTATTTCTTTTTTTTCTTTGTGTCTTATTGTGATCATGGATCCACTTTTTTAGCACTCATTGAGTAAAACGCAGCGTACAGCGCCCTAGAGTTCTGTGGGTCTGGTTGGCCTCTCATGCCTGATGCAAGGCGGTGGCACACTGCAAATTGCGCTTTGTCGGAAAACACATTCACTATTTTGTCAGTGTTGAATGGACGACGCACTACGCCGGGCGCAGTACGTTCTATGCGGCGCAAAAGTCCTGTTCTTCGGAAGGCCTCGCTTAAAGGCTTCCACCTTACTGTGGCAGAATTTTATGCTTTTCGCAATAGTGTATTGTCATATATTAATGAAAAGCTCAGACTTTACAAATTGGCTTGTTTCATGTTCTTAACTACAGAATAAAAAAATAAATGTGCAGCTCTTAATCCAACTATACTTTTACAATGTTTTGTTCATATCTCTCCATACAGTCATCATTACATAAGAACTAATCTATAAAGTCAGATCTCGACAACATACTACGTGAATGTAAAATAACGCTGTTACGTTATTGAGATGCACACGCTACATGAGAGGCTTAGTGCATTACAGAGAGGTTTACTGTTGAAATTCGGAGAGCGTACGACTCTGGAAGAGTCAGACTATTTACTAACTTGTCCCATCGACATCTTGCGGAATGGCAACGAAAAACACCCAAGAACTAACAGCTAAAACGGCGGTACAATCGTTGTTCCCATACGCCAATCGCAGATGAAACAGGGAAGTGGGGCCAAGACTTTTTTTTCAGTTTTCTGACTTGTTTGATGCGGTCCGCCACCAATTCCTCTCCTCAGACGACCTTTTCATCTCACAGTAGCACTTGCAACCCAAATCCTCCGTTATTTGCTGAATGTATCCCAATCTCCCCTTCTTTTTGTCAGTGTTTTCCATGCAGGAGGATCTGCAGCGAATTTACGCATGGTGCAGGGAATGGCAATTGAATATCAATGTAGATAAGTGTAATGTGCTGCGAATACATAGAAAGAAAGATCCCATATCATTTAGCTACAATATAGCAGGTCAGCAACTGGAAGCCGTTAAGTCCATAAATTATCTGGGAGTACGCATTAGTGATTTAAAGTAGAATGATCATATAAAGTTGATCGTCGGTAAAGCAATGCCAGACTGAGATTCATTGGAAGAATCCTAAGGAAATGCAATCCGAAAACAAAGGAAGTAGGTTACAGTACGCTTGTTCGCCCACTGCTTGAATACTGCTCAGCAGTGTGGGATCCATACCAGATAGGGTTGATAAAAGAGATAGAGAAGATCCAACGGAGAGCAGCGCGCTTCGTTACAGATCATTGTTGAAGTTTCGAGAACATACCTTCACCGAGGAGTCAAGCAGTATATTGCTCCCTCCTAAGTATGTCTCGCGAAGAGACCATGAGGATAAAATCGGAGAGATTAGAGCCCACTCAGAGGCATACCGACAATCCTTCTTTGCACGAACAATACGAGACTGGAATAGAAGGGAGAACCGATAGAGGTACTCAAGGTTCCCTCCGCCACACACCGTCAGGTGGCTTGCGGAGTATGGATGTAGATTTAGATATTCCTTTCCCCGCCGATTTTACGGAGAACTTCCTCATTACTTACCTTAATCAGTCCACCTTATTTCCAACATTCTTCTGTAGCACCTCATCTCAAATGCTTCGATTCTTTTCTGTTCCTGTCTTCCCACAGTCGATGTCTCACTACCACATAATGCTGTGCTCCAAACGTACATTGTCAGAAATTTCAACCGAGCGAGGTGGCGCCGTGGTTAGCACACTGGACTCGCATTCGGGAGGACGACGGTTCAATCCCGCGCACGACCATCTAGATTTAGGTCTTCCGTGATTTTCCTAAATCGTTTCAGGCAAATGCTGGGATGGTTCCTTTGAAAGGGCACGGCCGACTTCCTTCCCCACCCTTCCCTGATTGAATGACCTCGCTGTTTGGTCTTTTCCACCAAATCAACCCAACTCAGAAATATCTCCCTCCGATTAAGACGTATGTTTGATACGAGCAGACTTCTCTTGGTCAGGAACAGGGGGACTACATAGCGGCACGAAAAGTACCCTCCGCCACTGCACTCGGTCTAGATAGCCGCGTTTCGGACGCCGCGCTGTCAGCGAAGGCCGTGGGTGTTGTAGGTACACAGTCGAGACGAAGGTCACGACGCAGCAGATGTGAAGTAGTAGTGTGGGGCTGAGTCAGCAAACTCCTGCTAACGGCTAGCCGCCGCCTATGTCGGTGACACCCCAAGTGCCTGCAGTGCGTGATTTGCGACTCGTACCTACACCGATAAGCACTGGCGCAGCTACAGTACTCTTTTCATTGCATCGCGTATCTCTTGCTGACAACGCAAGATAAGTATGTCTAGCTGTCTGTGACGAGTAGTTCAACGCCTGTTCCAGGATGGTACTTTTCTAAGAGTTTTCTTCGGTTATTCCCCCCCCCCCCCACCAGCCCAGTTTACTATCTCATTACGTGTAAAAATGTGGAATGTAAAATTTGGTCTTTCCTTCAAAATCGAGAAAACCAGCCAAAAAAAAAAAAAAAAAGTCCACCAACTTCGCAAAATTATTACTTCTAAACGAAAGACGCACTCAGTTCGTAACGTGTGTAAGTAGGCTGTTTAGGTTTTTATGTTGCTAACGTCACCTAGCGCTCTGTATGGAAATCACTGGCTGTGCTGTGTGCAGTCTGTGGCTGATTGGCATTGTTGGAATATTCGCCATTGTAGTGTTGGGCAGTTGGATGTGAACAGCGCGTAGCGTTGCGCAGTTGGAGGTGAGCCGCCAGCAGTGGTGGATGTGGGGAGAGAGATGGCAGAATCTTGAGAGCGGACGATCTGGACGTGTGTCCATCAGAAAGAGTAAATTTGTAATATTGGGTATCATGAACTGATATATATATTATGTCTTTTGAACATTATTAAGGTAACTACATTGTTTGTTCTCTATCAAAATCTTTCATTTGCTGACTATGCCTATCAGTAGTTAGTGCTTGCAGTAGTTAGAATCTTTTATTTAGCTGGCAGTATTGGCGCTCGCTGTATTGTAGTAGTTCGAACAACGAAGATTTTTCTGAGGTAAGTGATTCATGAAAGTTATAGGTTATTGTTAGTCAAGGCCATTCTTTTCTAGAGATTTTTGAAAGTCAGATTGCGTTGCGCTAAAAATATTGTGTGTCAGTTTAGTGTTGATCAGAATAAGTAAAGAGAGTAATGTCTGAGTACGTTCAGTTTCGCACAGCTGTTTGAAAAGCAAATAACGTAAAGGGTTTTCCAGCACAGTAATTCATCAATTTTTCTAAGGGGACGTTTGATGTGCACAGGTTGTTCGTATACAAACATATTTCCATTCCAGAGATGGCTTTCGTCTTGTGGGTGACGTGACTTGCCCAGTGAGGCCAAACTAGCCAGGCAAAGGGCAAGAGCGAGCCGAGTCGTTCCCTGTTAAGATCCAATACGGACCACTCCAGCCGTTGTTCAGTTTTCATGGAAAGTAGCAGTCGCATCAAAAACAATCTTCTCGTCTTAAGTTCATTCACGACAGAAAATTTATCTCCTTGGCTGTTGTTCCCATGAAATAACTGGAAGCGAGCCCTTCGTCTGTGAACCAAACGTTTGTGGTTTTTCTTTTAGAATTTGCTGTTTTGTACTGCGCATCAAAATGTGACGAGCTAACACAGTAGTGACAAGTTGTGGTGACGCAGCAAGAAATCCTATAGAAAAGATGAGAAACTACATACTAAATTAGAAATTTGTATAAAAACAGAAGCTACTAGAAAAGTAAAATAATAATCGTGAGGCAGAATCATCAGACGATGGTATTACCGAGAGTTCAGTGGGAATGCTTAAAATTCCGTGAATTATCAGTAACTGAATTGAACTGTTTATAATAAAACAAAACTACTTTTTTTACCAAATTTGGCTTCAATGATGAGCTCCTTATGTCAGTCCCTTTGCAGTGATATAAAAATGAAGATTCAATCACAATCTACACCTGCAACAACAAAGTAACGGAAAGGAGTAGGAGAAATACGAAAATTATTAAAAGTTGTTAGAAGCATCTGTCTAAAAATTTTGCGAAGGAAGGATGCTAAATATTGTTTTGTAAGGAAAAACAGCTCTCTTAGGTTTCTTAGGGTATGTTTGTAACCTAGTTAAAAAACGAATAAGGTATGGACGACATAAATTCTTACATCATTTGCGTAGCAATGAGAATACGAAAACTGAGTGCGACATCTAATAATGTGCTATGCTTAATATTCACAGTAAAACGAATTCATTTATATGATGTAATAGAAGCTTAGTGCCTATGGGACTATTTTAATTAAAGTACTGTTGGGCCTTCAACGCCTTTTCGGACTGTGTTCGTTTGCGTATAAAAATAGAAATAAAAGAAACTGTAAGACATCTCGTGCAAGCTGAAAATGTGATTGTGGTTGTCTCAAAACGTGTAGTGGAGATGGAGTTGATATTTTAATGGAAAGGTTACTAGTCCGACGACCATTGCTGAGAAAGTGGAGCCAGCAGAATTTTGAAGGTTCTTCAAGAGTATCAATTGTTTCCTACGATGAGTAACCAGTAAATCCAACAGCTGTTTGAGACAGTCAACAAATGTTTAGTTTATCTTCATTTTATACTGCTGTTGATATTCTGGTATGGTCTGTTTTTATTTCTGTTCCATCATTTACTTAAAACAAAAATTAAATACTGAAAGCCTTATACTTTCCCAGTGATTCTGGTAAACATTATCTTTGCCATTAAAATATCCATGTACCTACTAGTAAGTGTAACTGGAGCTACATTCAGCCAAAAGTTATTCCCCCCTCTTTCGAGAGACTATTCTATAGACGACCGCATTTTATAATGGTTACATTTGAAGATCATTTGAAATATAGTACGCATAAATGTAATTAACGACGTATATTGAGCTTTCCAGTGTAGTCAAATTAGTTTGTTTTAGAAATGCTGTTTCTTACTATAAGAGTTTGAAATAACTATTGAGAATAGTGTAGATGTGGTACTGTCTTTTACATCTAATGTCTAAACCAGCGAAATAATTGCTGCGTAGCACGAATTGTTGTCAGCGATTTCTACATGTTTTGTTATATTTCTCAATTTGGTTACATTATCTTACTTTTTTGTTAAACTACAATGATAAATATTAACAATATCATGTAAAAAAGGTGGAGTTTTAAATTTTGAAACAATTTTAGAAAACAAATTTAATACTTTTTTATTTTTTAAGAGTCTGAAACACAAGAGCGACGAACGTTGTATGTCTCCCATAACAACAGTTTAAATGACACATAAATTAATACGTGGACATAATTACATAACATTCTCTTACATCATGAACATTATTTTTCACAACAAAATGGAAATTATACATAGGAAGATTGGCTAAAGGTGTTTTTTTTCATGTACAGTAAATCTACAATTGACTGATTGTGAAAGATACTCTGTTCGAAGTGTCCCGACTTCTACCTGTTGCTGACTTGGGAATCGCCCCTTGAAGAAGGGTTCAAATCCCTGTCCGCTGTCATCAAATTACACGTTTCCGCCGTTGCCCAACAACGTTTAAGGTGGTGAATGCACTAGGACCGGTTTTCCTCTCCGCAAGTGAACGAACCATCGTTAATAACATGGTTCGACCTCGATCTTCCTTCCTTCTTCCTTGCTTCAAACAGTTGTGCGCGGACTGTATTTGTCACAGATTTTAGGGATTCGAAGGTATCGTTTCGCTTTGTTCTCAGTTTTTTGCATGACATGACACTCTTAATCAGTGCTTTGTCAAAATATTGATTGCAGCACTGGCTCACCTGTTTCCTACACATTGAACTCGTTCTATTACGCTCCAAGACAGCTCTTTTCCGTCGCGGAGACTCTTTCGTCTACACGTGAGAGATGCCTTCTATCTGCAGGTCATGTCTAACACATTTCTGCCTGCCCATCTCTGACCGTACTGAACAAAAATGGTTACAATCAAACCATACCAAGATCTTACAATTCCTGATCTTTAACTTTCACTTGCGACGAAACTTGCGGATCGAATGCAAATAATCGGAGAAATTTACTGCTGGCTAAGCCGAAAATTACAGTAACAAGTGTGAATATCGGGCGGGAACACAGAAGGGAGCCGAAATTTCAAATGGTACAGACTGTTTAAAGTCTTTCAGTTCGGCGTCCGAGTAAACTTCCAGCCTCTGAAATTTACTTCATGTAATCTTCCTCGTCTTAACTGACGTGGACATAATTACATATCGGATCTGTCCTGTGAGGAAATCTCATCAGTGTCTGAATGATCATAGGGAATTACAGAAACCTTAGGTCGCATAAGATGGTTAATGTCTACAGGCGCTTCTCAGCCCTTTGAGTTCATCAATTTCTTCTTAACTTGCAACTATTGCTTTTGCTGGCACCCATTTTAAGGGTGATAAACACTTCATATATTACGTACTCGCGTGAGCTCTACTTGTACAGCGCACAAATTCAATGAGGTGGAAGGTTTGCTTTTCTGTAGAGATAAAAGATAATGGTTGTACGGACAAGATAATGAAATTCCGCACAAGCGACAAATTTGCTTGTTAGTCCTGTTAGTGCGCAGATTATAGAAAAGAGATCTAGCCGTGATTTGTAAGTTTACCTACATCTCGTCGCGTCATACCCGTCCGCTAACCATTAACGATGACACGGCGTGTAAGAATGACGCTGCGGTAGTTCCGTATAAAACAAGCAGTGATCTCCGAGACCATCATAGTTACTGGGAGACGCCAGAAGCATCACACGACGTTTAGCGGTTCGTCAACTAGTCAGGTATGTACTGTTTCCTCAGTCATTGTGCTAGACGTCAAAACTGCATTACAGTCCGCAGCTCGTGGTCTTGTGGTAGCGTTCTCGCTTCCCGCGCTCGGGGTCCCGAGTGCGATTCCCGGCGGGGTCAGGGATTTTCTCTGCCACGTGATGACTGGGTGTTGCGTGTTCTTCATCATCATTGACTCGCAAGTCGCTGAAATGGCGTCAACTAAAAAGGCCTTGCAATATGGCGGCCGAACTTCCCCGCGTGGGGCCTCCCGGCCAACAATGCCATACGAATTTTCACTGCACTACAAAATGCAACGTGCGTTGTCTGTATTACGTTTAAAGTTAATAATGTCAATGATGGTCTCTTATAATTAACGTAACATTCTAATCAGCAAAAGGCGACATATTTGTGAAAAATGTTAAGTATTCCTCTATTATTCGTCTGAATCTGTACGTAAATGGCGTATGAGCTGATCCAAAATAATGGTTTGTAAAGAACCTCGCTAAATCTGCAGGTTTGTATTACCAGTACGTTTGATTTGTATTATGATGCAATTGATATGCAGTCAGAAAACTCTTAGGGATAACATCGGATATACTGTCAACAGATCCACTGAATCACTGAACTTAGACTATCCATTTCGTCTGCGAAGTTTTATACGCAATGCGCCTTCGTATTCGCGGTTACTTGCAGTTTTACAAAATTACCGCTGGTCTCAATGGAGCCGGTTTGAACGATGTTATTGAGACGGTCTTTCATACTCAAGATCTGACTAGCAACACATCGGACGAGAGGTGATGACCTACATATCATTATTACCACTATCGCCACACCATAATCAAGTAGCTGGCGTCTGGTTCAGAAGTCGGCGTAGTGACTTATGTTTTGGACGCTTGTGATTATTCAGTTCCTGCGTTACGTTTTGGAGATCTGTCTTTTTCGAGCATGGCTGTGTTCTCTGCCCGTAAGACCCTAGCCTTATAAATACTCAAAAAATAATGAGACCACATGCTGCAGCTGGCACATCTAAATCGGTATATTCATAGTTAAATCGTACACAGTTTTCTGCTTATGGACAACAGCGGTTTTACTTGGCGTTAGGGACAAGGAAACACTAGTATGTCCCAGTTTCCTCTGATAAACATTATTAGTTATATACATTAGGCCATGACACGTTATGTGTGTGCGGGAGACTGCACAGCGGAGAAGCAGGTGAGTGTTTCTACTGTCCCAGTTGTGGGTTTTTCATGCTATCCTTAACTAATTTTACCTGAATTCCTAGAAGGTTCCTAAAAAAGTCATGGTCTTCGTTATCTAACCAGAAACTACAAACCGTCTCTGATGGTCTCTACAGGACGTTGAGATATGAATCTAGCTTCCCTCCGTGTACTGAGTTCGTGACGTCCAAATCCCAATTCGCTGTTGATAGCAAACAAATAATAATAATAATATCTGAACTGAAAATCGTTGGAATCAAAAATTGTATGCAAACACGCCAACACATACTGCAGTCATTCATAAAGAACATCGTTTGTTTGCATCACTGATAAAGACCAAACAACATGCAGTTATTTAGCTGTAAAACCAAGTCAACAAAACATCACACAATTATGGTCAAATGTTAACAGCGAAGTTTACTGAGCGGTTAATTCTATCGGAGAATCATAAACAATGAATCGATTTAGAGAGAATCTGAAATTTACTGAGCGGTTAATTCTATCGGAGACTCATAAACAGTGAACCAATTTAGAGAGAAATTATTTGAAGAACAGGGGGGAGAAATTTATAAAACAGTGTCGATGGAAAATTTAATTCTTTTCTTAACATATTTCGATAACATTTGAGCCGTGTTTTCCCGGTAAACAAATAATTACAAAATTAAACAGAAGCAAGGATGGGGGGGGGGGGTGGATAATTCTTGTGATTAAAGAATCTTGTGCTAGTAAGAGTGATCTGTACGGCATCTAATTCAAAGAACAAGCAGTAGTCAAGATTTGAAATCCATTGGCATCAGCATTGTCAAATCCCCCATTCTGTCATAAAAAAGGAAAACTCATGTAAAAACCACCAAAAAATACGGCCAAAACCTATTTGGAGTGTTATTCTACAAGAAACCAACAAAACTAGGCATCCAAATAAAAATGAGGCAGCAAAAAAGAGCTCTAGCGGAAATAGTGACCCTTTCAAGTCACTGGCCGTCAAATTCCATGACTGCTTCTTCACAGTGGCTGCAAACACTGCACTCAGTATTAAACGAGCAAGATTTACTTGTACAGACACTGCATGCAATACGAACGGACGTTAGTTATAAAAACACATGCCCTGAGGAGATTACAGAAGTCAGCTGGTCACTAAAAAGTACGGTAGTAGTTTAATGGACATGATGGTGTTTCTCCAAGAATACTAAAATCTTGTTGTGATTCCATAGGATTACCTCTAAGCTATCTTTGTTGTCAATTAATAACTCAGGGAATTTTTGTTGATAGAATTAAATAAGCTTAAGTAACACACGTATACAACTTTGGAGATAAGCAAACCACTTCTGATTACAGGCCTACATCACTGCTTCTAAGGTCTGAGAATGTGGGCAATATGGTGTACTGATCCATTTAAATGAACACGTCAATTGCATCTCTATTTTGCTTTTGTATCGGTTCTTCATTGAGAAAGAAATACAAGGTCTCACAAATGAAATGTTACCAGAGCTAAATCAGATAAATTATCTTACTGTTATATTCTGCGACCATACCAAATCCTATCACAAAATTATGCTTATAAACTAATATGTTATGCAACTGGCTGCATTCCACTTGCAGGGATGGAATCCTGCGTCCAGGCTGATGGTCTAATTAACAAGTTATATCTCAGGCTTGAAAATAACCCCATAACAGGGTAACAACATAAAGTGCCACAAGGCTCGATCTTGGTCCACTCTTCGTTCTAATCTACTTAAGTGGTCTTTCAATTAGTAGAGTACATCGTACGTAGAGGACATTGTACCTAGGAACACACGATATTTTTTGGTCGGTAATTCAGTCTAATGACTGATTTTGTGATCAAATGACGGAATGTGCACAGGGGACCACCATAAACAGTTTCAGGCATTCTCTACAGTTTTTGTTGTTGTTAGAGGCACGGATGTGTTTGGCACGGCATTTGTAAATATTCCACGTCCTGCACATTTAGACGCTGTATAATATATGTGGTGCCCGATCATGACACGGAGGAATTATAGACATTAACTGTGAAAGGGCATTGGTTGAAATCAATGGGGAAAGCTGAAAATTTGTGTCAAAGAATTTGGGTCTGACGGGAGGCGTGCTGACGTGCAGCTGCAGTTACCACTTTGGCCGGGTGACTTGGTGTTCAGAGCAGCTGCCTATTAAGCAGGAGACCCAGATTCGAATCTCAGTCTGGTGCAAATTTTCAACTTTCCCCATTGGTTTCAATCAATGCCCACTCGGAGCCAGTGGCTGTAATTCCTTTCTGTCTTAAAGAAATCTGGAATATTATTATTATTTAATGGTGAATATATAGAATTTTATTCATTGTTTATTTAACATGTGGACAAACTTCTTCTGTCGTGTACCATCTTGTACTTTGATACAGAAGAAGAGATTTTACCATGGAACACGTGACATTTGCAGATGAACTGAGTTTTTTTCTTGGTGTCTTAGTAATTTGTCCTGAAAGTGAAAAGTTGAGTTATTTTACAATAGCTTCGGTTTCAAAAGGTATTTAACTTGTAACTGTTTTCTGCTAAAATTAATTTGCTTACTGAGTATTGGTGTGTAGTAAAGTAACAATCCAACATTTAAATTATTGAAAATAGTTCTGACAAGATTGTCTCGATTGCAACTCTTGAATTTCAGTCGTATATTTTTTTGGTACATGACCATGTTATACCTTGGAGCGAATTTCACGTTTGGGAATACGTTGAGTCTCCAGAGTAACTTTTGTAATGGTAGAAAAAACTTCAGCATATACAGGGTGGTCCATTGATAGTGACCAGGCCAAATATCTCATGAAATAAGCATCAAATGAAAAAACTACAAAGAACGAAACTCGTCTAGTTTGAAGGGGGAAGCCAGATGGCGCTATGGTTGGCCCGCTAGATGGCGCTGAAATAGGTCAAACGGATATCAACTGCGTTTTGTTAAATAGGAACCCCTATTTTTATTACATATTCGTGTTTTACATAAAGAAATATGAATGTTTTAGTTGGATCACTTTTTTCGCTTTGTGACAGATGGCGCTGTAATAGTCACAAACGTATAAGTACGTGGTATCACGTAATATTCCGCCAGTGCGGATGGTATTTGCTTCGTGATACATTATCCGTGTTAAAATGGACCGTTTACCAATTGCGGAAAAGGTCAGTATCGTGTGGAATTGTGGCTATTGTGATCAAAATGCCCAACGGGCGTCTGCTATGTATGCTGCTCGGCATCCTGGACAACATCATCGATGTGTCCGGACCGTTCGCCGGATAGTTACATTATTTAAGGAAACAGGAAGTGTTCAGCCACATGTGAAACGCCAGCCACGACCTGCAACAAATGATGATGCCCAAGTAGGTGTTTTAGCTGCTGTCGCGGCGAATCCGCACATCAGTATCAGACAAATTGAGCGAGAATCGGGAATCTCAAAAGGGCCGGTGTTGAGAAAATTACATCAACATCGATTGCACCCGTACCATATTTCTATGCACCAGGGATTGCATGGCGACGACTCTGAACGTCGTGTACAGTTATGCCACTGGGCACAAGAGAAATTACGGGACGATAACAGATATTTTGCACTCCTTCGATTTAGCCAGGAAGTGTCATTCTCCAACAGCGGTAACGTAAACAAGCATAATATGTACTATTGGGCAACGGAAAATCCACGATGGCTCCGACAAGTGGAATATCAGCGACCTTGGGGGGTTAATGTATGGTGCGGCATTAGGGGAGGAAGGATAATTGGCCCCCATTTTATCGACGGCAATCTAAATGGTGCAATGTATGCTGATTTGCTACGTAATGTTGTACCGATGTTACATCAAGATGTTTCACTACATGACAGAATGGCGAGGTACTTCCAACATGATGGATGTCCGGCACATAGCTCGCGTGCGGTTTCTTTCTGTGGGGAAAGTTGAAGGATATTTGCCATCGTGATTCACCGACAACACCTGACAACATGCGTCAGCGCATTGTCAATGCATGTGCGAACATTACGGAAGGCGAACTACTCGCTGTTGAGAGGAATGTCGTTACACGTATTACTAAATGCATTGAGGTTGACTGACATCATTTTGAGCATTTATTGCATTAATGTGGTATTTACATGTAATCACGCTGTAACAGCATGCGTTCTAAGAAATGATAAGTTCACAAAGGTACATATATCACATTGGAACAACCGAAATAAAATGTTCAAACGTAGCTACGTTCTGTATTCTAATTTAAAAAACCTACCTGTTACGAACTGTTCGTCTAAAATTGTGAGCCACACGTTTGTGGCTATTGCAGCGCCATCTATCACAAAGCGAAGAAAGTGATCCAACTAAAACATTCATATTTCTTTACATACTTCACGAATATGTAATAAAATGGGGGTTCCTTTTGAAAACACTTAATTGATATCCGTTCAACCTATGACAGCGGCATCTAGCGGGCCAATCATAGCGCCATCTGGTTTCCCCCTTCACGCTTGGCAAGTTTCATTCTTTGTAGTTTCTTCGTTTCACGCTTATTTCGTGAGGTATTTGGCCCGGTTACGATCAGTGGACCACCCTGTATATATGGAATAACAAAATATATAAAACTTATATTACAGAGCTGGCTAAAGGCGAAAGTCTGAAAAGTGCACCAAAGTACAACACTCTTCCCGCCGCTACTTTAAAGGGCAGTTCAAAACCTGTAATGGCGAACGGCCATCATACTGTCGCTGTTTGTGATTTTATATCTCTTGCGAACAGAAACCAGACTGTCGCCATGTTTTTTAATTGTCTGCCTACTATGTTACCTGTCTGCATTCTGTGTATTTTTATTCGCTTTGCCAACCCTTTATTTTATGTTTTAACTTTCCCCAATTTTCCGCCGTTTTACAATTTAAGTCCCCGTTTTATTGTTTCTTAACTTATCCTTACATTTTAAAAAGTCTGTAGGCTGCAGAGCAGCGTAATAAGCTGCTGCCAGCCCGCCCCCTTCGAAATACAATAAAGGAAAAAAAAGAAACCTCTAATGTTTGCTGACGACACAAGCATACTAATCAACGCTCCTAACTCAACCTTAGCAGACACAGTGCAGATGATAGTTGAACCAGCCTACAATTTGTTCACAACTAACAATTTAAATCATAATCTCTCAAAGACACATAGTAGCGGTTTCAAATAAGCAATAACACACCACGAGTGGTCAAACATTGCACGAAGCGCATTGTATTCAAATGGTTCAAATGGCTCTGAGCACTATGGGACTTAACATCTGTGGTCATCAGTCCCCTACAACTTAGAACTATCTAAACCTAACTAACCTAAAGACATCACACACATCCATGCCCGAGGCAGGATTCGAACCTGCGACCGTAGCGGTCACGCGGTTCCAGACTGAAGCGCCTAGAACCGAACGGCCACACCGGCCGGCCAAGCGCAGTGTGTGAAATTCCTTGTGGTTCAGAAGGATAAGAGGTTAAACTGGAGGCAACATACGGATAAATTAATCAAGAGGCTAATTTCAGCGTGTTGTGCCCATAGAAGCACTTCTCTTTGTGCTGATTTCAAGACAAGAATATTGATTAATTTTACATATGTTCACTTGCTACGTATTATGCAATTACCTGAAGCAAATAATGTGTTTCTTTTTCACCAGACTCAGTACTAAGAATATTGTGTGAAACTGGTGTATCTTATAGAATCCTTTTTAAGGATTTTGCAGTTCTGGTACTCACTTCCCAATACATTTACTCCTTAATACATTTTTTTTAAAAAAAAGAATTCTTTATTTCATCATTATTGTGATACAAAGTAACCTACTACCTAAATACATTAGTAGGTCCTATTTTTAACTATTTCTAAGTTTCTATCTGCAGCTATTGTTACGTTTAACACTACAGGTTTTACTACAATCCATCACCACTATGGGGGGGGGTTCTGCTGCTGTGCTATACTATGTTATTATTTGTCTAGTGTTACTATGATTTTAACTTATATTGTTTGGATGCTACTTGAAGATGGTTAATTATTAATTACTATGACTACTCTACCTGCAGCGTTACAAGTGTGCCAGAATACAATACAAACCTAATTTTTTGGCCATTCCCACTGAGCTAATCCCAGTGGGACTTCCCCTGGCACTGGGCTGGCCATTGACGTATTCGCTGCAGTTCTATGCTATTTCTATTATCCTAATTTGATCTTATAACTAACCTTATATCTAATGTCATAATCGGTGCATAGTCAAATCCGGTGGTAATGTACTACCCCCCAACCTATTCCGAAGACCTGGCGGAATCCAGTCGTGAAGCGACTGGCCTATTCCACGTCCCGGCGGAACCGGGGGGTGTACGCGACAAGTCTGGTGTTTATTTAATGATTGTTACGTAAATATTCTTTGAGGACTTTGCTCGATATTACGTTTGTTAGTTGATTCAGGACGTTGAAGGTGTTTTCATGCCGGAGCAAGTGGTGCGTGTCGTTGTTCGGCAATTGTTCCCTAAGTTGGTGTGCAACATCGTTGAAGAGGGGACACTCGTACACCACATGGTCTGGTGTGCCCTGCACTGCTCCACAGTCACACGCTGATGTTGCCCTTTTCCCGAACCGACAGAGATATGTCGGGTAGGGCCCGTGCCCAGTAAGAAAGTGCAGCAATCCCCTTGACGGTTTGATGTAGGTAAGTTCAAGGCGTTCCTTTATGCTGGGAAACAGCTCGTGCGTTTTTCGGCCAGTTTCATCGCTATCCCAGAGTTCCTGCCACAATTCCATTCCCCTTCTTTTGATGCTTTGTTTATCCCCTACATATACCCCCATAATTTCTTCTATTTTCTCCCTTCTATTTTTCTTGATCCAGTACCAGGTGGCCTGTTCCCCGATTTTTATGTCCAATGGACATAACCCCATCAGTACTGAAAGTGCCCCTCCTGGAGTTGTTCTGTATGCGCCTACTGACCGTAGGAGCATATTTCGCTGCACTCTTCTTACGGCCACGGCAGGCATGACCCTCGTGAGCCTGTGTGCCCAGACCGCTGACCTGTAGCCTACTATGGATGTGAGGATGCTATTGTGATACAATTTAATAAGATCAGGTGGGAGGTGAAATCTTTTGTGCCCTATTCCAATTAAGTTGTGTAGTACTGTGAGTGATCGTTGTGTTACTGTGTCTATATGTGATGCGTAGTTCCACCTCTCGTCGATGATGACACCAAGATACCGAGCTTCTCGGCGCCTGAGGATTGGTAGGCCATTTATTCTAACGGTAGGGTTTCTTATGAGTTGACCCTTGAGCAGCAAGTAGGTTGACTTATTGGGTGCTATAGACATCTTTGTTTTATGACACCATGTGGTCAGTATTGTGATAGCTCTTTCTACTTTTGGCTCCAAATATTCGCGGCTATGGCCGCCGACCAGCAGGAGGAGGTCATCTGCGTAGGCTATGACCTCTAGCACATCTTCACTGATCTTTACTTCTTCTAGGAGTGGTTCCATATTTATGTCCCAAAAGAGTGGCCCCTGGACGGATCCCTGAGGACACCCCTTGGTGATTTTCTTACTGACTTTGCCACTAGGGGCCGATAGCCAAACCTCCCTGTCTTCACAATAGCTCCCTAGACAGCCATATAGCGGCCCTGGGCATTCTTTCTCCCGCAAGCAGGAGAAGAGCGAAGGCCACCACATGTTGTCAAAGGCGCCACTGATGTCCACCATGATGCCAACTATGTACTTGTGCGGGGCGGAGCCACGGACATCCGCGGCCAGGGCGATTGCGTCAGACGCCGACCGCCCTGTCCGAAAACCGAATTGTCTGTCACTCATCCCGCACAGGACCCGGTGTGCAGCCAGCCTGTCTGCCAGCAACCTCTCAAAGAGCTTGCCCAACAAGTCCAATAGACATATAGGTCTGTATGACTTGGCTTCTTTGGGGTCTTTGTCTGGGCCTTTTTTAATTATGACTACATTCGCCTTCTTCCATATTGAAGGGAATGTCTGAAGCCGTAGGCATTCGTTGTATAGCTGAGTGAGAGGTGCCACCAGCTAGGGGGCGAGGTACTGTATCACTTCCGCAATAATGCCGTCTGGGCCGGGAGCCTTACCTTTTTTGAGACCTTTTATTTGGGAGCTTACCTCTTCTTCGGAGAAGGGGTATACCACACGGTTGTTTTCATAGACCCGTTGGTTCTCTCGTCTTACTCTCTGCTGTTCTTCTGAGTCATCTTCCTCTCTATCGTCAGGTAACAGGGCACGGAGTAGGGCCTCTGCAGTTTCCTGCCAGGTCTCCGTCATCCGGTCCCCGTCCCTGACGGTAGATAACACCATAGGTGATTTAATCTTTTCTCTAACTATTTTGTAGGGTAATCCCCAGGGGTCCGTAGCCAATTGGCTTTGCACATATTTCTCCCAGCTCCTCATCCTGACAGCCTTAAGTTCCTGTTGGAACTGTTCTTTGGCTTCTCTGTATATCTGCAGCCAGCGCTGCTTTTCATGCCAGACGACACACCGCTGGTAATACCTCCTCGCCCTCCGTACTGCCTGGCGCATTAGCCCTAGTTCGGCTGACCATGGTGAAGGTGAGGCCGCGACGGCCCTCCTCCTGGTTGGTACAGCTGCCTTTACTGTCCTAATTATCGCACTTGTAAGATCTTTGGTATATTCTTCCACGTTGACATCACCCTCCAGTAACGCAGGAATGTCAAACTCCCTCGCCAGGCGGTCCCAGTCGGTTTTGTTATAGTTTAGCTGCGTTTCCCACCCCATGTCCCAGTGGCACTCGCTGTCTCCTATGATGAATGTTATCATGTTGTGGTCGCTAGTAGTGATCTGATCCCACACTGTCCAATTCGATAATTTTGTTGCAAGGTTTGGTGTTACCAGTGTAACATCAATGTTTGTACCATGTCCTCCCCCTCCGGTGTAGGTGGGAGGGTTTCCCTGTTTGTTAGCGACTATGAATTGTAATGGCATGATTGTATCGACAGCTTTTTCTCCTCTGTCATCCTGAGTACCACTGAACCACAGGGGGGATTTTGCATTGATGTCCGCAGTCACAAGAATTTTTTGTCCCCGCAACTCCGTGGCTATTTGGACAAGCTTATCCAGAAATTCATCAATTTGTCTTCCATACTGGAAGTACATGTTAACTAGGTATAGTAATCCTGTGGGTGAGTGAAGCTCCACGACGTTGCAGTGGTCATCCGAAAATTGTGTTAATACGGTGGCTCTTAACGCTTTATTTATGATTATAACCGCGGCCCTTGGCTGCGCTCCACTGTAGATTTGTTGCCAGTTGACTGCGGTGAACGGGATCCGGCCAGCCAGGGAGTATGGCTCCTGTATGCAGAGTACATCTAGACTCTTCTCCTCCACCACTTTCCGGAGTTCCTGCAGGACCAGTCTGCTGTTATGAGTGTTTATCTGTCCCACTCTTAACTGGCTCACGTGGGAAGTATGTATGTATATGAGACTCTGGCCAGTTTTTGCGCCAGTCGTGTGCTATTCTGCCGTTTGTGATGACAGATTGGTTGTATAGCTCATTTAGGTCGAATTTTTCATTTCGCCTTTCAAACACTTTCTTGACCAGGCCTCGCAGGGCTCCGAAGTCTGTGGGGAGATTCATTGTCTTGAGCTGTATTCTGTCTACAGCCTCCATCACTGGGAAGGTAATGTCTCTACCGTATTCGTGGTCGACACGCACCACGTGCCTCAGGGCTGTTGTGAGGGTGGCCGGCTCTTCCAGCCTAGACAGCTGCAAGGCGTGCTCCAGGTTGGGGTAAATCCTGGCAGGATCTATTCCCGGCCCTCGTTCAGTATGTGGGCTTGTTTGTGTATCAGTGTTAATCGGTACACTAGTGCTACTTATTTTATTTACTTGCACTAGCTCCTCCCGCATTGATAACCTCCCTACCACAGGATGCCCAAGTGGTCGTTCTTGATCTTTAGGCGACCTACCTGTATGTCCCCGATTCGGAGGGGAGGGTGCATCATTCTCATCACAAGGATCTGTCTGAATACAGACGTCTTTCATTGTGATGATGAGGTGTTGTGGCCTGGTAATCATCTGTATAAATTCTCTGAATTTGTTGGTCCTTATTGCATCCCTCAGCCTCTTGCTTGGAGACTTTCTTTTGGGCTTCCTGTTCCCATTTTGGGACTCAGCCATAGTCAATTCTAGCTATAAGTGTCTGCTCGAGCATCCTGTAGGTAGGGCAGTTTCTGCCAGTGGTGTTACATGATTTTTTGCCTCTCTTTGTGCAGGGTATACATTTTCCGGCTTTGCTGCAGTTTTTCCTCGTGTGATCTTCATCCCCACACCTGGAGCAGGCCGGCTTCCTTTCACAATGCTTATGTATGTGGTCTAACTCGCCACAGTTGTGGCATCTGGGAACTACTAGGTAGTCCCGTACGTTTATAGCGTGAAAACCTAAATAGATTCTCCCCATAGTGGTGATTTTACGCCACATCTTTCCAGAGACCTCGGCAACGTGATGTACAACGTCACGCTCCCGGGGCCCTGTCTTGAAGCGTAATTTGAAGTCATTTCTGAATGTTTCCCACTCCATGTCATCGAAGTTCTGATTATATAAAGTCTCATATATATCTGATTCCGTTAAAGCTACTGGTACATCATGATCACCAGCGGATTTCGCTTTTTCGGTGGTTCGCACTTTACTGCTGTATTCAATTTGGTGTTTTTTAGGATTTTGTCTCTATCTTCTTCTGTTACTACATCAACTACTACCACGTTTTTAGTTGCCTTAACTTTGTTTATTTTAATTTTATCTTTGGCAGGGTCAATTGTTGTAGTGAATATCTCTTGTACCTTTTTTACTGTTTGTCCGGGCAGGGGTCTTAGGAAGACCGCCGTGTCCGGCCTTTTTGTGACCTTAGCTATTGCTTTCTTAGTGGTTTGCGTTTTTGTGGGTGCTTGTGCAGCCACTGCAGCCCATGTCTTAGTTGGCTGCTGTCTTAGTCTGTTATTCTCCTTTTCTAATTCTTCGAGTCGCTCCTCAAGCTTTGCACTTGCAATAGCCCAGGCCGCGAGCTCATTTTTAATGGCCAGGACTGCAGCCTGGCTGATTTTGCCATTTTTCACGAATCCAGAATTTGATTTATTTTGGTATGTCTCTCGAGTGTGGTTTGCACATTCTGTTCCGCTTCCTCCTGTGAGGCAGGAACAGTCGCGATCGACGCCCTCGAGGTCGCATTAGAGTCACTCGTCTCTGATTCAGCCATGTTTAGACGAGTGAAAGAAAAGGATGGGAGCCCGTCTCTTGCCCCGGACCGGCTCCTCTGGCATAGGGGGGACTTCTGCAGCTCGCCCACCAACCTCGCCCCTAGGTCAAGGGCACTCCAGAGCTGCTGGGTTCAGCGCGCCGTTGCCAGCGCCCTGGTCCCCGTCGAAGGCCTCGTCGTCGACGATTGCACACGACGCTCCTCGGCAAGTGCACCCCGTACTCTGGAGAGGCGGATGCACCCCTCGCCCTTCGCCGCCTACTTGTCCGAGCTTCCACCTGAAGGCCAAGGACCCACTCCTACTCAGGTGGTGGGTCGGTCCCCCAGTCGTTCGGCGGTCTGGGCCCATCTAACCTGGCCCAGGCGATGTCACCACCTCCTGGGTTTGGCAGAACACGCCCCGGTTACCCAGGGGCGCGGCGAAGCACCCTTGCCGACTCGCGCCGCGATCCCACGCCGACAAACGAAGTCGCCGGCATGCAGAGCACCTGCTGGACTGTGCCCTGCGAACAGAAAGGGACAGGTGTTCGGTCCCTTGACACAGCTCCCCCTGTGCCACGCACCCTTCACTTTCGCATCGGGTTGGGTCGCAGTTCTTCCTTTGGTCGCAAAGCAGAATGCCAAGCTTAACGTCTGGCACCACGGGAAGGCGGAAAGAGCCACTTGGGAAGGAGAGGCTATGAGAGACGCATCACTTCCCCTGTGACGACTGCCGCGGCACACCCGACTGAAAGCGATACGCCCCAGTGCGAGCTTCCGTGCCTTACGGCGCGCCGGTAACGGGCGGGCCCGCACCGAACGCGCCGTCAAGCGACTGACCCCACGCCAGACTCCTTAATACATTTACTCCTTAATGGCTTTGTTGCTGATAATTATAATTAGTTTCACATTCGGAGTCAGTGTGCTCTTCTGACCGATCCGTGCCGGCCGCGGTGGTCTAGCGGTTCTAGGCGCTCAGTCCGGAACCGCGCGACCGCTACGGTCGCAGGTTCGAATCCTGCTTCGGGCATGGACGTGTGTGATGTCCTTAGGTTAGTTAGGTTTAAGTAGTTCGAAGTTCTAGGGGACTGATGACCACAGATGCTCAGAGCCATTTGAACCATTTTTTGACCGATCTGTTATGCTGTTACAGCGTCTCAGCTGACAACGCTGTGCTCCCCGTCTCCTGTTACGCTACTGGGTCCACTTCTCGTGACATCTGGTGGTCTATTCTGCGTTACATAGGGATGTCTTATACGTTTGATTGGATAGAATATGTTAGACTTGTTCCGCTCAAATATTTCAAACAGCAAATAAAAACTGACACACACAATATTAGTGTTCACTTGTCTGATGATCATTTAGGAAGCCGAAAGCCGGTTCATAAAAAAAATACGAAATGAATATTGTTGTGGAACATCAATACTTTGTGTGTTAGTTTTTAATACATCTCTGTTCCTCCAAGTACCAACGGAGTGCTGCATAAATTTGTGAAATTGCCTGGACATCTGAGGCGTCAGGTGAGGTTCTGCATATCTAATCATTGCAAACTGTGAGCGTTTTTGAAGTATCTTTCATCATCAAAGGCATTCATAAAACAGCCACGGACTATGACTGAATACGCTGAGTCGATGGCTGATGTCTGCAAATACTAATAGGGAAACTGTTGTGTTGCAGACCCGGTTAGCGCTGATTTGTGCAGTCTCTATTAGTGTTGATTTCTGTCACTTTCTCAAATATTGTTGCATACGTGTATGTCCACCCTCCATGACGCATGGACCTAGCCGTTGGTGGGGTGGCTTTTGTACCTCAGCTATGGAGACAGCCGTACCGCAGATACAATCACAACGGAGGAGTATCTGTTGAGAGGCCAGACAAACGTGTGGTTCCTGAAGAGGGGCAGAAGCTTTTCAGCTGTTCGGGTCAACATTCTGGATGACTGATCTGGTCATGTAAACAAAACGGCCTTGCTTTTGATAACACGACCGATTGAAAGCAAGGGAAAACTACAGCCGCAATTTTTCCCGAGGGCATGCACAGTATGGTTACATGATGATGATAACCTTTTGGGTAAAACATTCCGGAGGTAAAATAGCCCCCGTTCGGATCTTCGAGCGGGGACTACTCAGGAGGATGTCGTCATCAGAAAATTCAGAAGGGTGTAAGTTGCGGTTGTTACTCGAAAATGAAGAGGCTTGCATTGGATAGAGTAGCATGTAGAGCTGCATCAAACCAGTCTTTGGACTGAAGACCACAACAACAACAACAACAATAAATGTATGTGTATGAAATTAATTACTGAGAAACTCATATTTTAACATTCATTAAGACTGGCGTGTCTGAACAACTCCTGTCTGTAACAATTGTACCGTCTTGTTCACTATATTGTTCTCGAGCAATATTGCAAAAATTAAACACTAGACTTGGGAAAAATGATCATGAAGACATGCAAAGGGATTTAAATGATTTATTTCTCTCTTACTGTTGTAAAAAGAGAAAGCTCAGCTTAGCACATTTACAACACTGTGAGTATCCTATGAATGAAACCTGAAGCAGTTCGCCTTCTATAAGAAATTTACAAGTGGTACTGCAGAGTACCCCCCCATGAACCATGGACCTTGCCGTTGGTGGGGAGGCTTGCGTGCCTCAGCGATACAGATGGCCGTACCGTAGGTGCAACCACAACGGAGGGGTATCTGTTGAGAGGCCAGACAAACATGTGGTTCCTGAAGAGGGGCAGCAGCCTTTTCAGTAGTTGCAGGGGCAACAGTCTGGATGATTGACTGATCTGGCCTTGTAACATTAACCAAAACGGCCTTGCTGTGCTGGTACTGCGAACGGCTGAAAGCAAGGGGAAACTACAGCCGTAATTTTTCCCGAGGACATGCAGCTCTACTGTATGATTAAATGATGATGGCGTCCTCTTGGGTAAAATATTCCGGAGGTAAAATAGTCCCCCATTCGGATCTCCGGGCGGGGACTACTCAAGAGGACGTCGTTATCAGGAGAAAGAAAACTGGCGTTCTACGGATCGGAGCGTGGAATGTCAGATCACTTAATCGGGCAGGTAGGTTAGAAAATTTGAAAAGGGAAATGGATAGGTTAAAGTTAGATATAGTGGGAATTAGTGAAGTTCGGTGGCAGGAGGAACAAGACTTTTGGTCAGGTGATTACAGGGTTATAAATACAAAATCAAATAGGGGTAATGCAGGAGTAGGTTTAATAATGAATAAAAAAATAGGAGTGCGGGTTAGCTACTACAAACAGCATGGTGAACGCATTATTGTGGCCAAGATAGACACAAAGCCCATGCCTACTACAGTAGTACAAGTTTATATGCCAACTAGCTCTGCAGATGATGAAGAAATAGATGAAATGTATGACGAGATAAAAGAAATTATTCAGGTAGTGAAGGGAGACGAAAATTTAATAGTCATGGGTGACTGGAATTCATCAGTAGGAAAAGGGAGAGAAGGAAACATAGTAGGTGAATATGGATTGGGGGGAAGGAATGAAAGAGGAAGCCGCCTTGTAGAATTTTGCACAGAGCATAGCTTAATCATAGCTAACACTTGGTTCAAGAATCATGAAAGGAGGCTGTATACATGGAAGAAGCCTGGAGATACTGACAGGTTTCAGATAGATTATATAATGGTAAGACAGAGATTTAGGAACCAGGTTTTAAATTGTAAGACATTTCCTGGGGTAGATGTGGATTCTGACCACAATCTATTGGTTATGAACTGCAGATTGAAACTGAAGAAACTGCAAAAAGGTGGGAATTTAAGGAGATGGGACCTGGATAAACTGAAAGAACCAGAGGTTGTAGAGAGTTTCAGGGAGAGCATACGGGAACAATTGACAGGAATGGGGGAAAGAAATACAGTAGAAGAAGAATGGGTAGCTCTGAGGGATGAAGTGGTGAAGGCAGCAGACGATCAAGTAGGTAAAAAGACGAGGGCTAATAGAAATCCTTGGGTAACAGAAGAAATATTGAATTTAATTGATGAAAGGAGAAAATATAAAAATGCAGTAAATGAAACAGGCAAAAAGGAATACAAACGTCTCAAAAATGAAATCGACAGGAAGTGCAAAATGGCTAAGCAGGGATGGCTAGAGGACAAATGTAAGGATGTAGAGGCTTGTCTCGCTAGGGGTAAGATAGATACTGCCTACAGGAAAATTAAAGAGACCTTTGGAGAGAAGAGAACCACTTATATGAATATCAAGAGCTCAGATGGCAACCCAGTTCTAAGCAAAGAAGGGAAGGCAGAAAGGTGGAAGGATTATATAGAGGGTTTATACAAGGGCGATGTACTTGAGGACAATATTATGGAAATGGAAGAGGATGTAGATGAAGACGAAATGGGAGATAAGATACTGCGTGAAAAGTTTGACAGAGCACTGAAAGACCTGAGTCGAAACAAGGCCCCGGGAGTAGACAACATTCCATTAGAACTACTGACAGCCTCGGGAGAGCCAGTCATGACAAAACTCTACCATCTGGTGAGCACGATGTATGAGACAGGCGAAATACCCTTAGACTTCAAGAAGAATATAATAATTCCAATCCCAAAGAAAGCAGGTGTTGACAGATGTGAAAATTACCGAACTATCAGTTTAATAAGTCACAGCTGCAAAATACTAACGCGAATTCTTTACAGACGAATGGAAAAACTGGTAGAAGCCGACCTAGGGGAAGATCAGTTTGGATTCCGTAGAAATGTTGGAACACGTGAGGCAATACTGACCTTACGACTTATCTTGGAAGAAAGATTAAGAAAAGGCAAACCTACGTTTCTAGCATTTGTAGACTTAGAGAAAGCTTTTGACAATGTTGACTGGAATACTCTCTTTCAAATTCTGAAGGTGGCAGGGGTGAAATACAGGGAGCGAAAGGCTATTTACAATTTGTACAGAAACCAGATAGCAGTTATAAGAGTCGAGGGGCATGAAAGGGAAGCAGTGGTTGGGAAAGGAGTGAGACAGGGTTGTAGCCTCTCCCCGATGTTATTCAATCTGTATATTGAGCAAGCAGTAAAGGAAACAAAAGAAAAATTCGGAGTAGGTATTAAAATTCATGGAGAAGAAGTAAAAACTTTGAGGTTCGCCGATGACATTGTAATTCTGTCAGAGATAGCAAAGGACTTGGAAGAGCAGTTGAACGGAATGGACAGTGTCTTGAAAGGAGGATATAAGATGAACATCAACAAAAGCAAAACAAGGATAATGGAATGTGGTCGAATTAAGTCGGGTGATGCTGAGGGAATTAGATTAGGAAATGAGACACTTAAAGTAGTAAAGGAGTTTTGCTATTTAGGGAGTAAAATAACCGATGATGGTCGAAGTAGAGAGGATATAAAATGTAGACTGGCAATGGCAAGGAAATCGTTTCTCAAGAAGAGAAATTTATTAACATCGAGTATAGATTTAGGTGTCAGGAAGTCGTTTCTGAAAGTGTTGTATGGAGTGTAGCCATGTATGGAAGTGAGACATGGACGATAACTAGTTTGGACAAGAAGAGAATAGAAGCTTTTGAAATGTGGTGCTACAGAAGAATGCTGAAGATAAGGTGGTTAGATCACGTAACTAATGAGGAGGTATTGAATAGGATTGGGGAGAAGAGAAGTTTGTGGCACAACTTGACTAGAAGAAGGGATCGGTTGGTAGGACATGTTTTGAGGCATCAAGGGATCACAAATTTAGCATTGGAGGGCAGCGTGGAGGGTAAAAATCGTAGAGGGAGATCAAGAGATGAATACACTAAGCAGATTCAGAAGGATGTAGGTTGCAGTAGGTACTGGGAGATGAAGAAGCTTGCACAGGATAGAGTAGCATGGAGAGCTGCATCAAACCAGTCTCAGGACTGAAGACCACAACAACAACAACCGCAGAGTACACCCGCGGCGCTGTCCGCTGGATCTGTCACTGTTTTCAGATAGCCCCCGGTTGTCCCAAACTTTATTGTTGTATTACTGAATGACTGTAAGAGCAAATCATGTTTCGGAGAACAAAATGATTGCTTGAATTATTACCTAAATCATGAATTTCTGTGACGAAACGATATTTATTCTCCCGGTACATATGACAAGTATACAGCATTGCATAATCACAAGCATATCATCCAAGGAGAAGTTTATTTTAGATCTGAAACGATGTGATGATTTTCAGAATCCACAATGGCTCCTCTAACTCTCTACATCAGCCCTTTGAGCGCTCCATGCCGCTTGGTGCGTCTAGTGGCTGGTATTGTTGGAGTTGACTTGAAAATAGTGAACGTAAACGATCTTGCTAAGGACCTGAAGACGCCTGAGATGTTGAAGGTAACATATATATAACATATATAATCAGTATAGTTTAAGTATTAATAAGCGCAAAAAGTAACTGAAGAAGTCTGTTTATCTATCGCCATTACTTGTTGTAAACTACTATCTAAAATTACCAACATTCTCTGTGAATTTTAGAATGTATTCAGAAATCACGTAGAAAACGAGTCGAAGTGTGGATCTTGGAGTATCTGAAGAATAATATACTTTATCAAGTATTTTATACAGCTTTACTTTGCAACAGTGTTGTTTGGCTACAACAAGTGGTTTTATTGAGTGTCTGTTAATTTTTTATTATAGAAATGTGGTGCCTGGAAAATAAATACATTTATACTCCTTAATTTCTTCTCTAGACGTCCTTTCATCATAAATTGATATCTCAGATGTCATATGTCTACTTTTTTGTGATTCTTTTCCTTATTTCAGAAAAACCCACAACACACTGTGCCGACGCTGGAGGATAATGGCCTGTACATTGCTGAGAGGTAAGGCTACAGACTTAATAGTGAACAGTGTTACTACTCCTCGAAGAATAGCAGTGCCCAATCAATATATCCCAAAATCAGTCTTCGAAAGCAGAAAGAAAATTTAGTGTTTTGTAATGTTTTGGTTTCAGTATAATGTACCTTTCTTCTCATCCTTATGACTTGTTGTTAGCCGGCCGTTGTGGCCGAGCGGTTCTAGGCGCCCAGTCCGGAACCGCGCTGCTGCTATGGTCGCAGGTTCCAATCCTGCCTCGGGCATGGATGTGTGTGATGTCCTTAGGTTAGTTAGGTTTAAGTAGTTCTATGTCTGGGGGACTGATGACCTCAGATGTTAAGTCCCGTAGTGCTCAAAGCCATTTGAACCATTTAAATTTGTTGTTCCCTTGGGATGAAAATGAGCAACACCTTATTACGATACCAAAAGCAATGAGAAGCTGTTGGTACCTGTATGATGCATCTCGTAACTGAAAGTCACTTCTGTTTCGAAAAGTTTCCTGTTAGTAAATTGCTTACTAACAACAATCGGCTTTATTTGAGAGAGAAAACTTCTGTTTGATATTGAAAGAAAAATAGGCCCCTCTTGAGTTTGTCAGAAAATGTAGTTAGTAGCCGCACTGGATTAGCCGAGCGGTCAGTTCGGCGCTAGCGGCCGTGCGAAGCGGAGGTCCGATACTTCCGCCTGTGCGGCGTGTGCGAGTGTTTGTTTACTTGCGGACTTAGTCTGCGCGCGGGCTAATAACAACGATCATGGCGAACAAGTACAGGAAAACTACATTACGATTCAATTTCCGCAAAGACTACGAACGACCAAAGGCTTTAGCAGTGGAACGATTCATTCGAGAGGAAGTCAAGATACCGCCAAACGATATTGTCGGAATTCACCTGTCCATCATTAGTCCCACGGTGTATGTTAAGATGGTAAATGACGCGGCGTGTGAGAGAATTCTACAGGCGACAAAAGCAGGTCTCCGATTTGGCCATAGTGACGGGAATGTCGGCACGGTAACTGTAGAACATGCTGGTCTGGGTGTACGGACAATACGTGTTTTCGTGTTTTTGAGCTGCCATTTGAGCTCCCGGCTGAAGAAGTTATCGAGGCTTTTACGCCATACGGCACGGTACGTGGTCACACGGCAGAACGCTGGACACAATTCGCCACGTACCATGTTCTTAACGGAGTGCGACAGATCACTATTGATCTTTAGAAGCATGTACCGTCCTGTCTGACAATTGGTGGTTGTCGGGCGGTGGTGATTTACGATGTTCAACCGCGTACATGTTCTGGCTGTGGCCAGGAGGGACACCTCAGGTCGAACTGTATGCAACGGCGGATTACGCAACTGCCTTCAGATGTGCGGGAGCCATCGCCGGCAATGACATTACTACCGATCACCTATGCCAAAGCCCTCACTGCGTCTGCTGATGACCGAAAGGACACAGCCCCGGTGGAAGATCAAGATGGCACTCTCCGAAACCTTGTCGCAGACGTCGGGATGACAGAGGATGCTGCTCCATCGAGCATACAATCGACGGCGACAACATCAGATGAGACCGAACTCCCACCAAGCACACCGATAGTACACGAAACAGTTCCAGCCACTACGGATGCTGTTCCGTCTGGAACGCACTCTGAGACGACAACATCAGTTTCGACCGAACCTCCGCCAAATACAACGATGGGACTCGAAACACCAGGTTCCTACGGATGCTTTTCTGTCGGGCAGCCGTGATTCCCTACAATCTGAGGACACGGAAGGAAGATCACGCAAACAACGTTCCCCGAAAAGGAGGAAACGACGGCGTCGCACGACATCTCCTCGGGATGACTCCCCTTGCCCCGACGACGATGCGCATGTGGACCAAGACGATACAACAGCCTCTACGAAACAGGATGAGGCAATGGGAACTGTTCGATCAGACCCACAGCGGTCTGTCACATTGACGGTACCGGGACGTGGTCCTGCTGAAGAGGAATCACAGCCAGTTGGCTCTCCAGACGCAGATGCTGTGGCTATGGACACGAATACATCACAGCCTGAAAAGATGTGGTATGACGATATTGAGGAGGCGCCGGACGTCATACAGAGGCAGCCGGCGCTCACGGAGACGGCCTAATAATTGCTGAAGGTGAAGGGAGAGGGGCGAGAGCACGTCTTCTAACTCAGCCCCTAGCGCCGATGCAGGGAGATGTTGTTGCGCCTCGACAGAGTGGGATTCAACGCCATGCGAACCGTATTGCGACATTAAATATAAATGACGTGCGTTCACCGGCCAAAATACACCTACTGAAGGAAACGATTTGGGCATCTGATGTGGATATTTCTTTGCTGCAGGAAGTCCACATAGCTGCACTCCCATACATCGCAGGCTACCAATCCTATTCGTCGCATGAAGATCACAATGGGAGTTGGGTGGCAGTTTACGTGCGAGATGGCTTCCCAGTGGAAAACGTGTGTTATCTTCCGTCGGCCAGGGGAATGGCTTTCACGATGTTTGGGACACGCATCATCAATCTTTATGCACCGTCGGGAAATAATTGGCGGCGGGAAAGGGCGCGATTTTATGCAGAAGACATTACCCCACTATTCCATGGACGTTATGAATGTGTAATAATTGGTGGAGATTTCAACTGTGTTCTCAGCCAGAAAGACCAATGGCCGCAAGCAAACATCAGCCAGGAGTTGCGAATCGTTGTCAACGACCTTGTACTTAGTGACACGTGGGAATTACGACATGGAGATGCACCGGGATACACCTATGTGACACGTCATTCGGCGAGCAGATTAGGTCGCATTTATATCTCACGGGCTCATGCAAATGATGTCCAGGACGCGGAACGCTGGCCATTGGCATTTTCCGACCACAGCGCTTACATCTGTACGGTGCTTCTTCCCCGTAGAGAGGTGTGGAACAGTAAGGCCCCGTGGAAACTAAACATTCACCATCTACATGATCCTGAATGCCGTCAACGGATCCTTGAGACATGGACGATGTGCGAGCGAAGGGTTGGAAGGTATACGACGATACTTGATTGGTGGCTGACTTGTGCTAAACCGGCGCTTCGCCGTACGTTCATCTCATATAGCAGGGAGATGGCAGAATGGCGCCGCCGTACGACCGACTTTTATTTTGCAGCACTGCGCGACCTGGATGATGATCCGCCGGGACAGGACATCTGGATCGAACGCAAAAGGATAAAAGCTAAACTGGTGGCTTTAGCTCGGAAACATCTTCAGGGAACCATGGTGCGCGCCAGATGTCACGATACGATAAGGCACGAGATTCCTTCTATGCACCACGTCGTGAATGAACGAAAGCAACGACGACGTGTTTTTGTACGGGAATTAATTACCCGCGAAGACCGAAGAGTGACGCGTCAAGCGGACATTGTCTCTGCATTCGTCGACCATTACCAACACATCTATCGGGAAGAAGCAGCCCCTGTCGATGACCTCGACCCTATAGCCACGTACGTCTCCCGTACACTGACGGTGGAAGCCGCGGGAACCTTACTGGAAGCCATTAGCTGTGAGGAAGTACATGATGCGATCGCACACGGTGCGTTGAATCGGTCCGCAGGCATTGATGGGCTTCCTGCTGAATTTTATCGAGCATTTCGCAACGAAATGGCACCGCGATGGAGGAGATGTTAAATTCCGATGCGCCTACTCCACCGGCTATTATGGAAGGCCTCTTGGTGCCAGTACATAAACCGAAGCCAGGAATTACGGTCACACATTATCGCCCCATCACCCTGCTTAATGCCGACTATAAGATCTTTGCACGGTTGCTAGCGTCCCGATGTCGTATGTTAATTCGTAGCGTTCTCTCTCCAGAACAGACGACACCGGGTGGATCGGTGAATGTTCAAACAGCTACTGGCGAATGCCGTAATGTGATAGCGCTGGCGGAGGAGTGCCGGCTCAAAGCGGCGATGGTGGCAGTGCTTTTGGTAAGGTGCGCCACAACTATCTGTACGCTGTACTGGAACAAATGGGATTTCCAGACCGTTTTAATGGTCTCATTAGAAGGATATACGGGGGCGCACAATCCTTGGTACAGGTTAATGGGCGTGTAGCAGGGCCCATTCAAATTCGACGATCCATTCGCCAGGGCTGCCCTCTTTCGATGCTGCTGTTCGCGATAGCGTTGGAACCATTAATTGAGAGGCTAACCAATTCTCTTTCTGGGATAGAACTACGGGGCTACACCTTTAAATGTCGTGCGTATGCGGACGACCTCCTGCTGCTCGTTCGTTCTGAGGAAGAGGTGAAGACGGTCCTTGAACTGTTGTTGGCCCACAGTGTGACGGCGGGTAGTGCAGTGAACATGAACAAATCGGCGGCACTGCCGGTTGGAAGGTGCCTTACGCCGGAAGAAATCAATCCGCTTCCTTATGTGCAACGATTCCGCTATCTCGGCATAGACTTTACCTCATCTGTTAAACATACTGCTGCAGTTAACTACCGACGTATTTTACAGACAACACGAACCATGGTCCGACAACATCTCCTATGGCGCCTTGATCCTTTGCAGCGAGTCATCTGAACACTAACGTGGTTTCTCGAATGGTTCATATTTCGCAGATCCTGCCCCTACCACTCACGCTCGGACGTCGACTTCAATCAGCACTAGGCTATTTTGTGATGATTGGATCGCCCCTCAAGGTGCGACACGAAACGGTCACGCTCCCTACGGACAAGGGGGGACGAGGACTTACGAATGTTCACTGCCGAGCGACGGCGCTCCTTCTAGCCACGATTTGCAGGCAATGGCGTAGCGGGCGTGATTCCCTTACATCCCGCCTACTGGATCTCCTGGTTCCAGCGTTCCTCACACCTCCGGTGGCGGTGGGCAACATTACGCTAGATTTTGCGCATGTATCAACATTTATCGTGGAACTTAGTTATGTCAGAGACGAGTTTCCGCGCACGAGACCGCCATGCGCGAAGGATTTTTATGTTTGGCTGCTACAGCGGATAAGTCGTAATGTCATTGAACTCAAACACCCCAGGTTGCATTGGCCGAAGATTTGGAGACATGTGCACCAAAAATTCCTTCCTAGCTTCGTTCGGGCACTGTGGTTCTCTGTCGCCTGTGGCAAGTTCAACACCAACCAACGGCTCCATGCAATTGGACTAGTGGACACTCCACTATGCCCGAAATGTCTCCAAGTGGATAACGACCATCACCGCTTAACTTGTATCGCGGTGGAGGACGTATGGCTCCTAGGAAGACAGATGGTGGCTTGCTACCTCCGTGTGACCCCCCAACAGATTACACCTGCTTCCTTCTTACATCCGGAGAGTGACTACTTTCCGGCGACTAAATCACAGTCGATCATCTGGGTCAAAGGTTGGACGATCGCGTACCTCTATGGGGATGCTGCCAAGTCGCGACTTGACTTTTGGTATTTCTTGCAACAAGCCCACAATGATGTTCGTAGATAGTCACACTATCGGAAAACCTTTGCCAAGTATCTTCAGGCAGTCTTCCTCGACCCCCCACGCAGTTGGGATGTGCCGGGTGCAGTCGGTGTGCACTTTTGACAGCTGATAATGAACCTCACGCTTCTCTCACCACTTAATATGTAATTCACATACTATATGATGAAATGATCTACATGTTCCTTTTAACAGAGTGATCTTTATTGAAAATAAATAAATAAATAAATAAATAAAACAAAAAAAGCGGTCTAGGCGCTGCAGTCATGGACTGTGCGGCTGGTCTCGGCGGAGGTTCGAGTCCTCCCTCGGGCATGGGTGTATGTTTTTGTCCTTAGGATAATTTAGGTTAAGTAGTGTGTAAGCTTAGAGACTGGTGACCTTAGCAGTTAAGTCCCGTAAGATTTCACACACATCTGAATTTTTGTAGTTAGTATTTTTTCTTTTCAGAGCATTTCTGGCATTGGAAATGTGTTTTTGCTTTTTAGACACATCGCAAGTCGGCAGACTGACGACTGCTTTATACTGTCTCCTAAAACGATAAAGCTACATATTTTTGATCCATAAACAGCATTACGCACGCAGTTAAAGCTGTCAGCAGGTATAATGGCTTTTTTGTCTGGTTCTGGAGGTTAACTTTTCCTAAATGCTTTTTCACCCACACAAAATTTTCGTTTTTGGAAACTATCCTGTCTGTCCTTATACGAGAACATAAAAAATACTGTTTTGGCAACGTTACTGTTAAAATTTTCAGATTATTAATGAAGAAATAAGGAATTATGGAAGAAGATAGCTTGGTAAGGATGGGTAGTAGTGTGTTGTGTCGAAAATAATGATCAAAACAAAAACGTTTAAATTTAAAATAAGTTATGTTAATATTCTCTTGAGAACTGAGTTCTAAATGCAAGCACAGTACTGGGTATTCGTTGTCTAGGCTATGGCTGCATACGTCGCTGACAGTCCAAAATTGCATATGTGTATGCTGCACCTAAATAGTTGTATGTGCACAGTATAAATGAAGACGACGTAATCTATTCACAGAGTGAGTTTGTGTTACAGTTGAGTCCGAGTTGGTTCTTCATTCATAATAATTGACGTTCTAGGGAATGGAGCACACACAGTATTATATTTGAGCCTAAGTATTCCACTGGTAACATGTTACGTTCTTCGGCCGCAGTTCACAAAAGGCATTACGTGAGGCAGCTCTCGTGAAGTTAACTCTTACCTCGATCTTCCTTGGGCGCACTGAGTTGAGACAAGACAAAAGAGACCACAGAATCATCTGCAGTCTCCAGAAATCACTGGAGTCACATTCAGCGTGCCTCTTGTTATAAACTCATCGATCTTATGTCTAATGCTTATACGAAGTAAACCACTGCATCACTTGCAATGAAGTTCTGTCAACGGTAGGTTCTAAGAGAAAGAGATTGTCCATACCATTATTTCAGTGTAATGAGTACTTTCCTGCATTCAGTGCAAAAAAGGGTTTGTACCTGCCTACATTACTAACCTTCCCATTGCCACATAGATGTCTTTGGGCTAATAACGGTTGTTTGTTATGGACAACCTTGCTACTGTAGTTAAGACTCATAGCATCTGAACTGCTTCACTTCCTATCTGTTCCATGGAAATCTTATACAAGCAGTATTTGCTTGAAGTATGCTTGAGAAGCGGTCAAATTCGAAGGAACAAATGCTTTTAAATAGAAAAAAGTGGTATACGCATTATCTGAGAAGCCACTATCAATTAAATGTATAATAAGCATTAAATAAGTAGAGTCCGAAGCTTTACTTCATCAGTACACGATTCGTTTCATTTTCTGTGGTTCCATTAGTAGTTAGTGAGTCTTAACACAGTTTATTTAAATATCTCTCGAATATGTTTTGTTACATTTTACTGAGAATTCTTCAACTTTCTTAAGCCTTGAGAATGCTAGCTCTGAATCAGTAAAATTGAAAGTTCCCAGGAAAGTGGTTTTCTCAACTTTTTGTGAGTAATTTTATGCACAGCAACAGTCTTCATGCAGACACTTTTGAAGGTTGTCTCTCATGTCATATTGCGTGTGTTTGAGTGTTATGACATTTCATTGTAGAAAAATGTGTAAGTGTACAATTTATTAGTGGACTATTTTTGAAATCAAGAGGATCTCCAAACAAAAAAATAATATAATCCACATTTCTTAGGTTCATAGAAAATCAAAATTGTATATGGTAGTAATTATACTCACTCCTCGGTGCAGTAGTTTTGCGTGGCACGGAGCAAATTCCACCGAAAGGGCTAAGCAAGACGCGGCAGACAAAATTCGTCGTATTTTTCACTAAAATTATTACAAATACAAACGCAACACACGAAAAGCTAATTAGTGCTAATATCTACAGTTTTGTTCGTGTATTTAGGAAGAGTATATTAACTTACGTGGCAGATATGAATACGTACTACTATCGTCATTATTTTACGTTTTCCCTCCTGAACTCCATCTGGAAGGCTTGCAGTGGCAGCAAGGGTTGTAATGTTTCATTATCTTGTAAATAGTAATAGTGTAGTTCAAATGGTTCACATGGCTCTGAGCACTATGGGACTTAACATCTGAGGTCATCAGTCCCCTAGAACTTAGAACTGCTTAAACCTGACTAACCTAAGGACATCACACATATCCATGCCCGAGGCAGGATTCGAACCTGCGACCGTAGCGGTCGCGCGGTTCGAGACTGAAGCGCATAGTGCCGCTCGGCCACAACGCCCGGCAATAGTCTAGTAAAATAATACACATAATTATATAGATAATTAAATATTCCAGCATAATTTAGTTGATCATGTTTTGTACATGCAAGCATTTTATGTTGAGTCCGTAGGGATAGAAATGATCTGAGCATAGAGAAACAAAACGGTTGCTGCTGAAAGGTAGTCTCATTCAAAATGCCACTGAGCAGCTGAAATACCTATCAGAATGAAATTAATTCGCAAAAGTTAACCAGATTTAAATCTCCTTCTTTCTGTAATGAATACAATCTCAATAACTTTTCGTTATGTATAAATTCCCAGTATTTCTGAGCCTACTCTTTAGTAATATTTTTGTTTTTTGCAAACAGCCGCGCCATAGCCATGTACCTTATTTCTAAGTACGGAAAGAACGATGCTCTCTACCCGAAAGATGTCAACAGGCGGGTCCTCGTCGACCAGAGACTGTTTTTTGACCAAGATTTCTACAGCAGGATTGTGAGTGTTTTCGTAAGTATCACTTTATTTCCCTCTTTCACACTTGTCTAAATAAGTATTCTTCCATTTTTCAACGTCCTTACGTAAAAGTGACTTTATGTGCCGACTATCGAACGATACAACGTAGGAGGGAGTAGAAGAACTGACGTTTACAATGTTAAGTTCCTGGGTTCGCTGCCAGATGAGTTCGTCGAAATGAAGCGATGTTTCAGTGAGTATCACTCTCATGATCCTCAGGTGAAGTATCGGAATGGAATCTGAGTCACGGTTTTACAGGTGGTACCAGGGTTTGGTATGCACACTGTCAGTGGCCCAGGAGTGGGGTAGGTGCAGGTCGCGTATGAATCTTTTCATCAACAGCGAGAAAGTTGAATCCCTGCTTTGAGACAACTGTGTGTTAGCAGCTGTTGGCAGCTTTCAATTGAAATCTGGGGAGCGGTATTAGGCCCACACGAACGTTCATTTATAAGACGGCTTGTAGCAAAGGGCAGTCACCTGAAATTAGCGGCCTAGAATTCTTGTTTTTGTAAATTAAAAATAAATGAAATGGAAAGAATCGCTGGTATTTCTTATTACATTAAAATAGTTGAACAAAAACTAACTGGTGAAAATGCTACTACTTTTTTACTTTAACCTGTGAATTCATAAGAGATAATGATCTTGATTTTTATGCCCTGAAACGTCACCCCTTTACATCAAATCTGACCCGTATGTGAATAACTGCAATCTGCGTAATTTTATTTTAAGTTTCTTAGTGGCAAGAAGTTTCCCAAAACGCAACGAAATAATTAAAGGAGGTTTATCAAGAGTTAACCAAGTCAAAACAAACTTTAATCCTTGCAATATCCATCCCGCAGCTACTCACTATGCATGTGAAATAATTGGGTTTATAGATTGACTCCGTTCCATTCAAATGTTTTTGTTTTCTATGTCTTTCAACGGCCAGTAATTTGAAAACTTGAGTCAGTTTAGCAGCAGATATCGTCTCGATGTCTCCATCTTCACTGGCTAGTGTCTACAGCGTCATAAATTTTACTGTAGAACTGAAAACCTTATTTAATAAAACTGTAATCTCTACTTCAAGCAGATTATTCCCTCACAGCTTTTCTTCTAATTAAAATGAACATTGCACGTTTCGAGATTGTAGTTCTTGATCAACACATTTAATGTTAAGGAATACGAGGAAGATCAATCTGAACGCAAACCAGGGGGTATGAAAATAAGCTTAAAAAATTATACTCAGATCTAATATAATGACCAAATACTTGACTACCACATATCGTGTTACGTCTACAAATCCATTTAGACGGGCATTATGTCCTTACATTACCATCCGGATACAACAGGCAAAAAGAAAATCTACCGCATATTAGAGTTAATGCTCGAAATATTATTTTACGAATGAAGGGCAACGAGACAAGCCATTTGAATAAAAACGTAAATTGATCCCACGCGTTACGAAAAATGGAATGTACGGAAAAGATCTTACATTTCCAGCACTAGACTCGACAGCAAAGTGTATCCCTGGAAGAAATCTAATGCTCCATAATCTGAAAACCACGCAATATGCAATCACATAACAGCAGCGCAAACGCACTAGCCAGCAACTATCTCGTCATAATCCAGAGCAAAGTCGATTGAACGCACCCAAGTCACCCTCGCAAGATACAGCGTCTATATTAAATGGTGGAATCGGCAAATCGACATCTAGGCAACAGGCGGAAGGCAAGAGTGTGTCTTTGCCGGCTACTGGGTCTCGAACAAATTCTGTCACCAAACTTCACTACCGTCTGAGTCCCCTCAGAGCCCATGCGACTTGCTGAGCCACAATTTACAGTTTCGACCCAGATATGTACTACCTATCACACGGGCTTAAGTCAATAGATCTTCGAGGCAGACAAGTGCTTATCGGTGCGTGCATAAATACGTGGCATTTAAGTCCCTAACAGCAGACGCCTTTCGCTATGTGACATCGGAAGGCTGTTGATACCTATTCTTGCACAAGGGACCGCTGCTTATTTAAAACATATAATAATAAAATTGACAGAAGTTAGAAACCACCTACATTACAATGAGTATACCAAAGGGAGTATGGTGGTGCATCATACAGACGTTATGGCGTCGTGAATGATTCATCAATTTCGTACTATAACTGAGTAATACATTTTGACGTCACGAACAAAATAACAAACATGGCCACTGATGACACTGAACACACATGAAAAGCCAGGTAAAGATGCAAAAATGTTTAACAACGGTTCACATTAAATGGAAAGTTATACAGCAAAAACCATAAATACATCACTACAAAATTCCGGATGAGGAGAATAACAATATATAAAAGCCAAGTCTAAGATGAAAGAGAAGGGATAAAACAGATGAAGACTAGGCGGCACAGTAACTACGTGTCGTATTCCATGGACAAAGAGTGTAAGGTGTATGCTTCGCCGGCGATGGGCGAGGCATGACAGAATCTCTGACCAGAGAGTAGTTTATTGTTAGTTGTTGCTTGTCGCGAGTCTGCGCTAATCTGCGCGAGTCGACAGTAGTAGCGAGTGGACGGTAGTAGTCGGCGGGAGTCGGCATGCGTCGGCTGTGTGCTCTGTTCGCGCCTCTGGTCAGGACTCTGGAGGATGAGTATTGTTGTAGAAAGTAAAGAAGCAGCCTTGCGCATAATTAATAATATATGTTAATTGTAATTTAATTTGTTCAAAAAAATGCCCCAATAATAATTTTTACAATATAAAGTAACTTTTTTTAAAGAAAAGTATTCATTTCAATTTAAAGAATTTTTCCAATGCATTATCATTGCTTCCAAGAATAAAAAAAAAAATATACGCCAGCATTGCACGAAGCTGTGTCGATAAATAAGAGCAGAAATAGTTGCAGTTTTTATTGAGGTAAGAATTTTTGCTTTTGTTATTCAGAATACAGGGCCGAAGGTCAGCGCTTCTGTCCTTATAAAATTTACCTGATATTATTATTTCTGTTAGGAGGTTACATTTCGTTCATGGTTCATTATTTAATTTATATTATCGTGTGGTTTAATGGTCAATTATCATTCATTAATTTTTGTGGGGAGGTTACGCTTGGCACCATTCTCATTTTTCATTGAATAATTTCTGCTGGGAGGTTACACTTGGCGACATCCGGCCAGGATCTTATTTCTTTGTGAATCTTCTGAGAACTAGTCATATATCTGCTCTTAATTACTTAAACGTAGATAGCATCTGGCGCAACGCATTTTACTAATTTGTCACTCTTTCTTCCACAGATCATCGGCAATTTCTTGCTCTTTGTTGTATTTGTGTTTGTTGCATTTTTGCATTGTGTTTGTTTCATTTGTGAATAATTCTGATTTTTTGATTTGTGAAAAATGCCGCGAAAAACTGTTAACAGTACATCGCGATGTGTAATGAGTGAAATAACCGACTCGAATAATTTGACCGATAGTACTTGCGACACGCAGTGTAATGATGACAATCCTCCATTTGTAGACAATCAGTGCGTACCGACAACTAATATTGATTTTGATCCTAGTGATGAGCAAACGAATTCAGTTGTGTCGTCTGTTAATTTGACGACAACTGATGACGCGGGACGTTCTATTACAATGAACGCTGCCCAGCTTGACACACCCGGTTTGCAAAATTTACGTAATGAACAGACAAAATTTTTTAACGAAAATGAACAGTTTAATCAGAGTACGACAGATTTATTTGATTCCGGTGTAGTGACTAACAGTGCACATCCGATTGGCAAACATTTTCAAGAATCACAAAATAACCAAATGGTTACACAAAACGTGACAATTGCAAGTATGCCATCAAACAGCACAGTGAATAGAGCCGCTAAGTGTAGTTGGGATCAAGTTATGGCATTTTTACGACAAATGAATGAAAAACAGGACAACAATTATAAACAACTTAATGAAAATTCCATACAACAGAATGAAAGAGAAGACTACAATAACAAACAGCTTAATGAAAATTTCAAACAACTTAGTGAACAGAACAAACAACTTAATGAAAAACAAGACAACCTTAATGAAAAATTAGACAACAATTCCAGACAGCTTAGCGAACAGATTACAGCCGTTGCCACGCAGTGTCATGATACTAAAGAACAATTACGTGAGGAAATTGAGGCTTGTGCTAGTAATAGTAGTGAAGAAACTAGATCTGTTGCACAAGAATTAGGTAATAGACATGCAGGTACAACAGAATCAGTTAGAGATGAAATTAGTGCAGTCACTGAACAATGTTCAGAAAACGCAACACAGATACGCGACGAGTTTAATTTAAAGTCACCAGAACTTTCACACAGTCTGGATACGGAAGTTGATAAGAAATTTGAACAACAGATCAGTCAAATTGACGAAAGTATCAAGGTAACAGAGATGAAAGATGTTTCAGTCACTAACACTTCACAGCAGGCGCCACATTCCGAACATTTGTCACATTCACACAGCCAGTGTAACTTAGGCAATTTACAGAGACTACGCGACTTAAAATCCGAAAAGACACAAACAGATTCATATGCAATCGTGAACATATTCACACATTCAGAGACGATAACGTTGATTACGAGCAATTTTTATCCGTAAGAAAATGTAAGGAATTTAAAAATGACAGAGCACAGGTATACGCTTTGAACTGGATACGTCGATTTATTTTTGTACTTTCACCAGCTTGGTCTGTAACGCAGAAACTAGCTTTGAACTGGATACGACAATTTGCTCTTGAATTTTTACCAACATTTCATGTAATGCAGAAACTAGAATTAGCATGGATTCAGCAATTTGCTTCTGAATTTTTAACGGCATTGCCTGTAACGCAAAAACTAAAGTTTATTTGCAGTGCGTAATAAACCTCAGGGGATTCATTACGCTTTAATGTGTATGTGCCGTAGCGTGCACAGGGCCCCGAGCCGCAGTAGTGCTGTTTCATGTTTAGTTTTCTGCACTGCTGCCTTCTCTTCTACTATCCTTTATATCTACCAAAACAGCTCTTCAACTATTGCTCTACCTAGGATTAAGAAAAGTGTAAAGAAAACCCGATATGACAAGTTTTTACCGAAAGTGACAATTTTTCATTAGACGCTCAAGTAATGACAACCACGAGAACTTTAATATCAGAGAAAATTTTAATCATCAGTATGTGTAAAATTATCAGCAATAGCGAACACATTTTGGTAGCAATAGAGGTTTTTCTCCGCAATAGCAACAAAACCAGCCGGTTAGCATACCTAACCAACAATGCAGTCTACAAGGTCAACCAGGCTTTAATGTTTCGCCGCGTACACGTATAGCGTCGGCCTCAACAAATAGTAACGCACAGCAACAAGGGAATCAGTACGTACAGAAAACACACCATTTCAATTCCTATCGCAATGCACCGTATAGAAATGACTATCACGACAGACGTAAAAATAATGAGCACAATTTCCAGCGTACATTTAATAACAGTCTATCTTATCAGCAGCAAGATCATCCGCAAAAACATATTATCATGAATGAACCAGACAGTAAATATCATCCCGAGCGTAATACGTCAGGAAGAAATAACAGAACAGTACAAATAGTGGAAATGCCACAGCATCCTCCCGAAAATAATAACACGTCAGATAGAATTTGACCAGATACAGTACAGGTTGCATCTTCCAGTAACGCAAGCAATACTTTTGACACGCAGAATCTTGTTCACGAGAATGTTATTTGAAACATGCTTTGTTGAATGCACCACTTTTATCGCACCCAGATCTTACCAGAAATTTTTCCATTGCCACCGACAGATCTAACACCGCTTTAGACGAACATATTTTTCAGGAAATTGAAGAAGATGGTTGTACACTAATTAAAAACATCGCTATTGCAAGTCGCATTCTGTGACCTGCTGAACGAAATTATTCTGTTACTGAACTTGAAACATTATGTGTTGTATGGGCTTTTACTAGATTTAGGCATTTTCTTTATGGAAGACACACTACCGTTTATACAGACCATAGAGCGATACAATTTTTACTTTCCGCTAAATTTACACACGACAGATTAAGCAGATGGAAACTTTATCTACAGGAATTTAATTTTACAATTGTTCACATTCCCGGCGCACAAAATATTGTAGCAGATGCACTATCCCGTTCTCTCAGCAACAGTCAGCAAGACAATGCAACCAACTTCTGCAAAGCAAATTTCAGCGTCATGTACATTCAACAAGTTGCATTTGAAATTTTCTTTTCGTCGTCATTACAAGACATAGCACAAGAGCAGAATAAAGACAACGTATGGAAAGAGATTAAACACCTTTGGCAAGATAGGAATAATGTTACCATTATAAACCATTACACTGTACGCAATGATATTCTGTTTCCGCTCTCATCCTGACAGCAACAATTGGTTATTATGCATTCCTGACGAACTTGTTAACAAATTAATCTGGTATACTCATTTAAGTTACGCACATTACGGAGCCAGAAAATGTTTTCTTATATTGAGACAGAACTGTTATTTTACCAACATGGAGAAGCGTATTCGACGAGTTTTAGCGTCATGTAAAATCTGCCAGAAAGCTAAATCAGATACGACTTCACATATTCCTCCATTACATCCCATTGTACCTGTTAAATTGAGACATATGGCCGCTGTAGACATTTTTGGTCCGATTCCCAGAACTAATAGAGGTTTTTGCTTCATCTTTGTCGCTGTTGAACTCACTTCAAAATTTGTTACCTTCACTCCGTTACGCAAAGCTACTGCTAAAACTGTTTCGAAAGCATTTGTAAAACATTTTCTATTTCATGTAGGGCATGTGTTGAAAGTAATTTCCGACAATGGACCACAGTTTCGATCTGCTATATGGACACGTATGTTACGAGCTAGAAACATTTCTCATATATATATATATATATATATATATATATATATATATATATATATATATATATATATATATATATATATCCAGGTACCATGCTTCTTCGAACCCTTGTGAACGATTAATGAAAGAAATTGGTAAACTGTGTAGAATTTACTGCCATAAAAAACATATTGATTGGAACACACACATACTCTCATTCCAAGATGTAATTAATTCCATACCGAATGAATCTACTATGCTATCTCCGTCTGTTATACTGAAAAATGTTGAACCACCTAACAAAATTAAAGAATTAGTAACATTTCCCACAACTCGTCGACTACGACACCATGAAATAATTGACATTGCGCTGAACAACATCGAACGTGCCGCAGAGCGCCGGAGAAGACAGCAAAAACAGGTTTGTACACGCCGTGACTTTCACGTTGGACAGAAGATATTAGTACGTACACACTATTTATCCAACAAAGGAAAGAGTAGATGCAGTAAATTTGAGCTTCTATACGCAGATCCATATCGGATTCGCAGTATTCCTCACCCCAATGTAGTACACGTCGAAACTTTGAGAACCATAAAAACCAAAGGGAACCACCACATATCCAACATCAAACCTTTTATTGAATGAAGATACTTTATGATTTATCACACTGTAATGCCATTTCCTAATTTTCTTTATGACCGCTTATGCAATTATATTCACATGAACACCTACTGATGATTATCGTAATTTTTTCTTGGCAAGTGCCCGGCAAGGTAAGGTTAGCAGGTCGCTTTTCTTGTCGTTACACATTAGGCAGTGCACATTTTCCAGATAAAATTACGTATCTTACGAATAATTATGCAATTCTATCTAGTGATATATTAATTTTATCAAATTTTGTCTCTATTAAAGTCTTCAATTCTCGCCTCTATTAACTACACAACATACAAGCTGTACACAAACAAGATCTCATTTCTTGTCGTTATACACCCTAGACCGTGCATATCTTCCATTTTTATGTATGTATGATTGTTTTCCTGTTTTGTTTGTATGTACTATGAAATATTTACGATAGAACAAACACCAGTTGACTTTAACATTTTGCCTTATGATAGCTAAACATCGTGACTACTTTACTTTTTTTTTGCTGCTACATTGTGATACACTGTGTACATTTTTGCTTCTGAACACTGTCGATGTTTTTGACATATTACGTTTTTTGTCATGCTATGCTGTATGCTCAATTGTGTTACTATAAACCAGTTTTTATCTAATGGGTATATGAATTAAATGCAAGACATTAATCTTTGTTCGTCATTTTCAGAAAGAAGTAACGTGTAAACGAAATAAATTAAACAGAAATGGGAATTTCACCTTCGGAATGAACGAAAGAGGATGCAATACCTCGTGATGAAGAGTAAATGGATCAGAATTAACAAGCATTAACAAGAATATACTATACACATCGTAGAATAGCAGTCTTAACTAATTTTTTCTTTCAGAATACGAGGCGATTGATGCAGGCAGTCAGACAGAACTACACATCTTAGTTTTAGTGATGAAATATGATAGAAATAAGGAATAGTTGTATAATGAATAATGAAGTGACTCTTTTGCAGATGATAATGAATGGTGATGAATAATGATGAAGAATATGCTACTATCGATAATGAAGTTTTTCTTTACAGGTGATGATGATAATGGAGTTATGGTGATATGGATAATGAAGTTTTTCTTTGCAGATGAAAATAATGTTGAAGTTTATATATTTCCTGTTAGTTAAGAGATGCTATGTAGTTATTTAAGTATTTGTTGCAGTTCGTTTTGACAGTATGTCTTATATCGCATGGTATGATGACTGAAGGTTTTGGAAAGGACAGCTAGAGAACATATATATTTTTATACACATTTCACTACCTGTTAATTCGAAGTATACTACTTTTCAGTATAAAATTAATGTGGTATAAATAGTTGTTTATTAAACCTATGTTTTTTATGAATGTGATCACATATACTCTACTTGTTTCATAACCTTGCTACAGCTGACTCATGACGAATGACGTTACACATCTTCATTTGCAGCAATAACTCAAAAGCAAACAAAGTAATTACCAGTCACAAATAATGCTACTAGTTTAAGAGAGTTCTGAATAATACTGATCAGCTCTGAATAGTATGTCACTTCAATAATGACTTCTGAATAATATAAAAAAAAGCTTTGTAACTGGCCAATGAATGCCACTGTTTATTATAAGATGACCTATTATGCCAATGATTACTATAATTAGATTAATTATGTATAAATGCTATGCCAATAATTAACTCATTTTGAGTAATGACTTCTGAATAATACAAAAAAAAATGCTTTGTAGCTGGCCAATGAATGCCACTGTTTATTGTAATAAGATTACCTATGATGCCAATGATTACTATAATTAAGTGAATTATGTTAATACTATGCCATTCATTAGCTTCTGTTTTGAATGATGACTTCTGATGGTTTGTAATTGGGCAATGAGTGCCAATAATTACTATATTCAGATAATTTTATGAACATTATTCTCTAATACTACATACATGGTACAGAAATGTTCAGTAACTGGGCGATGAGTGCCACCAATTACTCAAATCAGTTGTTAGACTAGTGTAATTCTCAATGAAGACTACTATGTGACTTAATGTCCTTCACATTCTGACCTAATTACCAGAAATTACTGCAATATCCATTTGTCCTGTCTGTCCTCATGATCATGGAGCACTATATTTGGTTTTTGCACTAATTCTACGTTGGTCTACTTTACAAGAACATGGTGTTGACACGACATGCTGTCCACCATCTTGAGCGATGGAGATGTTATTATGGTTCCACTGTTTGGTGTACCTAGTGTACTACCAAAATGATAGCATGGAATATTATTACGACATTTCAGTGTCTTGGCTACACTGATTAATACTTCAAGGAAAAGAGCTTCAGATTGTCTCACTTGGTGTTGTGCTTCTGTAGAAAGATATGGACTTTCAGTGCAGCTGCGTGCAACCTAAAGTGCTACAACCATGTCGCAATCCTTCCCATTCCTTTCCTAATTCTTGTAAAATGATAAAGACATATACAGTGCGTGTGCACTTCCTTTCATTTGTTAACAAGATCAGTTGTCCTAAAAATACTAAAGACTTCTATAGTGCATGTGCACTTTATTTCACTCCTTGATATGTTTATTTGTTGTAAAAAAAATGCTAGAGAGTTTTACAGTGCGTGTGCACTCTATGCCATTTGTTAATATGATTTGTACTCATTACGTACACATTTTGTGATTCCCAGATATGTTCTGAACTTCAGTGCGTGTGCACTTTTCTCATTTGTCAATATGATTTGTACTCATTATGTTTATTTGTTGTAAAAATATTAGAGAGTTTTACAGTGCGTGTGCACTTCATGCCATTTGTTAATATGATTTGTACTCATTACGTATACATTTTGTGATTCCCAGATATGTTCTGTATTACAGTGCGTGTGCACTTTCGTCATTTTGTTAACATGATTTGTATTCATTGCTTATACATTTTGTGATTTGCTGATATGTTCTGAACTACAGTGCGTGTGCACTTTTGTCATTTCTCAATATGATTTGTACTCGTTGCCTACACATTTGTGATTTCCTGATATGTTCACTACTACAGTGTGTGTGCACTTTTGCCATTTGTTAATATGTTTTGTACTCATTGTGTATACATTTTGCCATTGCTTGATATGTCTGTACTCAGTGCGTGTGCACTATATTTTATTTCATGTTCTGCACTTATATATCTGTAAATATTCTGTGATTGTAAAGTTAATTAATTAAGAAAAATTTGTTGCTCATGGCAAGTCCAATTGACTCACCATCGCTGCCAAATTTTTGCCCCCCCAGTGGAGGGTTCGCCGGCGATGGGCGAGGCATGACAGAATCTCTGACCAGAGAGTAGTTTATTGTTAGTTGTTGCTTGTCGCGAGTCTGCGCTAATCTGCGCGAGTCGACAGTAGTAGCGAGTGGACGGTAGTAGTCGGCGGGAGTCGGCATGTGTCGGCTGTGTGCTCTGCTCGCGACTCTGGTCAGGACTCTGGAGGATGAGTATTGTTGTAGAAGGTAAAGAAGCAGCCTTGCGCATAATTAATAATGTATATTAATTGTAATTTAATTTGTTAAAAAAATGCCCCAATAATAATTTTTACAATATAAAGTAACTTTTTTTTTAAAGAAAAGTATTCATTTCAATTTAAAGAATTTTTCCAATGCATTATCATTGCTACCAAGAATCAAAAAAAAAAATATATACGCCAGCATTGCATGAAGCTGTGTCGATAAATAAGAGCAGAAATAGTTGCAGTTTTTATTGAGGTAAGAATTTTTGCTTTTGTTATTCAGAATACAGGGCCGAAGGTCAGCGCTTCTGTCCTTATAAAATTTACCTGATATTATTTCTGTTAGGAGGTTACATTTTGTTCATGGTTCATTATTTAATTTATATTATCGTGTGGTTTAATGGTCAATTATCATTCATTAATTTTTGTGGGGAGGTTACACTTGGCTCTATTCTCATTTTTCATTGAATAATTTCTGCTGGGAGGTTACAAGAGAAGCAACGATATATAATACAGCTAGATTAATGTATTAAGATAAATTACGTATGACTAAAATTAAAGTGGGGGAAATGGAGTGATCAAAGGTAAACACTGACGTCTTTATTTCATTACAAAATGCATAAACAATGAGCAAAATAGCGTAGTAGACAAGTAAAATGAATTCAGTTTTGATAATAATAAACCGAAAAATAATAAAAAAAAGAAAATATATTGGCCCAACTTAAGTGCAGAACATTACCGTGTACATCAACAATTATATAGTGCCAGACTTTAAGAAAAGTCAACAATCTTCACATATTGTTGGTAAAAATGTATCGTTGCTAAGAGCAAACACAGTAGCACATAAAAACAGGAAATGTTGACTAGAACAGCATACATATGCTATGCACCTCATAAGGAAACGAAGATCACGTCAGTGAGGGTTATAGGCGAAAATAAACAATAAAGTGACTGCAAATACGCTGTGGAACTGTATACTTAAACAATATGTAGTGCCAAACTCCGCAAAAAAGAACCAAAAAAATTAACACAATGCGGGAATAATACAGCATCAGAAAAACAAAAACAGCAGCACATAAAAATAGCATTACATAGGCTGTGCACATGCATTATGAGGTGCACTGCCTATGTATACTGTCTTGGTCTACATTCAGTATTTTTATATGCTGATGTGTGTGCTCTGTGCAATGCTACGTTTTTACCAATTGTTGACATTTCTCAAAGTCTGGAACTACATAATTGCCAGTGTACATGGTAATGCTGCACATTGAATTTGGACAATTCTATTTTATTTTTTTCTTTATTTTGCTGTTTGTTATGAAAATTCTATTTGTTATGAAATACACTGTTTTGCTCGTTTTTTATATATTTTGTAATGAAATAAATGTGCCAGTGTTTCCCTGGAGCTCTCTATTTGCCCATTTTATCATACATATTTTACCTCAGTACATGAATCTAAATTAGAGTGCTCCACCTACAAACGTATTATATGCCATTGCTTCTCTCTGTCCATGGAATACGAGAATTAGTGTGCCGCCGAGCCTTCATCTGTTTTATCCCTCCTCTTTCCTCTTAGATTTAGTTTTTATGTATTGTTGTTCTCTTGATCCGGAATATTGTAGCGATGTATTTATGGTTTTTGCTGTATAACTTTCTATTTAATGTGCATTGTTTTTAAATATTTTTGCATCTTTACCCGGCTTTCCATGTGCGTTCAGTGCCATCAGTGGCCATGTTTGTTATTTTGTTCGTAACGTCAAAATGTATTACTCAGTTGTACTATGAAATTGGTGAATTATTCACGACGTCATACCGGGAGTATGAAGCACTACCATACACCCTTTGGTATACTCATTTTAATGTAGGTTTCTAATTTCTGCCAATTTTATTATTATTTCATGAGGGTATTTTTGATCCGTCGTTGCAACTACTAAAATGGGTGATTTCTTCACCAGACGCGTTTCGCTTTATAGAGGTAAAGCATCATCAGCGGTGGTGATTTTTCGGCTGATTTCTCTCTTACATTGGGAAATGCCGTCTGCTAGCATGTCGTTCTTTTTCTGTGTTAGACAGTGATAATTTTGGTCTAATTTTTAGATGTTCTGCAGCACTATGCATTTCTCACAACACACTTTTATGTACACCAGTGCATACCCTCATGAGTTATAAAGCAACTACGGACACTATGGCCACACAAGTGAAGAATTTATTATTATTTGTTTTAAATAAGCTGTGGTTCCTCATGACGTTTATATTCTTTCTACAGATATGCTGAAGATCAGTTTACTCGAAACACGTAAATAAAATTGAGTTGCTGAACATCAAGTGACTAAACATCTTTTCTCCAGCGAGCGTAACAGCAGTGTTTAAAATTTATAATTTCATAAAATGGTCGTAGGCCTATTACGTGACTGTATGTCACACCTTAAAAAATACTGCTGCTAGGACGGTCAGCGATAAGGTTTTAATGGACATGCTTCTCTGTGGCAGTGTAAACGTTTCCGTGCACCGCAAGCTAATCGTAAACAATGGAAATTATTTCGAGTTGTGTCACTGCAATTTACAGATGGTTTTGCTGCTGTAATAAACGTATCGGTTGCATTCGAACTTTTTATGGGAACATCCAGCGTCTGCTGTAGAGATCAAAACTGTTCTTAATCTCGATGTCTTTATTTTATTATAGCTTTCCAAACGCCGAACTTCTTGCACAGCACTCCGGCCGTTCGAAATCGAACGTACGGCCTGTATACGCAAAAGGACTTTTGGAACAGCGTAGTTAGGGAACCCACCAAAATTAGGATTAATGTTGGCCACTTGAAGAGGAACATAGGCTATCAACTGAGATCTGTTTGGTACCCATTGCAGGCCACAAAGTGTTGCGACCTCTGATCGGGAATGGACTACCCTTTGGCTCCACCTATAAACTCAACAAAACGTCGCGCCATTACACGAACTAACCTAGATGCAAACCTGAGACCTCTACAGTGGCCCAAATCGCTGAGAGAAACGAGATAACTTCTCATCTATTTCATTATAATGGTTTACGTGCGTTACGGTAGAGTAATTTATGTGGACTGGCGTTAGAGCCCAGAGCTCTCTTACTTGTGGATCGTGGTCTATTTAATGAGCTGTCCGAACACAAATCGTGGATAGATTCACATTCGACTTGCCAATTTACTGACTCTTCTGAACTTTTGATCCAGCCCGCCGCTCTTATTCCGAATATCATTGGGAACAAAGCATACTGGAAGGAATAGCCTGAACACATTGAAATTGTTTCCAGATCCTAATCTCTCTGTGAATCACTGACTAATTGTGCTATTCTCTCCGACTCAAGTTGTGGTGTTTGTAGCCTAGCACGATTTCCAGGAGAATCACAATGGAGATGTAAGGTATGGGAAGAAAATGGGAAGAGATTAAGACTTGGTGTCGATCCATGACACACAGTGAAACTTCCTGTCAGATTAAAACTGTGTGCCGGGCCGAGACTCGAACTTGGGACCTTTGCCTTTCGCGGGCAAGTGCTCTACCATCTAAGCTACCGAAGCACGACTCACGCCCCGTCCTCACAGCTTTACTTCCGCCAGTACCTTGTCTCCTACTTTCCAAACTTCATAGAAGCTCTCCTGCGAACTTAGCAGAACTAGAACTCCTGGAAGAAAGGATATTGCGGAGACATGGCTTAGCAACAGCCTGGGGGATATTTCCAGCGGAAGTAAAGCTGTGATGACGCGGCGTCAGTCGCGCTTGGTTAGCTCAGATGGTAGAGCACTTGCCCGCAAAAGGCGAAGGTTCCGAGTTCGAGTCTCGGTCCAGCACACAGTTTTAATGTGCCAGGAAGTTTCATATCAGCGCACACTCCACTGCAGACTGAAAATCAAATTCTGCATGACACACAGTACTTTATTCACGCACACTGTCTGAGAAAGTAAAAGTTTCTACCTTGACTTATCCATCAGTTTCAAGTCAGATTTCTTTATTCCGGCAAATACTTCCATAATGGCTATTTTATGCCAATTTGGATGGAGATATTTATCTTTTTGTTACTGTCATTAATCATTCCAAGTAAGGTGCCCGATAACTGCTGAAACTAATTCGATAAGCTTTCTATCAAAATGGCCGACACTTGCCAATCGAGCAACTACTTAAATGTAACATAAACAATGCAGATGAGCCTTAAAAATTACACAATTATTTTTCCTGCGTTTTTCCCTTTGCTGCATGTTTCCTAGTTTTTGGTTCTAACTTTGAAGGCCATTTACCACAGTAACGATGTATTCAACATAATTATTGAGTACTGAGTCAAATAACACTTCTTTTCCAACAGCGGCCGAAATTAGACGGCAAACAGACCGACGCCAGTAACATCGACAAAGTGAACGACGGGCTGGAGAGCCTCAACAGAATGCTGGAAGGGAAGCAGTGGCTGGCCGGGGACAACGTCAGCCTCGCCGACTACGCTGTCGGCATCTCTCTGACAGCAATCGAGGTACAAGGACGTTCTTCTCACTTATCACCAAACATACACTGAGGTGACAAAAGTTGTGGGATAGCGCTATGCACGTACGCAAATGACAGTAGTATCGCGTACACAAGGTGTAAGAGGGCAGTGTATTGGCGGGACTGTCATTTGTGCTCAGGTGATTGATGTGAAAACGTTTCCAGCGTGACTGGGGCGACACGACGAGAATTAACAAGCTTTGAACGCGGAATGGTAGTTGGAGTTAGACGGATGGGACATTCCATTTCGGAAATCGTTAGGGAATTCAATATTCCGAGATTCACAGTATCAAGAGTGTGCCGAGAATAGCATATTTCAGGTATTACTTCTCAACAAGGACAAGCCGTGACAGCAGTGGCTGTGGCCTTCACTTAATGACCGAGAGCAGCGGCGTTTGCATAGAATTTTCAATGGGAACAGACAAGCAACACTGCGTGAATTAATGTGGGACCTACGACGAACGTATCTGCTAGGACAGTGTGGCGAAATGTGGCATTCATGAGCTATGGCAACAGACAACTGACACCAGTGCCTTTGCTAACAAATGACATTGCCAGCAGCGACTCTCCTGGGCTCGTGACGATATCAATTGGACCTCAGGAGACTGGGAAACTGTGGCCTGATCATATGGGTCCCGATTTCAGTTGGCGAGAGATGATAGTAGGGTTAGAATGCGGCACAGACTCTGCGAAATCGTTGGCCCAAGTTGTCAACAAGGCACTGTGCAAGCTGCTGGTGGCTCCACAATGGTGTGGGCTGTGTTTACACGGAATGGACTGGGACCCCTAGTCCAACGAGCCGATCATTGACTGGAAATTGCTATGTTCGACTACTTGGAGACCATTCATGGACTTCGTGTTCCCAAAAAAGGATGGAATTTTTATGGATGACAGTGCACCATGTCACCAAGCCACAGCTGCTGGAATTGATTTGAAGAACATTCTGGAAAATTCAACCGAATGATTTGGCCACCCGTGGAACACTTATGGGACATAATCGAGGGGTCAGTTCACGCCCAAAATCCTTCACCGGCAACACTTTCGCAGTTATTGACAGCTGTAGACGCAGCACGCCTCAGTATTTCCGCAGGGGCTTCCAGCGACTTGTTGTGCTCATGCCACGTCGAGCTGATGCACTACACCAGGCAAAGCGATGACCGACACGATATTAAGATGTATCCCACGACTTTTGTCACGTCGTTGGAAGTCGCTGCACAATAATAATTCTTACTTTAAGAGCGTCTCACGCACTTGTGTACATTACAATTTTGCGCAGTATTACGTATAGATACACTACTGGCCATTAAAATTGCTACACCAAGAAGAAATGCAGATGATAAACGGGTATTCATTGGACAAATATATTATACTAGAACTGACATGTGATTACATTTTCACGCAATTTGGGTGCGAAGATCCTGAGAAATCAGTACCCAGAACAACCACCTCTGGCCGAAATAACGGCCTCGATACGCCTGGACATTGAGTCAAAGAGAGCTTGGATGGCGTGTACAGATACAGCTGCCCATGTAGCTTCAGCACGATACCACAGTTCATCAAGAGTAGTGACTGGCGTATTGTGACGAGCCAGTTGCTCGGCCACCATTGACCAGACGTTTTCAATTGGTGAGAGATCTGGAGAATGTGCTGGCCATTTCTATATCCACAAAGGCCCGTACAGGACCTGCCACATGCGTTCGTGCATTATCCTGCTGAAATGTAGGGTTTCGCAGGGATCGAATAAAGGGTAAAGCCACGGGTCGTAACACGACTGAAACGTAACGTCCACCGTTCAAAGCGCCGTCAGTGCGAACAAGAGGTGACCGAGACTTGCAACCAATGGCACCCCATACCATCAAGCCAGGTGATACGCCAGTATGGCGATGACGAGTACACGCTTCCAATGTGCGTTCACTGCGATGTCGCCAAACATGGATGCGACCATCATGATGCTGTAAACAGAACCTGGATTCATCCGAAAAAATGACGTTTTGCCATTCGTGCACCCAGGTTCGTCGTTGAGTGAACCATCGCAGGCGCTCCTGTCTGTGATGCAGCGTCAAGGGTAACCGCAGCCATGGTCTCCGAGCTGATAGTGTATGCTGCCGCAAACGTCGTCGAACTGTTTCTGCAGATGGTTGTTGTCTTGCAAACGTCCCCATGTGTTGACTCAGGGATCGAGACGTGGCTGCACGATCCGTTATAACCATGTGGATAAGATGCCTGTCATCTCGACTGCTAGTGATACGAGGACGTTGGGATCCAGCACGGCGTTCCGTATTATACTCCTCAACCCACTGATTCCATATTCTGCTAACAGTCATTGGATCTCGAACAACGCGAGCAGCAATGTCGCGATACGATACACCGCAATAGCGATAAGCTACAATCCGACCTTTATCAAAGTCGGAAACGTGATGGTACGCATTTCTCCTCCTTACACGAGGCATCACAACAACGTTTCACCAGGCAACGCCGGTCAACTGCTGTTTGTGTATGAGAAATCGGTTGGAAAATTTTCTCATGTCAGTACGTTCTAGGTGTCGCCACCGGCGCCAACCTTGTGTGAATGCTCTGAAAAGCTAACCATTTGCATATCACAGCATCTTCTTCCCGTCGGGTAAATTTCGCGTCTGTAGCGCGTCATCTTCGTGATGTAGCAATTTTAATGGCCAGTAGTGTATAATCCCAATCTAGATTTGGGTTTTCAGTGATTTCTCTAAATCGCTTTAGGCAAATGTTGGTATGGTTCCTTTGAAAACGCACGACCGATTTTCTTCCCCATCCGGCCGCAATCCGAGCTTGTACTCAAACTCTAAGGACCACTTCATGGACGGAACTTGAAACCCTACTCCTCCTTCTTTCGTAAAGAATTAATTTATTGCTAATTAAATAGCACGAAGCCGATGCCACCACAGTCCAGAGGAAAAACTATCGATTAATATCCACGGGAAAAATGTAAAGTGACATATTAATGAAACATTTTTAAACTTCGGTAAATACCTTTTTTTATTCTTTCATACTGACAATGCTTTCAGCTTTGGTAACGCAGTCAGTGCACATCACGACCACAATTTGTTTTTCTTTCAGCTTGTTCCAGAGAGTGGAATCGTCCCCACCAAGCACCCTAACATCAAGGAATGGCTTCATCGCGTGGAAAGCTCTACTCCGAAATACATGGAGTTGCTCAAGACATTCCGTGAAGGCGTACAGGAACTACTTAAAAAATTTAAACAATAAATTTTAAAAAATTGTACATTCATTGTAAGTCCATAATAGGACAGTATTAATATTTTTCTTGTGATATTATACTTCTGCTTTTGTAAGACATCTAAGAGGTATTTCTTAATTCGAACCGTCTATTGATCTTATTTGAGTCTGAAAATAATTTTACTGATCATTGGCGTGAATAACAATGCCAGTTTAAATGACAATGATATCAACTGCAGCGTCGTATACCTAGTTAAATTTAAATGAATATCCTTCGAAATATGCACACACACACACACACACACACACACACACACACACACACACACACACGCACACACAGACACACATGTTCATGCTCAACTGCAAAAGCCACATCATAGTCTTTGCAAATTATAACATAAAATCCATGTGTCTAAAATTAACTTTCTACCACAGACTAGGTGCAAGATAACACAGAAAAGACTAGGATTATATGTCTGTACAGGATTTCTGATTACTGTAGAGGGAAAACTCAGAGGATCTGGAAAGATTTCTTAGGTATCTCCCTTCTCAATGCGTTCGTGGCAGTTCACAAATGGTCAACAGTGGTTATCGGACGACCCTATTAACCACGTCGCCGATCAGCAACGTCCAGACATGTTCGATAAGTGACAGGCCAGTCGAACGTGTGATAAAAGAAAACAAAGGCACCCATCGTTCCTCCAAGGAGTTTTGGTCGCTCCTCGTCACATTTGGCCAAGCAATGTTCTACTGAAACATAACATATGGAGTGTGTCACGTAATGAAACCTCCTCGACGTAGCAGGTTTTGATTAAACTGAATACGAGTAATCGAGACTGCATGCGAAGTAATTCAGATCGAGCCCCAAACCAAGCGCTCATCATGTGGGCTGCCGGGCTGTGGTCACTGCTGTCGTGTCTACAACGTATGGGGCCTTCACTCCAGAACGGGATGAACTGGGAATCCTCTGGAAACACTACGTTTGGTATTCAAGGTGCCAGAGAAAGCTTCCACGTGTCCATTGGAGTCGGAGGCGGTTTCGCTTTCTGGAAAATTAAAGATAACACAATGACACATTGGCCACCTGTCTCACTCGCCAGACGGCGTCGATTTGTGAACTCTGCCACACTCACCAATCGTCACAGGTTCATGCCGATATTGCATCTTGTGATATCGGTATTGCTTACTTGGATTAGGCTTAAAACTCTGGATTAACTTAGCATTGCGTAACATGACTAATTCAAGTTACACAACCTACTATTTCCCACCTCACGTTACATAAACTCTCACGTTGAATTTATTAATATTATTTCTTACGATTGTTACAATTTTCGCAAATGTTAGTGTATCAGATATGTCTGACGTTTCTATCTTAAAAACATACACTGAAGATTTTAAAAGTTTAATAATTAAACAGCTTAACAAAAGAGTTAGTATTGCGTGGTGTACTACAACATGTTGTTTTGCATTTCAGGTAGCAACTGGAACAAGGTAGCAAACTCTAATACCTGTTCCACACTCATATCGTTGTTAGCTTACACAAGGTCATTTTAAGACTGCCTACAGATTTATTAGTCAGTGTGTTATTTGAAGCTTTGTTACCACCAGTTCCCCATCTCTTCTGCTCTAGCCCACCTTATAAATAGTACTTCTTCAGTCTTCATTTACAGCCAGTCAGTCTTCCACTGACCTCTTTCCTCAACTGAATGGCTGAAACTTTTACATTGTTAGGTTAGTGTGTTTAACGTCCCGTCGACAACGAGGTCATTAGAGACGGAGCGCAAGCTCGGGTTAGGGAAGGATGGGGAAGGAAATCGGCCGTGCCGTTTCAAAGGAACCATCCCGGCATTTGCCTGAAACGATTTAGGGAAATCACAGAAAACCTAAACCAGGATGGCTGGAGACGGAATTGAACCGTCGTCCTCCCGAATGCGAGTCCAGTGTGCTAACCACTGCGCCACCTCGCTCGGTGTTGAAACTTTTACAGAAGCATTTTAAATATTCTGGCAACATCACAACAGCTCATTTCTTAGAGTGTATTAACTTTTCTATCGTTCTAATGCAACGTTTAGGATATTAGTTTACTTTGAAGTAAAATTGCATCGTACAAAGCTTGTTTCTAAATTACGATCTAAAGACTTTCTATAAGAATCTAGTTGGTATTATTTCGAATACGGTCTCATGTCATGTAACCTACCGTTCCTACCTTTAGGAACAAATATGCGAATAGTGTATTCCTTTATCTTGCGTCTGTTGGGTTAAAGAGAAATAGTGATCTACCAAAAATAATTGCATTGGAGGGATTTTCCAACACTGAAAGGCTTTTCACCTGAATCCTTCTTAAATTCATTGAAGGGGAAGAGTAATACAGGTGCATCAGGTAAACAGAGAGAGGATGTTGTTGAACGATGTTTACTTAGGTCACTACTTCATTTCAACTTTAATGGCTACTTTAGTTTTTTTATGACTGTGAACGAAACAGTTAGATTCTGAGCTGGAGGAAGGGGAGTGCGGTCTGGAAGTTGTCACTTGGTCTCCCTCAAGCTTTTGATTGAAACAATTGTATACATAAACATACATTTACAAGAGTAAAAGCAATAATCATTGTCCTGATGATATGGTGATGAATGTGATCTTGAGACCTGTTAGAATTATGACATTGTGGGCTCTTGGAAACATTTTCTGGCTGACGTACTCGACTATAAATGGGAGTGGAGAGAAAGTGATATGAGAAATGACGTGGAAGGAGTATTGGAAAGGATCAAAAGATAGGGTGTAAGTGGTAGAATGCGGGCAGAATCGCAGTTATGCAGAGAAGGGGTACACTGGGTACTCATTTGCAAAAAGAAAAGACAGGGTAGGATGCACGGAGAGTGGGCAAAAATATGTTAACATCAGAAACACAATATATTACTATCTCTAATACGATGTAGGAAAACCGTTGGCATGCGAAACAGCTTTCAGTTATACTCCTCTTCCAGCAAAATCGTGACGAGTTCAGGTAACAGTGGTGGAGATGGACAGAGATCACGCATCTTTCTCTCCAAAGTAGACCCCCAACTGGCTCTCTAATACTGACATCTGGTGACTGTGTTGGCCAGGACAGATGTGACAATTCATCCCCGTACTCAGAAAACGTCTGCGAGCTGTCATCTTGGAACACAGCACCACTACTGGCGGACAAACATTGTACCATGGGATGGACGTGGTTAGTCAAAAGGGTCACATAATCCGTGGCAAAAACCAGAGGGTCCATCTAATAGCACGGTATGGCTGCCCAAATCATCACTGAAGCTCGTCGATGTTTCACTCTTGGCAGCAAGCAGTTTGCATCATAGGGTTGGGACGACGGACGCCAGATGTAAACTAGGCGGGAAGTTGGAAACAGTGTAAAGTAAGAGTAATCCGATCAAATTATCTTCTGCCATTGCTCCATGGCCCAGGTTTGATGGCTTCGGCGAAACATTTTCGTGGTTCGTGCAATTGAACCAATTATGTGTGCTTGTGAAATTCCAACTTGCTCTGCTTTTCCTGGCTTAACGAGTTCCCTTCTTGTTGTTTGGTTTTGATACGGTTCGCGACTACGACACTCAGTTCTTTGGCTACCTTGGTTAAGAGAACCAACAATTTGTCCACATTCGAATTCACATATTTCCGGTAATGCACTCACGTCTACGCAGTACACTGTTCCGACAACGACTGACACTTATAACTTACTGAGGGAGTTGCACGGGTGCTGTCCGTGGTCAGCTATAACAGCGCCACCTGCAGTCTTGCCTAGCATCGGCATTTATGATCAAGCATGCTTTTCTCGTTGTTTTTCTATATTTTTTTTCCACCGCCTATAGTTGATAGGACGGGTCTAAGGAATGATTTCATGAAACTTCCTGGCAAATTAAAACTGTGTGCCGGACCGAGGCTCGAACTCTGGATCTTTGCCTTTTGCGGGCAAGTGCTCTACCATCTGAGCTACCCAAGCACGACTCAGCACCCGTCCTCACAGCTTCAATTCTGACAGTACCTCGTCTCTTACCTTCCAAATTTAACAGAAGCTCTTCTGCAGCTCAGCTCAGATCGTAGAGCCCTTGCCGCCAACGCAGAGGTACCGAGTTCGAGTCTCGATCCAGCACACAGTTTTAATATGCCAGGAAGTTTCATATCAGCGCACACTCCGCTGCAGAGTGAAAATCTCATTCTGGAAACATCCCCCAGGCTATAGCTAAGCCATGACTCTGCAATATCCTTTCTTCCAGGAGTGCTAGTTCTGCAAGGAATGCAGAAGAGCTTCTGTGAAGTTTGGAAGGTAGGAGACGAGGTACTGGCAAAATTGAAGCTGTGAGGACGGGTCGTGAGTCGTGCTTGGATAGCTCAGATGGTAGAGCACTTGCCCGCGAACAGCAAAGGTCCCGAGTTCGAGTCTCGGTCCCGCACACAGTTTTAATTTGCCAGGCAGTTTCATACCAGCGCACACTCCGCTGCAGAGTGAAAATCTCACTCTGGAATGGTTTCGTGGTTTCGGAGGGGAATCCGGTTCAAATTACATAATTTGAGACGTAACATATTATGAACTTCAGCGACTGGACACTAAACAATAATCTTGACACAGTTCAAGTCGCGTATCTTTATTTTCTGATAACCTGTTTCAGTTACGCCATCGTTAGACCAGAATGTTACTGCGTTGAGAGCGTAGGTAGCACTTAAGGTAGTCCCCTATAATGCGTACTAATGAACTGAGTAAATTAACTTCTTGAGACGCCATAAGCAAACTCAAACAGTCAACAGACAACACCCAACAGCTAACGGACAGGATTAGTATCATATAAAGGGACAAGTGAGTCAGCTCTGCTGCTTCCTCGTATGGATGGGCAGGAGCGATGAGGGACATGTGACGGTCCCCTCAGTAGACTACACGATCCATCTGGACACTCAGTCAGCAAATACTTTCTGGAGTCACATATCGCTGATTGCTGACAGATTCGATGTATCGTTGTCCAACTGCGAATAGGACACAGTACCTTTTACCGCGCATAGTTTATCGCTTTGGTTGACTTTTGATGGATGAGAGACCAGCGAGAGAATCGTCCAACTCCTGCTAGATGTCTGCCAGTTGAGCTGCAGGAGTATCCGCCATCTCGGGGGTGACGAAGCAACTGGACCAGGGAACAGCGCAGAGCAGAGCCTGTCAGCGGAGAGTGGCCTGCAGTCCACAAACAGTGTTCTCCGTGTAGAATGTTTTGGTTTTTGGTGCCACTGCAGCCGGCGATGCGGGAGTGGTGGTCATTTACCTAAAGGCAGCGGACGCGCCTTCACAACGTGTGTGCAGGAGACTGAGGCACACTGGCCATACAGGCACTATGCCAGATTGGTATTATTTCGTTAAACTCCAGTTAGAATATGCCACCGACCATAGTCGTTGGTGGTGAGTATCTCATTATCTTTCCACAAATGCGTCCGTGCAGTTAGATTGTCGAACGGGTATGAATTTTATGTTTTCTTGTTGGTACTTGCTCAAGATATTTTGTTGCGTACTCCCGGATAATGCTCTTACTAAACATTTAACTACAACGAGTAAAGTTCATGCTTTGAGTATTATTTTGACACTGTATATGGCGATAAATGCTTGAAATGTTTACGTAAACGAACTAAAATATTTCCGATATGGCGATGAGGCACAGTGGTCCACTTAAACAAAAAAAAAATGGTTCAAAATCTACATCTACATCTACATCCATAGTCCGCAAGCCACCTGACGGTGTGTGGCGGAGGGTATCTTGAGTAGCTCTATCGGTTCTCCCTTCTATTCCAGTCTCGTATTGTTCGTGGAAAGAAGGATTGTCGGTATGCCTCTGTGTGGGCTCTAATCTCTCTGATTTTATCCTCATGGTCTCTTCGCGAGATATACGTAGGAGGGAGCAATATACTGCTTGACTCCTCGGTGAAGGTATGTTCTCGAAACTTCAACAAAAGCCCGTACCTAGCTACGAGGGGAGCGTCTCTCCTGCAGAGTCTTCCACTAAATGATCCTGTAACGAAGCGCGCTTCTCTCCGTTGGATCTTCTCTATCTCTTCTATCAACCCTATCTGGTAGGATCCCACACCAGTGAGCAGTATTCAAGCAGTGGGCGAACAAGCGTACTGTAACCCACTTCCCTTGTTTTCGGATTGCATTTCCTTAGGATTCTTCCAATGAATCTCAGTCTGGCATCTGCTTTACCGACGAATAACTTTATATGATCATTCCATTTTAAATCACTCCTAATGCGTACTCCCAGATAATTTATGGAATTAACTGCTTCCAGTTGCTGACCTGCTATATTGTAGCTAAATAAGGGATCTTTCTTTCTATGTATTCGCAGCACATTACACTTGTCTACATTGAGATTCAATTGCCATTCCCTGCACCATGCGTCAATTCGCTGCAGATCCTCCTGCATTTCAGTACAATTTTCCATTGTTACTACCTCTCGATATACCACAGCATCATCCGCAAAAAGCCTCAGAGAACTTCCGATGTCATCCACAAGGTCATTTATGTAGATTGTGAATAGCAACGGTCCTACGACACTCCCCTGCGGCCCAGTTGAAATCACGCATACTTCGGAAGACTTCTCTCCATTGAGAATGACATGCTGCGTTCTGAAATCTAGGAACTCTTCAATCCAATCACACAATTGGTCTGATAGTCCATATGCTCTTACTTTGTTCATTAAACGACTGTGGGGAACTGTATCGAACGCCTTTCGGAAGTCAAGAAACACGGCATCTACCTGGGAACCCGTGTCTATGGCCCTCTGACACACACTGACACTGGCTCTGAGCCCTATGGGACTCAACATCTTAGGTCATCCGTCCCCTAGACTTAGGGCTACTTAAACCTAACTAACCTAAGGACATCACACATTTCCATGCCCGAGTCAGGATTCGAACTGCGACCGTAGCAGCAGAGCGGTTCCGGACTGAATCGCCTAGAACCGCTCGGCCACAACGGCCGGCACTTAAACAGGGGCACGTTTTTGTAAATAAGTAGTCCTATTAATAATCTTCATAGCGATTGGGTTTCCAGCTGCGATAATTTTTTTTAATGATTTTGCGATGCTTTCACCTGTTATTCTCTTTATTTGCAGGATTGTACAAATAATTTATCTACATCTACATAGATTCCCCGCAAGCCACCGTAAGGTGCGTGGCGTAGTGTAGCCTATACCACTACTTGTCATTGCCCCTCCTGTTCCACTCGCAAATAGAGCGAGGGAAAAACGACTGTTTGTAGGCCTCCATATGAGCCCGAATTTCTCGTGTCGTATCTTCGTGGTCCTTACGCGCGATGTATGTTGTAGAGATGGGCAAACTCGTTCGACCTTGGGAACTAGATCACTGGTGATCACTCTTTTATGGGAAGCGTTCATTTTTACTCTTTCACCGTTCATTTGTGCTTGCTATATGGTTCTTATGAAAATTAGTAGCGTAGGTGACTGAAGATGGAATGCGCCAACAGGGGGCATTTGCCTCGCCTCTGGAGTACAGAGTTTTTACTCATAACAGTATTCTCACACACTTATAATTTTCGTGATTCTGCAAAACCTCTCGTTTAGCCAACTTTAGCGTCATGTGGCTGATCGCATTGAAATAATACAAGGTGGCGCAGGAAAAACCGGCCCCGAGTACAGACTGCTCGCCAGTTAAACACGATTTGTTGACCGCTACGAGCAGAATTGATAAACATGTAATAATTACGCAGTGAAGAAACAACAAAAAAGCCAATGCAAACGACAACTTCGAAACAAAAGTTGATGATTGGCGGCCGACAATGAGCAGTCTAGTACTCGGGCCCGATTTTTCGTGCGTCACCTTGTACCACTGAAATAATATTGTAGAAGTTATCGTATTCTCTTTACAAAATGTGACACCAGACACACGATTACGGAGCGCGGGCTTCATTCGGTTGTAAGGCGGTCTGCCTTCCACAACAATGAACATGGCCTTTTACCTTGGATCAAAAAAAGGCGGAAAATGGCCGCTAGTGTGTGCCGTGCCGCTTTCCTTTGCATGTGTAATAACAAGAAAATCTTGCCTTTTTACAAGTATTTCTTCTGCTATTTATCAAAATAGTGAAGTTAGCTCATATGCCGTTTTGTTACGTGAAAAAATGTATGTATTACATACCACGTAATTTTTTTTGTAATTTACTTAATTATAAAATACATTTTAATAACCGGTCATGGACGCTGAATAGAATACGAAAGGAACCAGAAGTTCAGAGTTCAAAACAGGTTTCAAACTGATCTAGAATGAGCGTGCGCAGCGAACGAAACGAACAACAACTCGATACTGAACTATGAGCAGCCGGCAGTGGAACTGCGACGAGTGGCCACACGAAGGACGAGTACGGCCGAGCGAGACCGAGACCGAGACAGACGGGAACGGGGCAGAGGCTGGAACGACACCGGCCGACTTGCCGTTGCGGGAACGAGACTGACCGTTTGCCGTTCCCCTTAACTATGAATAGACCGCTCCTTACAATTTGTTCCTCGCTCGTTCCGTTCATCTTGGTGAACCATTCCTTTGGACCCGTTAGTTCGCGGACGACCCATCTCTAGTATGTTGGCGGCGGCAGAATCGTTCGGCAGTCAGCTCCAAATGACGGTTCTCTAAATTTTCTCAGTAGTCTTTCCCGAAAAGAACGCCGCCTTCCCTCCAGGAATTCCCATTTCAGTTCCCGAAGCATCTCCGTAACGCTTACGTTTTGTTGGAACCTACCGATAGCAAATCTAGTTGCCCTTCTCTGAACTGCTTCGATGCCTTCGTTCAATCCGACCAGGTACGGATCCCAAACATTCGAGCCGCACTCAAGAATAGGTCGCACACGCGTCCTATATGCGGTCTCCTTTACAGGTGAACCACTCTTTCCTAAATTCTCCGAAAAAACCGAATTCGACCATTTGCCTTCCCTACCACAGTTTTCACGTGCTCGTTCCATCTCATATCGTTTTGCAACGTTAGCCCCAGATACGCAAACGACTGTGTCAAGCAGGATACCAGTAATACTATATGCGAACATTACAGGTTTGTTCATCCTACTCTTCCGCATTAACTTACATTTTTCCACATCTAGGGCTAGCTGCCATTCATCACATCAACTGTAAATTTTGTCGTTACCAGTCTATTATGCCATGTATGTCCTTCCTTGTATGATTTCATGCAGTTGTCAAAAAATATTAGAAAGAATTTTGCGCTATTCTAGGTGCACGTCATTTCTGAGTAACGAGCTCCTAAAGTAGCGAAAAACTATTTCTAGTTTATTTTGTGACAACTACATGTATGAAATAGTTTTGCATTATTTTAGGAGCACTTTACTTTTGAGTTACATACTCCTAAAACAGCGAAAAGCTATTTCTAATTTCTTATGTGACGATTACATGCAGTCATAGAAACAAGAATCTACATGGCATAATAGACCATCAAAGATTCGTCCATAAAATACTTAAAAATGGCCTAAGGCCCAAATTGTACAACCGTACATCAAATAAAGAGAGTTCAGCTAAAGGTGTCACGAAATAATTCAAAAAGTAGTCTTACTAACTTTAACAGGTCCATGGTAATCAAGGTCTAGATCATACGCAGCGCAATCTTTACGTCAGTAAACTGTGTTCTGCATTGATTTTAAACTCGTAACATCTACGCGATGTTTCATTTCTTTCTCTTTTTTCTCTCCCAAAACCGATAACTTGTATTCAGGTAGTGGAATAAGACAATTTAATAAAATTTGAAATTATGGCTTATGGAACACTGAAAAACATGTTTCACTTACCAAATCTAAGTGTATCTTCGAACGCAGCGATGTTCTGCCGTTTTGTTTTAAATTATGATAAGAAAACTAAAGGGGGCAATGTTTATGAAGCAACTACCATATTAGTCGTGACAGAACGCGAACAACAAGCATCTCATAACAGAAAAGAAAACGCTTGAAGGGAAATATAGATGTTCTGTGTAAAAACCTGTTTCTAAAAAAAAGTGCCCGTGGTCAAGCTAAATCACATCATGAAACGCAAATGGGGCACAGTAAAAAAAAAAGACAGGCATTCCTAAGAAGTTTCTTTAGAATGAAAAAGATGAAGATGCTCTGTATTACGTGTCTTATAACGTTTTCTCACAGCAGTCCAGGTGATGAGTGGACTCAATGCACATTTATCAGGAGCTGAAAATGACGTGAAAGAACTTTATTATGAACATTTGAATTGAGAACATCCTATCGGGCAATCAGACAAAGGCTTATAAAAATTTTGGACGTATTTTCTGTCATACTGTTACTGTAGCAATGATAATACCATTTATGACAGTAGGTTATGTCACAAAATAGTGGAGATTTGTATTAAAATAAATTGTGAGTATCGAAGTCGATATATTTCCAAAAAATAACGAGTGTTGTAACTAAATTAAATAATAAAATCGTATGGGCCAACTTACCTCAACTGCTGAGCTAACTTGCTCCATGGCTGGGTACATTAGCCCAGGTGGTATTAATGTACTAAAAAAAATGTTGTTTAATGAATGGACAGAGAGTGAGAAGCCTGAATTACTTAGCTGCAAATGTGTTGAAACAATGTACCAGAGTTTACGCATAAGGAGATCAATGAAAACATTTAAAATACAAGCTGGAAAAATTTGAAAAAAAAAAATGTGGGCCAACGTGTCCCTATCTTCTCTACATTACTCATTAAACAGAAAAAACAGATTCACTAAAGGTAGGTGATCTTCGGGATTTCTTCTTGTAAACGCCACTGAACATTACCTGAGAATACTATTGCACATTTTAACCGGAAAATAAATTATTTATATCCCAAAACAGTTATGAAAATATGTGCAGTGTTTTCGAAATAGCAGATGGCAGAATTAAGATGGATCTTGCTTGGCTTGCCCTGCAGTGCGGGTGGAGGAGCTTCAGAGAGCGCGGCTCTTTTAATTAAGTTGTAATCGTCACGAATAAAATAATAAAATGCCATGGCATAGCAGAAAGTGTAAAAAATTACCTTTTCACCAAAACTTCCACCATCGAACTCTTCATTACTGTGGGAAACGATGCCTTCCAAAAGTTTTAAGTTTTATTTATGTATCTTCGCCATTTACTGCCTCAGCAGCTGGCCCATTTACTTATAAATGTTTGATAAATATCACATTTCTAACGTTTTCCAATGAAAATTAACTTACACGCCATTACTCTAAAGTATCTTAAGCATTTAATGGTTGTTTGATGAATAAAAGGTCAAAAACTGCCCTCCTTTGTGATGAATAATACACTTTCACTATCAAAATTGTTTAAGCTGACTCATGTTGAAAATCGATGAAGTGGGACAGGTGTGTCCTACGAATCATGTTTTCATGTCAATCCAGGGTTTTCTGAGTGAAATCTTTACTTTTAAAATTGTTTTATCAGAAAGGTAATTACGGAAAGAATTACAACAAATCAGCACCAAATCGCGTTTATTCTCCTGACAATGAAAAACATGAAATACCGAACACAAGTTTACCACATGACATTTAAAGATGGCTTTGACATACCGCGCACCAATGTAGTCTACACTCTATGAAGTTTTCTGGGGAATATAGTCCAACTCATTTTGAAAATCGATGAAGTGGGACAGGTGTGTTCTACGAATCATGTCAATCCAGGGTGTCTCATGCACATGAGGAATGATGAAACTATCTTTAAAGTACCACCGTGGGCTGTGAATTCTAATATGCAACCTACGTTTATTGTATTACGTATATTTAGGAGAAAGTCTGGAAAGAGTACATGAAAAGGTTAAAAGAACTTTTCGTATAAGAAATTATTGTTGGTTTATTTGAAAACGATATATATCAGTTACAGCTGCCGAACTTTTAACACAAAGGTTAATCTACGACACTGCTCGTTCGTACGTAATCTTAGACGCATGGTCTGGTCAGAGTATACGACTTATAGTCAAAGAGTAAGCACTAACATAAATCACAAGAAAATTTACCCTGTCCTTCATAGCCTGTGAATTCTTCATGCCACCACTGGGAGCAATTATATTTAATCCAATCTTCTGTGAAAGGCTTGTTGTAGACGTCACCATATCCTGAGCAATTTAGATCTACTTGCTCCTGAAGACTGTGGCGCGGTTAAGTCCAGATTAGCCCTAGAGATGCTGCGTTGTTTGTACTGGTATTTTGTCTCTTCTTGGGCTCGTCTGGTTTAGCTTGCTTTCTGACAATGCCTTTTTGTACGCTGACCCAGACAAAATCTCGGACGTTTTGGCCACTTTCATCTTTTTTGTGGGTCGATCATATTTTGGAAGTGGATAAATAGTGGATGCGCCCACACCTTTTCGTACATCAGTCCTCCGAACTTCATTCGTGTCACGTTCTTGGTTTTTTTCCTGGCGACTGAACGGAATATTCTCGGTGACTCGAAGGATTTCTCAGTTGTTTGGATTGCGGCTACTATAGAATACCCATCTCGAAACAAAGCAGTCACATCTGTCTGCCTAATGGGTCTTCCTGAATTAGCAACCGCTCGAAACGAAGAGTGGGTTTCAAATGGTTCAAATGGCTCTGAGCACTATGGGACTCAACTTCTGAGGTCATCGGTCCCCTAGAACTTAGAACTACTTAAACCTAACTAACCTAAGGACATCACACACATCCATGCCCGAGGCAGGATGCGAACCTGCGGGCGCAGCGGTCTCGCGGTTCCAGACTGTAGCGCCTAGAACCACACGGCCACTCCGGCCGGCAGTGGGTTTAATAGTACGTGCCTAGTTTATCCCGCTATCTCACAACGTACTCTTAAGCGATGCGGCACACGATGAAAAAAATATCACAAATGACAGTCACTGTTTGGTTCAGTTGTATGTCGAGCCATGGTTTGCTCCTCATGGAACGGTGATTCTTTTGGCAAATAATTTTATTTTCCATTGAATACCTAGATAGTGCTTATTGCTTTCGACATGCAAATTAAAGATTACACAATTTGAACCAATAACTTATATTTGCCTGCTACAACCAATAAATCTGGCGGAGCTCTTGAAAATTACATCTGATGATGTCGCTATAAAACCAACCAGTGAATATAGTTCTTCGTTGTTTGTCAGTGTTGTCAACGTGAAGAAATGCCACAGCGAACTCTTACCAGAAGCGTAGTCTCACCCGAACTTACGCAATAATATTACTGGTCAGTTTCGGCCTGTGACCATTTTAAAATGTCTGCAATTACAATACGAAACACAATAAAGAGGTAAGACACTTACTAGACATCGTTATGCAACGACAGATTAAGGTTATCTGTGGTGAAGCCATAGTACAACAGTATCACGGTATCAATATAAATTTTATTACACATTACCTGTACAAATGGATGATTTATTTAATTTAAAACGACACCTTTAAGGAACAAATTTATTTTTTATTCTAATTTTAAATTTTGCCTGATAGCATTACATTTTAAGAGCTTGATAATGGAATCATGTTTTCCCAAGACATTTTATATTTTTAAATTAAATAAACCTGGTGGGTCATGATCTCCGTACTGAAACTGGTTGAGGTTTGAGCATGGAAAGGGGCGATGTTGAGGGTTTGTTGTTACCATGGACATGCAATAAAATTTTTGAACAATGGGCAGTGTAAAATTTGTCCTGCGTTATAGTAATAAGCTTATTACTTTTCTGTGTACTTTCACAGCTAGCTTCGTCACTCATGTGTGTAAAATAAATATACTCCACAGAGAAACAAAACGCACAGTGAAAATTGCAACAATCACGTAGTTTATGTCAGCCCTTCTAAATACCTGATGGTTATGATTAAAGTGCAGATACTCAAAGAGGTCCAGTGTGGGCTTTAATTATCGTATGGCAACGAAAGTTAGTAGATATTCTAATACAATAATGCGGAACCGAACTACTCTACAAAAGATAGTTCCGATTTTTCCACCAGGCGCAAATCTGACACTGTGAATGCAGGAAATATGTATAGAAATGTTTCCATATGTAATGGATTGGGAGAGCACATGGGCAGGAAAGGTCAAACAAGTGAGAAAGACATAATGTAGATGTTATTATTAAGCGTTGGTTACACAATTTATTCATTATGAATACTGGAGACGTCGACGAGATGCTGTACGATACCAGATTGCATCTGATGGCAAAAATTGGAACTAATTTTTTTCAAGCTTAAATCAGTTTATTAGTAATACATTAGAATACCTACCAAGTTTCGCTGCCGTACGATAATTATAGCCAACAATGGACCTCCGGTATGTATTTTTTCACGATTTTGGTGTGGTCTGGTAGCCATGGCCATAGCACACAGTTTCACTAACCAGATACAGCTAACACACATCTTATCTTGAGTTACTGCAATTCTAAAACCGGGATTGACAAAAATAAGTTTCCTAGACTACTTATGTGTTGCAAAATCAATAAATTTCTGTGCTGTTTATGGGTCATTTCACACAACTAGAGAAAATTCTGCCAATAAATCATGAAAAATTCGTAAATACGCTCAAGGCACATCAGAAAAATTGTTTCTTACTTAATGAGAAAAAACTGTAGCTGAGCTTGTCTGAGTAACGAAATTCTGTAACTGAGATCTTTATAAATATTCGACACACAAGGATAACCCCATATACTTCACTCCAAACTCAATAAATATTCCAACACAGTATGAACAAAAGTATATGTATTTCTGAGGAAAAATCAATAATTGGGAATGATCAGTTACCAAAGAATTTCTGGTTTGCAAATACAAAAAGGCTTTTTTCTTCAAATATATCAAATAATGTATCTGTAAATTACTAATGCATGTGCTTACAAACCTGTTTATGATACAATAATCATCATCAATACAATATAATCTTGTTAGAAATGGCTGTGTCTTGGAAACATTAAATTTGTGGATTTACTGCTGATAGCAGTTATTTCCCTCTAGATCTAAACAGAATATGCAAATCAGTGTGCTATTAAAAGTTGGCACGATATGCAGAAAAACACTATTTCTCAAGGGGTATCAGTGACAGTTTTTCAAGAAAAACTGACTGCACAACATAAAAACTTTTTCTGAATATACATCATCAACTACTTCCAGATATAGAAACCAGTAATGCCAAATATTTGATCATCAATCATCATATAAATATCTGTAAGTGGTTTTGCCACATAGTTAATAAAATAAACTACTACATCAGATTAAAGTGTCCAGCTAAATATTGAAGCAAAAATTTTATTGTATACTGAACAATAATTTATGTAACAAATCCAGCACCACATAACAAAGAAATTTGAGTATAAAAGTGGAAACCTGAATAGTATTTGGACAAATTATGCTAACTTTTTAAACATTTGATAAAAGTAAAATTTACAATTGGATGGTAAATATAAAAACGCAAATGTGAATTGAATTCTTCAGATATATGTTCTTTACAATTTCGGATGATATTGGGTATGTATCTAATTCATCTATTACTCATCTAAAATATCAAGCATATTTATGATAAAAAATCGACTGTTATAAAATTTTAACTTTATAATTATTTATTAGCAGCAATTAATACTTTAATGTACAAGGTAAAGAGTTCAGTTTTCAGATCTCTTATGAGCAATACATGTGATGTGTCACACTCTGCACATCCTGAAAATAAATAATTTGGATGTTGCACTTCCACAAAATATAATTATGCAGTGCAGATACCTTTACCTCACATAGGTTAAAATTTTGATGGTGTTAGCATAGCGATTTTACTTCTTAAAAGGCTTTAGGATAGCCTGTGTGTACACTGAATAGAGATGCTGCTAGAGAGGACAAAGCCTCATGCTATAAAGACGCCATATCGCATGTCGCCTTGTGAGCAGTCCTCGAGTCACTAAATCAAACAATCCAGTATCCCAAATGTAATAAAAATTCATTTGACACTTCCAGATAACACAAATATATCACCCAAGTGTCAAGCGATAATTTTAGTGGTTGTTGATATATATAAATTTACGTAAATCTTGGAATTTTCAGTTTCACAAAATGTAGCTGTCTCACACACTAGTATCACCTTGCATATTGATATTAACAGGTATCTAGGTAAACAGCACATTGTAAAATGTTGATAAAATAGCTTTTTAACAACAAAAATATGCCTATGCCATATAAATTTTCGAACATTCTTTCCAGTTTAATATGTTTTTGATTAGATTAAATTAAGTGTATTTTCTGTCCCATAGATCCATTCTGAAGAGATCCTCAAGATACAGTTACTATACTCTGGGAATGTGTCATGGAGTGAATGAGTAGTACATATGAAGATTTAATTTTAAAACTGAAAGGAATTAAGAATGTACTAATGTGTACACAATATTGTGCAATCAAGTTGTACAGTATATGAAACGCGTTTTATAAAATAGTCGGTATTTGTATTGACGAAAAAACATCTTTACTTTAGTCCTTCACACATGCAAATAGAATCTTCTTTAAAGTCTGTCTCGCTTTCTATGAGAACATAGTGCTAGAATACTAAAAATAATTAAAGGATTATGATTAGTTAGACAGGGAAAGTACCTGATTACACGAGAGAAGCAACGATGGTAATTATCCGTAGTGTGTCTCAGGTAGTCAGAAAAAGTGCACTGTCCCGCAATCTGCATAATTCGGATTGACTGTACGGACTTATTCTCGACGATTCGTGATCTAGGGGTCATAGAGAAAGGGTATACCTTTCATTGTTCTCAGAATTTTGCTGCAATTTTCAGTCATGTTGGTATGCGAGCAGTACTGTGACAGACGACAGAATAAAGAGCATATGACCGTTAATAAAAGATCAGGATGATCCAACTGAGAATTTGTTAGCTAAACACAAAATTTTTCTTCTTCCTACAAGTTATAATACTGCATGGAGTGTTACACAGTCTTTGTCTAGAGACATCAGCTTATTGTGGAAAAAGGAATTATATAATAATGTAATAGTTTTCGAGCAAATCTAATTATTGTGTACTGTATGAATATTTAGACCACACACAAACTGTTTCAGTTGCGGTTTCTAATTTGAGAATGATTGGTTCGATATGGGAACTGGACATTAGTGAGAGTGTGCAATTTGAGGTAACTGAATCACAAAAGGAATTCATGAACTGTGAAAAACTGTGAGTTCGAAACGTTAACTGATTGTTTAGTAAAGACTTAGTACGAGTGATACTTTAATACAAAATACTATTCAGTTATTTTTCAAAGAGCTTACCTTAATTTGCTAGTGAAGGCAGACCTGATGTGTACAACAAACTTACAGCAGCTTAATAATGAACAGTGTGCAGTTTAGGGACCTGTGCAATGCAGTATTTTTACAGCATTTCTTGACTGATTTTCATTTTTCTTCGCCCAAGATCAAGGAGCTGATTTGTGAAGCTTATCGTAGTACGTGAGCACAAGTAGAGTGAGCACGTACAAAAGACCACACTGCTGCAATGTGTCATCCTCCTGTTCTGAAACATTTTTGTACTTTTTTGGTATCTCTTAACTTGCACTGGACAGGACTATTAGGAGATTACCATGTGAAATTAGGAAGATGTTTATTTGTTCTTCAGCATTTGAAATCAATTCGATCCTTCAGTTGTAATTTCAAGCTAATAAACTTGCTAACATGTCCTCTGGCAAACATATCTTCGTCCTCTGTTAACGTCAGTAAATCTTTTTCGGGTATAAGATCCCATCGATATATTGTTATACAGACCAATGTTTCGAGCTCCGTGGCAAGGTCCTTCATCTAGTTTATGTATTTGTTAATGGACCATTGTTCATTCAAATCTTATGTAGTGTTACTTGGAATTAGTTATCGAGAACATAGTTTGTTTTTGATGGAATGACGAGAGCGGAGGTGAAGACTGACGTTCTTCATGGATAGCAGTTTTTATGTTAATATATTGGTTAGTACTTAAAAACTAACGTTAGCCTGATGAAGGCCATCTACAACAGCTATCGACCTGTTTGTCTGTGTAACAATATGACACCATTGTCACGTGTCCAGAAACTTGTTATTAAAGACTGAACACATTAGCAGACATCGCAGAAAATTGTGGGCTCACGTATGATATTCAACGGATAGTGAATTGCCTGATGAATTATATACTTCAAGATGAAACAGAAGTAACAAATCTGGAAATATTTTCATTCTGACACTCACTTAAGAGCAAACCCATTTTTCTTACGTTTTATTTCACACATAAAAATAAAATATAAGACGTCAGGAACAGTTTGCACCTAGCAGCATTCATCCTGGAAGTAATGGTTGGTTTAGAAGAAAACTACGAGGCGTGTTATTCAGCTTCTTGTCATATGTGAACTCATGTTAGAATGTCTCTAAAATTCTCTTCTTCCCATAGTACCTCATTTATTTACTAGTTAGGTACAACTGAGAATTAGTTCTTCTGTCAAAGCTGCAGAAAATGTAAAATAGCAACGATGCAAATTAAGCCCAAAACAGACAACAAAGGTCCTTCTACAGAACACCAGACATTAACTACATTTCAAGTACCTCTGGTTGTTACAATGTCGATGTTATCTATACAGACATGAAAATTTAAATCCCGATGTATGGATTATCAAAATATACTATTAATTTTATGCTTGTCTATTACGGATATTTTAGAACCCGTGACCACTAATTAAATGTAAATACACAAAACTGCAGCCAGTCACTTTTTTGAACAATTATTTATTATTCCAGGAACCGGTTTTCGAACCTTTTCAGGTTCAGCTCCAGATCGTCTTCTGGAAGTTACATCACTATTTCTATCATAATGCTGGGTACCGGCTTGCGACAGCATGGACGGCTTTTCTCTGTTAGTATCCATCTGTTTGCTTCCATATTGATGGCCAGTTAGTACATCACCTCACACACTGGTACACAATCTGTAAAAATTTACACGGTGATAGTGAAACTTTGTCAGCATCCACCATGTGCTATACAAAAGTTGTATAGCACATGCTGGCTGCTGGCAATGTTTAGCGATCACAGTGTAAATTTTTACAGATTATGTAACAGTGTGGCCGGCCGTGGTGGCTGAGCGGTTTTAGGTGCTTCAGTCCGGATCCACCCCGCTGCTACGGTCGCAGGTTCGAATCCTGCCTCGGGCATGGATGTGTGTGATGTCCTTAGGTTAGTTAGGTTTGAGTAGTTCTAAGTCTATGGAACTGATGACCTAAGATGTTAAGTCCCATAGTGCTTAGAGCCATTTGAACCATTTTTTGTAACAGTGTGATGCACCAGCTGGCCATCAAAATGGAAGCAGACAGGTGGACACTACAGAGAAAAGCCGTCCATACTGTCTCAAGCTAGCACCAGCATTGTGCTAGAAATAGTGATGTAACTTCCAGAAAACCATCTGAAGATGAGCCTGAGAAGGTTCCATTACCGGTTCATGGAATAATAAAGAACTATTCAAAAAGGTGACTGGTTGCAGCTTTGTGTATTTACATCATTAATTTAATAACACGGGCACCAAACACTTCAAAAGCATGTACATTTTCGGTATCATAGGGTTTTAGACTGTGTCTCTCCTAACAAATTAACGATTTAATTGACAGGGAAAAAGTGAAGTAATGGTAATTGTAAAGTGCAATGCAAAAAATAGACTTCCGACTTGTGGAAGTGGCGAAATGCTGGTGCTACTTCCAAAACTTCTTCCTGACTCATAGTATCATGTTGATGAGTTCAAAATAAAGTTTAATCATTGTGTTATAGATAGCTGAACATGCTTGAAATATCTTATAGCATACAATCACTTAAAAAATATGAAATCGATACCATTAAATATAACTTACAGCTTACATTTACTCACAAAAAAAAACCTTCTTCCGCTAGCTGAAGAACGAGAAACACCAGTTTGCCCATTGCAGAAGGCTGTAGCGAAGCTACGAGTAGTGGTTGTCTCTGAAAGTAAAAGGTAGATTAAAAAATTTTGAATCGATGTCTCGTACCAATTCGTTACTCCTTGACCGTTCAACTCAGAGAGATCTCGCCCAGTATGACTAGGTACGTGACCGTAGCGCAGAGGGCGGACACCAGCAGCGTTCGGTCGATCGTAAAAAAGCCGGCAGCTGTGAAGGCGACCCGTGGAGTGGCCACCACCTGCCGCATCAGATCGTCCACCTCCGGCCACGGAGCTCCGCAGCCCGTCAGCGCTGCCGCCCTCACCACCAGAACTGTGGTGCGCTCTGCCTCGTCCGCTGTCGCCGAACAGGACAGCACCAGGGCGACGAGGCTCAGCAGGTGTGACGTCATCCACATCAAGGACACCGACGCCGAACCACTGATTACTGTGCCTCGGCTCCTTTCCGGCGCCACGAACAGCACCAGAACTTCGTACGAGCAGTATATGAGAGCGGAGAAAGCACCCGCTACCTCGAGGGCCATGGTGACACCGTGCTGACGCATCAACAGCTCTGAGGCGCGGTGCAGGACGGCGTGCGCCTGCCGCAGGCGGTCCAGTTTGGCAGGGCAGCAGGTGCGAGTCGGCCGAACGCAGCCCAGAAGTATTTTTGACAGCTGTTGATCGCCACAGGAGGCAAATGCCTTGACAATACTGTTGTTAAACGCACACAGTCTTGCCCACAGCTCCAGGATTAGAATGTTGATATTCAAGGTCACAATGCTGTTCACAAGTCCATATATGGCGTACAGGATCCACAGAGGCATTCTCGAATGATCAGGATACCGCCGAAGATAACAAAAGACCGAAAAACAGTCTGCTATTATTAGAAGTGCGGAAATGCAGGTTAAAACTACCCCTATTTTCTTCTCTCTTTTACCCCTCTTCTGGAGTACGTGCCCGTCAAAATATTTAAGTACTTCTAGAAACTGTCTCATGTCCTTTAGCATAAACGTGCTGCTCTTTGCTAGAGCCCATAATACTTTAGAACGAATGACTATCCTCACTGTTACATCGATGAAAACTGTAACTTTTGACAGTTGTTGGTATATCTCGTGCAGTGTATAGAGGTCTAACACTAGAGCGGCAATCATTAAAAGGAACCAAGGATTGGAAGCTGCTAGTAATCGTTTACATACCGCTGACGATTCTTGCAGACACTCATCCAGTCGTTTGGAAGGCATGAGCCCGGCTATTTGCCACAGTGTATGTAACGGTTCGACTACAACGTAAAACCAGTTACGAGACATTTTAAACAAGTTGTCGTCCTACAAATTATTCACCTATCAATCTTTTTGCGCATTTCTTTCTTTACTATCATCCAGCATTCGTAAATTCACTGAATTATCCCGCGTAAGCTACTGGTGAATATTCAGCGTTAGTAGCTGAACCCCACATGTGATGCACTGTCAGAGCAGCCCCTTATAAAGCGCTCATGGTGAGAAATGATCCATGAAGAGCGCTCCATTAGCGTAATTGATTGCTTTCTCCGTCACTTCGTCGAAGTGTTCGCATATCAGTAACGGAAATTGGTTCCGTCGATGATGGTTGCACATACACATTACATAAGAATCTTTTGTTCTCTGCTCATGATATAGTGCAGCCTGAGATACTTTGTTAAGTATACAACGTAAAGTTATAATCTAATTGCTTTGGAATATCAAAGAGGCCACTAATGGAAGCACAAGTACACGATATCTAAACATAAAGTTACAATTCCTCTAGGAATTTCGATATTTCAATTACTGTAGATGTTCCCAGCATAAGCGACGTCCTTATGACTGCCAGTTATAATATTTTGAGTTCATTTCAGAAGGAGAGATTCAACTGAAAGATGCCAGAATCTCTGAACAAGTAATTACTGGAGCACATTGTGTCGCAGTAAGTTCAGCGATACATGACATGGCTTCGAATTACGCAGGTCGCAGCAAGAAATCATTGGTGAAAATCGACAGTGGATGAAAACAAATTGTGTTTCGAAAAAAAATCGTTGTGAACAATAATGGAGCTAGTGCAACGCATATGGCGTCAAAATTCAATCAGCATATGCGATTTTCTACCTCGTCAATTATGCTGCGACATTAGCTGCACGAAGGAAACACAACCAGCATTGTGGGACATTACAGACGAGAGGTTCTTTATTTTTACAATGTGGATAAGAATAAATATAGTCATCAGTATTCTAGAAGGTTGTTTAATTATTCAGCGAGACGTATTTTGTTCTGAGTCATGTAAAGTTTCCTGGGAACACACTGAGGTTATCGTACTAGTTTCAAACACAAGACTGCGTTGTCTCACTTACCTTGATGTTTCTTATTCTTTTCCTGGGTCTTGTGTACGCACTAGAAGAGTACAATATAAATTTCGAGTTAACTGTATGTCACGATTAGGCACTTCGATGGAAATAACCTCCTTTGATGGACACTACACTTGACGTTACTGCAGAGGTAACTGACGGATCATGAGAGCAAAGGTGAGTAGCAGTGGGGTTGAGAGGCAGGGTGAGTGGGTGCTGTAGTAATGGGGGTGGTCGCTAACTGCTGTTCACACACATTAAAACCACGTTCACACACGAAGCTGACGTGACGGCACGGCTAGTGGCACACTGTAGCAGCGCCGTAGTTGCGTGTATGAACACCCAGTTTTCAGTGGCGTCACACAAGTGACGTCCATAAAAAGTTTCACAAAAACTTTAACTCGCATGTACTTTGTGACGCTATTAGCCATCCCCAGCGACAGAGCAGTACCCGACTGCTCCCTGGAGGCTTTGTTTCGAAAAATTAGCATTTTACCGTAGTTATCGTAATAAATGCTGCTGCACTCCTTTCGATTTGAGTGGGTTTTCATTTTCTTGGGAAGAAAAAATGAAAACAGTAATTGGTAGGTATACTTTCGTAAGTTCTGTAGCTTGAAGAAGAACGAACTGTTATTATAGTTAAATGTTCTATACCAGTGAGTGTCTGTGTATCCATAAGTGAGTTAATCTGCCTCTTTGGGTAAAAAAGGCGCAAGGTGCAGCACGAGTGGCTGTGGAGTGTAAAGCTGCACCAGGTTAACCTGCAAGGACAGCAATATTCATAATTACACACAGTGACTTTTAAATCAGATTACAATTAACAAACATCCTTTCCATTTATCAGAAAGCAGCTTTAAACAGTAAAAAAAAATTTCTACACTGTCGCTCAAAAGTTTTTGAACAAACGCAAATTGGAACCAGAAATGTTAGAAACACTCATAAGCCAGATTTCGAAAAATCTTTAGCTGAAACTAAATACATGAAGTCAAATTTTATTCTCTCCTCGAAGTAGTCTCCTTTGGCTTTAATAACTGCTCTGCATCCGCAAGGCATTCTTGCTGTCAGCTTCATCAGGGTGTCCTCGGTGATAAGCTGCCATTCCTCTTGCAGTCAGGTCCAGAGGTGACGAACGTTGGTAATAAGCCTTGATTGAACTGCTTTACCCAAGTGATCCCAAAGCAGTTAGGGGATTGGGACGGCCAGATCATGTTTTTCAGTTCCTTCTTTTTTTTCTAAGTTTGCTAGATACGACACTTTACACAGTTTTGAAGTGTCTTTATGGTCGTTATATTGCTGTAGGACGAATCCCATGGCAATCAAATGTCTTCCACATGGCTTTGCGAGATACTGTAAAATGCGATGGTAATCCTCGTTTTTCATTGTTCCGTTTATTTGTATAAGTTCACCAATCTTACCGCCTCCAAAACATCCCCTGAACACGAGGGAACCTCTTCCATGCTTTAATGTTGGAGATACACCTTGGTGTAACATTCGTACACACGGCAATCGGCGAACAAACTTGCGTCGCTTTGTGCCAAAGACCTCAAATTTAGATTCATAAGTGAAAAGTATATTTTTCCACTGATCTGCTGTGCGGCTTTCATGTTGTCTTGCCTAGTATAGCTTCTTCTGCCTATTAACAGCCGACAGTAACTGTTTCTTAGCCGCCACACGCCCGTCAAAGTTCACTTCCTGAAGACGTGTTTTCACAGTACTTACACTCACCGGCTTTTTCCTATGGGGTTGAGTTCTGTTGCTAAAACTGGCGCTGGTTTGAAGCGATAACTTTTACTTGTGACTGCTATATATTTGCCAACACTTTTTGATGTGACTTTTAGCTTACCCTTTCGAGGTCGGTACGTATTCTGGCTAGTATCTGCATGCCTCTGCAAGGTACAAACAACGAAAACGTTTTGTATCACCTCGGTTCTGAGAGTTGTGGAATCTGTACAGAAAATTGGAATAGAGGACAACATAAACATCATTTATGCCCTTTCTATAGCTCATGAAAACCACACATTGCATGTATTACCAACATACAACGAGACCTTCAGAGGTGGTGGTCCAGATTGCTCTGCACACCGGTACCTCTAATACCCAGGAGCACGCCCTCTTGCATTGGTGCATGCCTATATTCGTCGGCACATACTATCCACAAGTTAATGAAGGCACTGTCAGTCCTGATTGTCCCACTCCTCAACGGTGATTCGGCGCAGATCCCTCAGAGTGGTTGGTTGGTTACGTCGTCCATAAACAGCCCTTTTCAATCTATCACAGGCATGTTCGATAGAGCTCATGTCTGGAGAACATGCTGTCCACTCTAGACAAGCGATGTCGTTATCCTGAAGGAAGTCATTCACTAGATGTGCACTATGAGGGCATGAATTTTCGTCCATGAAATCGAATGCCTCTCCAATATTCTGCCAATTTTGTTGCACTATCGGTCGCAGGATGGCATTCAGGCATCGTACAGCCGTTACGGCGCTTTCCATGACCACCAGTGACGTACGTCGGCCCCACATAATGCCACCCCAAAACAGCAGGGAACCTCCACCTTGGTGCACTCGCTGGACAGTGTGTCTAAGGCATTCAGCCTGACCGGGTTGCCTCCAAGCACTTCTCCAACGATTATATGGATGAAGCATAAGCGCCACTCATCGGTGAAGAGAACGTTATGCGAATCCCGAACGGTCTATTCGGCTTGTTGTTGGGCTCATCTGTACGCGCTGCATGGTATCGTGGTTGCAAAGATGGACCTCACCATGGACGTCGGGAGTGAAGTTGCGCATCATACAGCCTACTGCGCATAGTTTGAGTGTTGTGGCGTAACAAGACAGCCACGCCACTCGGAAGTAGCCGAAAGGCACGCGTTAACTCAAGCAGGCTAGTAGATAGGTCTGAAACAGGATACGTAATGAATGCTATAAAGAAAAGTACGTAGCTCCTGGAATACTTAACTTTAATCCATCCTTGTGGTACATCGCTCTTGACGATACAAGTGAGACTCTTTAGATACAAGCTATGTAATGCTAATGGCGCCTTGCTAGGTCGTAGCCATTGACTTAGCTAAAGGCTAACTATCGGCTCTGCAAATGAGCGAGGCTTCGTCAGTGTGCATCGCTAGCTACGTCGTCCGTACAACTGGGGCGAGTGCTAGTCCGTCTCTCGAGACCTGCCGTGTGGTGGCGCTCGGTCTGCGATCACTGACAGTGGCGACACGCGGGTCCGACATGTACTAATGGACCGCGGCCGATTTAAAGCTACCACCTAGCAAGTGTGGTGTCTGGCGGTGACACCACATGAGTCGCAACACATGTTCTGTGGCTGTACGAAAAGCATTATTCAGAATGATGGTGTTGCTGTCAGGGTTCCTCCGAGCTATCATACGTAAGTAGCGGTCATCCACTGCAGTAGTAACCCTTCCTGTGCGAAGCATGTCATCGACAGTTCCTCCATGTCCGAACAATATCGCTTTGGTTCACTCTGAGACGATGGACTACAGACAACACGAGCCATGTTCTTCCTTCCTGGTGGAATGACTGGTACTTAATCTGCTGTTAGATACCCTCGTCTAATAGGCGCTGCTCACGCATGGTTGTTTACATCTTTGGGCGGGTTTAATGTCATCTCTGAAAAGTTAAAGGGACTGTGTCTGTGATACAATATCCACAATCAACATCTATCTTCAGGAGTTCCTAGGAACCGGGGTGATGCAAAACTTTTTTTGATGTGTCTATAATGGACACATCCCAGAGAATTGCAGAACGTTTATCATTTGAAAGCTCCTTTCTACATCCGACTATCGATGTTTACGCTGAGCGCTGACTGAAGTTCACTCTTTGATATCTAGTGCATAATTACACGCCCCTTTCTTACCTGTAACCGTGTTTACAGTATTGTTGACGTCCTATGAACACCATAGATTGAGGAAAAGTTGTATTATGCCTCCACAATACAAAATTTGCGGCATTAAATGCTTGGAAACTGAACAGCGCAACAACGGAAACTTGTGTTTTGAACTATTTCCTTTTAAAAAAACTTGTAACACTACTCTTAAACGTTATATTGAGCGTGACACTGGGGAAACAATATAGCTAATTCCGGTAACTAGCTTTTTTTATCTTACATTCAGGGCGTACGAAAACTTTTGAGTGATAGTGTACCTTTGAGACAATGGAATTTCGACTACAGATATTAAACCTTAAAATAATTAGTAACAAGGTGTTCACACAATCAGCCCTTTTAAATAGCTAAGGTTATCTCCATAGATGGTTCAAATGGCTCTGAGCACTATGGGACTCAACATCTTAGGTCATAAGTCCCCTAGAACTTAGAACTACTGCAGCGCCAGAACCGCACGGCCACCGCGGCCGGCTATCTCCATAGATCATAGTTAATGATTCTATCCCACAATAGCAAATACGAAGCCTTATCAATAACATTAGATTTTAAATAGTTAAAAAAATTATCCTGTAACAATAATAATGATAAACCTGCACTTAGTAAGCACAGGCCAAATAATTAATGATTTTACCCCACACAATAATAAAAACAAAATCTTAAAAAAATAGTTTTTAAATAGCTTCACCCCAAACAATAACAATGACCAAGTCTTAGGCAAATTATTTTTAAAATAGCGAAAAAATTTCGGTGGAAAACAATAGTAATAACAAAGCCGAACTTAAACAGTAGGGCTCAAATAATTAATGATCTTGCCCCACACAATAATAATGACAAAAGCTAGTGATAAATCAGTTTGTAAATAGTTAAAAATTGAGAAGTATGTATCTCTCTTAATTAATGACGTTCTGTGTCCCTGAACGTTTCACACTGGCTTACAATAAGTAAAGGAAGGCGTCCAAGAAACCGTTAGCAAATGATGCTAACAGCCAGTGACGATAATGAACTCTTTTTTTCCTGATCCTTAATTTCATCCCTTGCACCACATTCACACGATAGGCTTTTAATTTCGTATGTTTTAGTACACAATGACGCTATGCGCGAGATAAACCAACCTGTCGCGCTAACCTCCTTACTGATTTATTGGGACTTCTCGTTATGTCCATGTGAATTCCGTCTATAGTTTCAGGAGTCCTCGCCGTCAGTCGTCTATTCTTCTGAATATTTTGAACGGATCCTACAGTCCTTCATTTTTTGTACCGATCTTGAATAGCGCTAGACGCGGTATACTACGATAGACAAACATAAATGCAACCCGTGGCCCTACCAAATGGCACACCACGGCCCTCGCTTCCAGACGAAACACATGTCACAGCGCCGCTAAATAGATTATTGGCCGTAAATCCCAAATGGAACCATGTCTATAACACACTGACATTGGCCAGGAGTGACCGATAATGGAACAGATACCGCTCAAACATAAACCTTCATGTACAGGACACTGCATCAAGTACTTCCCCTTCCCTTCTTTTTTTTCCCTCTAGGCACTGGACGGAAACGGGGGCGGTCCAGAGCGGACTGGACACAAGCGTCAGCGGGCGCGGCCACGCCACAAACAAACGTAGGGAACAACCAGAGCAATACTAATAACAGTAAATCTCACAGCACGGCACAAGGGCCTCACTACGACAAAATACTGGTCCATGGGAACAAGTATTAACACCCCCCCCCCCCCAAAAAGAAACAAATGTGTATAGAGCTGTAAGCAAGCTAACGACGGATGTATATGGCCCACACAGGGCAAAATCCGTAACTTATGACAAGAATGAAACTGGCACACTGCAGGCCAAATTTTGACTTGAAGACAACACTATACTACATATTAATAATACATTAGCGAGATAATATTTAACCTTCTAAGGCGGATACTTAAAACACCAATCGGAAAGGAAATAACTGCTCTTAAATCCTTACAAGACTACCGACTCCCCTATGTTAGACAGCAGTACAGCCAACTTCACTAAACGACATTAACAAAATCTGAGAGCCTCGCTCATGTAGCCTTGTTTAACTATACAACGCACTTCTGTATAAGTCCAAGCCATAACGGCCGGACAGGCAACCAACAGCCACACCAACCGGGAAAGGGCGGTGAAAGAACAGCATACGGTGAGAGTAGCTGCCCACCACCAATGCTTAACACGGTGGATTCACTTTACATTAGGGAACTGAACCAGGGAACGGCCACCTGCAGCAATGTTTGAAAAGACAGTCACAGTGAAAACGCGCTTACAAGATGAGACTGTACATCAGACAAGCATTGCACAACCAACATAAACGCCCTGACCCATTTCAAAGAACCAGTCATCAGCAAACCCAGGTGTGTGCGGATCACAGTAGCCACTCCCCAGGAAACACTCGGTCAGGCCACGCTGGACGCTCGAGTCACCGCCAGAGCGACTCAGCGCGCGAAAACCCCACTCCGGTTCCAGTTCTCCCCGCCACTAACCCGTGGAGAATCAGAACTCTGCGCCATCCGAATGAAGGAAGCGTCAATGGAGTCCGTCCATTCCTCACACTTTGCGACCCGGAGCCATTACTCCCAGCTGCGCGAGGCGGCCACCATCCACTGTAGAGGGTAGTAGATCTCTACAGTTACACTTATAACACTCCTGTCCGCTGTTACTACTGCACCATAACCTCAATGCTAGAAGCAGGTTGTAACATAAAACTATTTTGTAAAAGCAATTATGGTATAAAGCAACATAGCAGTGTTACCCTCTGAGAGGAATTTTGTTGCGTTGACCGTGTTGTACCTAACGGAAGTGGCTTATCGGAAATGAAAGTCAGAATTACGTAAATATTTGAACAGTACCAAACAAAATTTTGCCTATCTGCACTGTTCAACGGATAAAGAAAATGGTCGCCAGCCTAACTAGGCAAGAGAATGATTAACATTCTCGCTTAAGAAAGTAGGTATAAGTAACTATAACGGACAAACACAACCTAGACTTGGCCACACGCGAGTGCAATGAACTCTGACACACATATGTTTTAAGATTGAAGTTAACAACTGGAGCAGTACAAAAACTATTTGCAAAATTATAACACGTACAGAAAAACACTATCACTTTCAGGGCTTACACTAACTGAGTGGTCTTTATACTGTTAATATGCACACAAGAGAGACAAACACTTAGTAATCATGAACATATAATTTCCTACTATGCAGTTTTCTACTTTTACTACCGTGAGACATAAAATTAACATTTATGTAAGATACTGACTCACTTTCTGCGATTAACAACAGGTAGTAATGTGATCATTTACTAAGCAAAACTTAATAAGCCTTAGTCTTAAGAAATTTTAATTTGAAGTTGGCAACAACACATTAATAATCAGTTTTACTAGGAAAATTATTTCAGCAAGCACCATTAACTTTAACTCACTCTCTTGCCACATTAACTTTAACTTTCTCTTTACTAGGTTCAAAGGGCATCCATTAGAAAACTGGGTTTTAATGTACTTTCAATAAGGACACTCGGTAATCACTTTAGTTCAAACGGAGAGGACCCTGAGAGGTGTTATGATGAGGAGAAAAATCAAGGTAGGTACATAAATTCAGATAAAATTTACCTTATATTTGAGCACACTAACACATCCATTAAGCTGTTCCTTCACTGTACATCATTATAGTGTTACGTTGCAATGATTGCGCGATGTGGTGGCAACTGCATGTTGGTAGGTGGAATTGCAGGCAGAATTGCTGGACTCTATCATTTCTTGGTGGCGAAGATAGATACAAATTCCAGAATAGTTCCGGCTATTTATCCATCCATCCGAGGCCTTAGAAAGTGGCAGGAAAAACCTCTCTCGGAACCAGCACCATATACGTCTTTTACATGGCAGTGCACGGACTCGTAGCTCATCTCCGACTGCTCGTAGCTTGTTCACGACTAACTATCAGTTCCACCTTTTCCACCTAGGCCAACCACAATTTGCGCGCGCTACACAGTTCCGTTCCCGAGGGGAACCACTACACCTCTTATACACAGAATACTAAGAGCCCTAAGTGAGGATCAGCAATTTACATAACAGTAACCAAATGCATTGAATAACACAGAACATTTGCACATATTAACATGTCTACAAAAATTTATTCACACAAAATTACAATCATATACAGTAAGTTTTGTTCCCTCCAAATGGGTCAAAGCATTTAAATTACAGATACATTACTTTACATTGAACCAAACCATGATATCAAAGTTTGTACAAAGAAAGTAGTATACAATTCTATGTTATCGATTCAAACAAACAAATTTACAGAAGCTCAATGATGTAACATTAAATGAAATAAAGGCAAACTAAATCAGTAGAGCATTAGAGCCATGGTGTTACACACTGCCTCCAGACTCTTGTATAAAATAATGAGGCAGAAGAGGAAGGACTGTAAAAAATAGGGAGACATCCTCTCCATACTCTCATGTGGATCTGTTTAAGTAAATTGTACCTCCAAACAGTAGCAAAGACTTTCTCGATGCCTTTTAGGGGCCTCTTGGCTAGGAAAGACTCCAACAGATAAAGATTATCAACAGTGCATTGATACCTCCTGAACCGACGCCGGAAGCCGTTGATGAGAAGCTTGGAGTCTAGTACCCGAAGTCGAACAGCAGCTCACCAACTGCAGCAAGGTGTTTCCCATGCAGCTGTTTTTGGCAAGGCTATTATAGTCACTTGGGCCACAACTCTTTTTTTCCCATCATAAGTAGGAGAGTTAAAATAGCTTCTCCCCGTCAGTTGGAGAACTGTCATGTGTCCTTATTAAGATAAAAAGTTGGAGGGGAATATCCTTTGCATTCCTTGTAAGGTGCAGCTATGTATAATAACAGATTTTGTCGAAACCGAGAGTCCTGTTATGCGCTATAGACAACGCTGAATCCAGTTCCTTGTAAGGAAAGGATAGCTGTAAGCATCGTAATTGGTAAAACCAAGTTCCAGCCACCCTCTCAACAGTCACTCTGAAACCATGGTAAGTGTCATGGGAGTTTATTGAGCCGCTTCATGAGATTTTTGTTACAGTGACCTCGTCTCAATATCTCTGACACCACAGTTACGGTACAACGAGTAGCTGAGTGGGTTCTTATCAGCCACAGTTTACTCAGTTTTCGTTTATTATACTAAACTTGTCTGCTAATGACCTATTCAGGTGCACTTGTGCAAAGTCCATTAAGCTTTGCTACTTCACTTGAGCCCCATACTTATCTTTACAGTGTCTCAGTGTCATATTCCACTGAATCTGTCCTTTTCTTTCCCTCCTGGAATAATAACAGGAATGAATGTGTGTCTGTGTCTGTGTCGTTATTTAATTCTATGTGCATAACCGTCGGAGTAGAGAAGTCTGTTACTGTTACAGTCTGGCCAGCTGTTGTAGATGCTTGGTGGGTAGCAAAGAGTTTTATGTTTATCCTGGTAGAACCTTTTGTGTGGGCTGGCACAATAGAATATGCCTGCTCTCCAGGCATTTCCGTTGGAGGGGGAAACCTCGGTTTCGCTCTTCACTGTCCGCTGGGAGCTTCGTAAGATCGGTAGCTTGTAACAGCTCCTCCTCGATGGTCTAGTCAATGTTTGAATCTGTGTAAGTTTTCAGTCTAGCTGAAGTGCTAACGCTTTTCTCTTATGGCCTTATTATGTATTACTGTGCGTAACGAATTTTACTCTAATACCGTGAGTGTTGAATCCGTTGAAATTTATGTGGTTTCGTAGGCTATAGTTCGATTCAACTATTCATTCGGACAAGTGAAGGTATGTTGAATAGGTAAGATTCAGTTCAGTCAGCTTCTCATTTTTCTAACCACGAGTGCGAGTACTTTATATCACGGCACTTTGATTTTGACCATTGATTTTGCAATCCGATTTATTCTGTAGCTTCTATTGTTAGGTACTTGCCTTTGTTCATTACAAGCCCGTGTTAGTTTTCATGTTTAGGGGCTTTCAGCTCTTACATCTTCTTACTTTTGCGGTAGATTAATTTTTTCTGGAATTTTTTCTGAAATTCCTATTTGTTCGGTAGTTACCTCGGTTCGTTACCACCACCTCCTCGTGTACTGGTTTAAGAACTTTTTGTGCTCTAGCTTTCATAATCTTTCTCTTACACGGTGTATTTAAGTTAAATATGTTTTTAGTTTATGTTTTGAGCTTCGTCTGTATATTTCAATGATAATTTTACTTATTCATTGTGTGTGTTGAAATGGAGGGAGCAGCATCTTGTTGCTATCCATGTGTAATCGTGTAGGATGACCTTTGTTCCCCTCTTTTGTCCTCAATGTAAACCTCATCAACTGCATATGGATGTTAATTGCTTGTATGGTTAACCCTTCCTTTGATTATATTCGCCACATAAACTACAAATTTAGTAGCGGACACGGAAGGAAGGTCCAAGATTTTTCGTGTATGGAACTTAATGTATATGAGGCACCAGCAATCGACACATTTTATTACGTTCATAAGGGTCTTCATTAACATACTCAATAAATGTTCATTTTAGTCGTAATTGCAGTTAGGCTTTCAGTAATTCAAATTCATCCCACTCCCCATCCTCCTCTGATCTAGGGCGCACGCTACTGCATTTCCTTGCACGATAATTGAGTACAGGCCATTGTGTGTCATGAATGATGAATTATTTAAATTATCCCAACGTTAGATAGGCTGGATTTTACACTCTTAAATGCGCGACCTTCAGTTACTAAACTAGAAAATTCAAACTAAAGCTGCAATCTTTAAGTGAGCGTATTCTCGCGAAGTAGGCGAGCTAGCGGTAAGAGTAGCAATCACCCTGTTTCTCTATTTCTCTGTAGCAAACTTTTAAGATGTAACCTAGCTAGCGTTGGCGACGATGTGAGCAAAATGTTCTGTCACTGTCTGTGCGACAAGTGTGTTCGTAGCGCACTAACAGTATGACGCACAGAGAGAGGAGCCAGATGCCTTTGTATGTGAAAGCAGCTCACCATTGGCAATAAAATGTGCAACAGCACATCACAAATTTATAGGTAAATACCACATACAAAAAAGTAATGCAACATGTTCGAACATAAGCCAAATTAAAGTATCCTGAATTTCAACCCGGTACAATTGATAGATTACGAGAAAATCGAGTTTATTTCGTAATTTTTGGTGTCATCAAAATACAAAAGCTACAAATCTGAAATCTTAACTGTATATGTATTTATGTAAGGAAATATCCCCCTGAGAATTTTGTTTAATTATTTTTCAGTATTTTACAAGTTATTAGGAAAGCTGCTTATTTCTAATACAAAAACAGTAAAACGTTACAGATTATACACTGCTTTGGTTTAACGTATAGGTCTGAAATTGCAGCAACATATTTATTACTTAATATAAGAACGCCTTATCTGTGTTCATGTTTGTAATGTTAATAGTTCAAGGTACAAAGAGTTTCGAATCAGCACTTCCGGAAGGGTTGATTTGAAAAATTATAGCTTTCGAGTTTATAGAAATAAAGGAGGCTAATAAGCTACATCGAATCAGAAATAACTTGGAAGAAGTTGACCTTCACTTGGATTCGCAGTTGGGAGAAATACTTAGAATGTTGTATGACGCGTGGACTCTTTCTTACACTGTGGCATAGGGCTCGAGTCTGGAAATTTGAGTGTTCCATACAACGTCCACGCCCATGAACCACACTCACATTGTTCTGGAGCAGTCAAGCAGTTTAAAGCAAGCAGGCTGTCTGATCAGTCTACTCCGTACTGTTTGTGTAGTTGTCTGTCTTACTTACCAGAAGCTATCGCTTTGGAAATGATAACCGCATGTCTCCGATGTCCGCTGCAAAATTTTTCAATGTTTTTTATAAATGTCATATTATGAAAAGGTGATTGTGAAAATTTTGTAGATGTTTAAGAAATTGACTGTTTCAAGTAACATTTTTATAATCAGACAAAATGAACGAAATGTATACACGATTTGTGTAAGTTTTTTGCGACGTCTGCGTAAGATTCCGCGTGGCAAGTAAAGTATTAAATTCTTCTATTTGTAATGCGAGTAAATTTACTTTTGAACTAACAGGCCAATAATTATTTCAGCTAGGAGATTTCAACATTGGAACATTATCAGACTTATAACTAAAGAATGTATGAGGTGCTGCTCGTTTGTGTGTTGTAAAAGGGCTTACTCTGACATTTCAAGATTCAACATACGTCAGTTTTACTAGAATCAACTTTATTTTATTTCTCGGTGAAAAAGCCTTACTGTCAGTTACTATACTGCGGGCACTGTTTTTTCTGCAGATGAAGTTCAGATGAAGATTACAGATAACGCTCTTAGACTATTTTCGGGTTACGTGTTCGAGTGATCTACGGACCTTTGTTGTATGGGAGGTAAATAAAACTTAAGGCTATGGAGAATGAACATGGACTAGAACTAACTGCGTAAAGGAAACTGGCTGTGTGTAGATTGTGCATTGCTGAAGTGTAAATGACTTCCCACTTCCCAAAACTAAATTCCGGATTATCGATGCGAAAAGGCAGAAAGTTGCCACCGCACTCCGTACTTCATTATACCATTACCAGGGTATCTCATCCTGCCCACAGCTCCAACGGTTGGCTTCCCACATGTTTAGTTGATAAGTGTATCGATAAATGGAGTTCGGGAACTCTTTCGCCGGCCTTCATTACACGACAACCGTCCAAAGGCTTGCGAGGTTCACATTACATGGGCTGCATGTGAAGCCACTCGCCTCTTCCTGATTGCAGATGGGCACTCACTGTTCCACCACGGTCCAGGTACTCTTCGCAGCAGTCCTGAAGAATTTGGGATGGACCTGCTCTTATCAGCGCCACAGTGAATTGTGTTGTTGATACGATCCAGTCGTCTCAGAACGTTTTACGTTCCAATATAAACAAGTTGACTGTATAGCGTCCAGTTTGTCTTGTTGAACACCCATGGCGGCGGCTTTTTATCGCGCACTACCCAGACTAATAGGTGCATTCAGTTCGGGAAGTGGTTACTCGAATGCAGATCATCAACCACTCCTTGGGCAGTACGTGTGAGGGCAGGAGAGCATAACGATAAACGCATGGCAGAAAGAAACTCTGTAATAGTATTGAAATGAGTACTCTGTTTCATGTTCAGAAGACAAAGATCTATCAGCGTGAGGCTGTCGATAGCTCCACTCCGAGGCGGTTGTAGTGAATCTCCACAGCTCATTGTGTGTGTTATTGAAGTTCTTTGGTAAGACAAATGGGTGGGACAGAGGTGTAATGGGCTGTGGAAGGCCTCATTGTCAGCAGAAGAGTATCATCAAGTGATAAATAAATACGTATGGTCACCTCATTCGTCACATGAGCTGCAGCAGCAACTATTTGTAAGTTAAAGTTAAGGCTGGCAGGTAAGCTGCCGTAATTGTCGTTTCTAAAGGTGCCTGTGTGTGTTTGTGTGACCTTCACCCCTCTCTGTTGTGACGTCGTCCTATCTGCGGACGATATAACGCCCTAAAGTAAGGCTGTCAGTCTCCTTGAAATGGGTATTTCGTTGCAGGCAAAGATGGAAGGGTCTTCCATGTACTAATAGTCTTATTTATGAGACCTCCACGTGAATTTTTCACCCATTAATGTTCGGGAATCATTTTAGAGATGATATTTTCCTTTGTAGTTGGGCCTCCATCGTAGTGGTGATTCTACAGTAAACGGCAATCTGGGTGCTGGAGCTATTCGTTCACTTATAGGACCTCGTTTATTGGTAATAACGGGTAGTATACAATATGTACACGAACCGACAGCGAGAAATAAGAATGCAAGATTAAGAACTAACTGTTCGAATCAGAAAGGCTACGATTCAGGAACGTAGTCACCCCTATTGTTTCATCCATGCGGTAAAGAGGCAATGCATGAAATAAAATAAAGATTTAGGAGTTGGGTTAAAATACAGGTGAAAGTATCCAAAAACATAATCTATCGCCCTTATTGTTTAATCCATGCGGTGAGGAGGCAATAGAGGAAACAAAACAAAGATTCCGGAGTGGGGTTAAAATACAGCTGAAAGTGTTTCAGTGATAAGATTCACTGATGACATTGCTATTATGAGTGAAAGTGACGAAGAACTACAGGATTTGTTGAAAGAAATTATTGGTTTGCCGGCAACTCTGATGAGGATGATCCAGTCACTATATTATTCACAGTAACTGTTGATATCCTTATCTTCTTTCCATTTCACTTCACTGACTCCCACTACAACTAGACAGCCTTTGCACTCCTATTTTTAGATTTTGTAGCTTCCAGATCACGTCCAGACTTGAGACATCTCACCCTCTGACAGGTATCATGTTACCCTTCCATTGGTTTCTCAGTCTTTTTACATGGTCACCTCCCCTTTGGCAGTCCACTCCCAGAGATGCCAGTTGGTTTCTCACACCAATGGCAAGAGGGTGCGGGTGCTGTAAACATCAGTCACTCTTGCACTCTCTTTGACGAAGTTTTCGTCAGAATGAAAGATGTTCCTTATACTGGAAGCCTTGGGCCAACATTGCAAACGATTTTCGTAAATACGCTGGTTTCACATCATCTTCCTTTAACATTTAACGTTCAGAATTTATGCCAGACTGGGATTCTAACCCAGGTCTCCTACTTAATAGGCAGGTGCACTGACCACTGCTCCGTCGGGGCGCAGTTATCATCGCAACTGCATGGACTAACCTAGCACGCATAGAGTCAGACGCAAATTTCAGCTTATCCACACACTGCTGGTGTAGTACCCCTTGCCCGTTATCCTCATTACTCGCGGTATTTCCCCGATTGCCATAAAAGTTCGAGCATGGTGTGCATCCGCATCCTCTGTCAAGCAGTTCTCTACTACGTCGCTCGTTCAACTCATGTCAACAAGTGCGAAAGCAGACAACATAGCCGATGAAATCTTTCTAGCAGCGCGGGATTAGCCGAGCGGTCTAGGGTGCTGCAGTCATGGACTGTGCGGCTGGTCCCGGCGGAGGTTCGAGTCCTCCCTCGGGCATGGGTGTGTGTGTGTTTGTCCTTAGGATAATTTAGGTTAAGTAATGTGTAAGCTTAGGGACTGATGACCTTAGCAGTTAAGTCCCAAAAGATTTCACACAGATTTGATTTGATTTTTGAAATCTTTCTGTACATCAAGCACCGCGAGAGAGAGGACGCGAACTTCCTTTAATGGTTCTCAGAAAAATCGACAACGATCGGATCACAAGAGAAACACCTGTGAATCTGACCTGGACACGACACAACGCTGTTTGCGCACGCTCTCCTATCGTCTACACCAGAAAGAATTCTCGTTCGCTTCGTTGTAAAACGAGTGAAACGAGCGGGAAGAATCTCCCGCGAAACTTTCTGTTGAAGGCCTACAAACACATATAGCTATTTAGATGCCAGTTCACACCACCGGCCAGCCGAAAAGCCGCGCTGTCTTGGGTCTCTTGCCACGGTTCGCGGGGTTACCCCGTCGGAGGTTCGAGTCCTCCCTCGGACATGGGTGTGTATGTTGTCCGTAACATACGTTAGTTTAACTTAGGTTAAATAGTGTGTAAGCCTAGAGACTGAAGACCTCAGCAGTTTGGTCTCACTGGAACGTACCACAAATTTCCAATTTTCCACCCCAGAAGCAAGCAGTCCTCAACACTCTGCATGTGCCTTGCTTATCACTGTAAATTTCAGGTTGTTAGTTGAATTGGGTTTCTTAAAAACGACAATGAAGACCAACGGCTGTGGTGCTTTCCTCATAGACAGGTTCTTGTGACGATAATAATTTTTGCGTTATGTGCCAGTTTTTCCTTTTTTCGGTATTATGTTTTCTGAATTCACTATTACTGGTAAAACTGTCTAAATAATTGAAAGACATTTTGGCTAAAGCTGTCTTGATGAGGTATTACTTGCTGAAATGTTTTCCTAAGTGATTCATATAGTAAAGGCTTAAGTCTTTTAAGTGATTTTGGCTTGTTCTTAAATTCATATCTCTTTGAACTATGAGTCCTTGTGAATTCGCTCTGGCATGTTGAGTGCGTTACTGTTAAATTTATGAAAGTTTCAATAAATGTTTTGTGTAAAATGAGTGACCCAGGTTCAATCAATCACTTCACGCTTTTAATATTGTTGACCAAGTACTCTGCAACATCAGCAGGTTTCTACGGAAAAAAATATCGCATTTTCCAATCGTAACATAAAAGACTTTCTCCGGCGCAAGTGATTATCTTGACACAGTGTGTGTCTATGAAGTTATATATAGCTACGGTTGTGGCAAAGTGTATTTAGAAGAAGCAGAACGACAGTAAAAAATTTAGTAAGCAGTACGAGAGCTACAAAAAAATTAAAAATAAACAGTGAAATCTGCGGTAGGGAAACAACAGGACAACTGCGGCCTAGACATCGATTTCAACAACGTACGAGTGCTGGCCAAGGAAACCAACCGGTAAGTCTTTGAGAATACCAACGCTTAGAGGCGGTTAGAGGCGCCGTATCATGGATTGAGCGGCTCCTCCCGCCGAAGGTTCGAGTCCTCCCACGAGGATGTGTGTGTCGTGTGTGTGTTTGTGTGTGTGTGTGTGTGTGTGTGTGTGTGTGTGTTGTTCTTAGCATAAGTTAGCTTAAGTAGTGTGTAAGTGTCTAGGGACCGATGACCTCAGCAGTTTTTTTCCCTTAGGATTTGATCATTTGAGATTACCAAGGATGAATGTGACTTCGATTGCGAAGACAGCTATAGGCTTCCAGATTCGTGGCTTACTGCCATCGAGGAAGGAAATACGCAATCACGGTACAGAAACAATGACCAGGAAGCTGTCGCACGCTCGATCCCACGCTACCACTGAAAGTTGTTTAACTATCAAAAATTGTAATTATTATTATTATTGGCCTGGTGAAAGACGTCCGGAAATGTATAAAGCTCTATCTCTGACGACATTATCATTATCTATACATTTCTCAATAAATAAATAAATAAAATGAAATAAAATAAAAGGGGGAAAAAGAGAAAGTATTGCGAGGCAATCTAGTGAACTTTTACCACCGTTATCATAAAACTTGATATGTAGCAGTACAACTTGTATTACGAAAACCCTCATTTTGACTTGTGAGTATTAAAACATTTTCTGGTACCTCCTACTGTCAGACATGTGTGATAGAGGAAAAAAAAAAAGAAATCAGTGACTCTTCCTACAAATCATGAAAAAGTCATTTCTCTAGTATCTGACCGCGAATTTTACAATATTCTACAACGTCTTCTGACAACTGTACTGCATTGCCCCTATACACAACAACTTGCCTCGTTTTCTCGCTACAGCTGGGTGACCAGCACCTTGCTAAAATAATTCAAAAGAAATAGTGCGATCCATGCAGAGTGCAATGCACGGTTACAACTGCTGACGCAACTACTCCTGTGTTTTTATTTGATACAGAAATTGAATGATCATGAAGAGTTTGGTCAACAAGCCTTAGGCGGTGTAAAAAATGGGAGCAACCACTAAAAACTTTTGATTTACTATAAATTGAAAACGAAGATTCATACCCTGACGAACTTTACTTAGACTTTTCTTTTCCTTGAACAGTTTGAAAAGTTTAATTATTCCACAGGCTGGCTGGTTCAAATGGCTCTGAGCACTATGGGACTCAACTGCTGTGGTCATAAGTCCCCTAGAACTTAGAACTACTTAAACCTAACTAACCTAAGGACAGCACACAACACCCAGCCATCACGAGGCAGAGAAAATCCCTGACCCCGCCGGGAATCGAACCCGGGAACCCGGGCGTGGGAAGCGAGAACGCTACCGCACGACCACGAGATGCGGGCAATTATTCCACAGTTTAATTATTCCACAACGTATATAATCAATAATCACGTAGCTGGTCACAACGAAGATACGAATATTACCCTCGAAGTATGGATACACAAATCTGACAGAATCCCTCCAGTGCGAAAGCAAGCAATAACTACGTGCAGCAAAAAGGCAAATTACCAGAAGTCCTCGATGAATCCCAAAATCTCCTCCGCCGCTACTATCACGGTCTGGGCAGGATTGTTTCTGTGAGTCCAAACTGCTGAGGTCATCGGTCCCTAGGCTTACACACTACTTAATCCCTCTTACGCTAAGGTCAACACATACACCCATGCCCGAGGGAGGACTCGAACAGGCTAGGCGCAAATAGAGATACGTATAGCACGTGTGACGTGACACGACACTACAGCGCGACACGCACGTGCCGCACTTGTCGCACGGGTCCAGCGCATATTGCGACGCGTACAATACTTCGCACGCGTCGTCGACTGGCGACGCTCTGCGCTGACAGAACAGAAGCGCGCGCAACCTGTTATCTTTCTCAAACCATTTTACGGAAACTATTCACTGAAAATATATGAGTTTTGCCTTACTTCTAGCGTTATATGTCAGCTTCTTGGTGAAGTGCCCATCACCTCGCTAATGACCATTCTTATTGTGATGTACCTGTTTTAGTAAGACACTACGCATAACTCAAAAAGTTTGCAACGAAAATTAGGGGTCGCTATGATTTTGCGTTTGGTGCGTATTACACCATATGTTGCTGCGTATGAAATTTAGCTAACATGCTGAATTTTGTTTAGACTTGGGAGGACGTCTCTATCTGCCTCCGACCTCGAGAAAATGGATCCCATGTAGCGCGCTCACTTCCGATCTCACGCCCTCGAGAATGAAATACTCGCAACGTCTCTCATATCTACTAAACCGCTAGAGACATCGAAACGAAAGTTTGGCGAATGATAGCACAGGAGGAGAGTGTTTTGCCAATTCTTAAATTTTTGTAACAGATCGTACAGATAGGCGAGCATACTAGGCAGCGAGAAGATAACCCTGTTTTACTTTCCTGCCTTGATTCTTAATCATATGATTTTATAATGTCCCTTACTTCCTTATTCACTACCCTCTGTCCCTTCTTGCGATCTGAAAACATCGCGGAGGCATATGATACAATTCCAGCGGCCAATGGCTCATCAGTTACTGAAGTATGCATTTTTCTTGAGAGAAGAAAAACAGAACAAAACAAAACTATACAAACATAAATAACAGAAAATTACAATGTACTAACGAAGAAAGCTGGAGCGTTTAAATGGCGAAAAACGAAACACTACCCAAAGGCAATAAAATTTAGTAAACAGTAAGGCAAAATTTATCGTGTGGACAGTACTACCACTACTCATATGTGCCGCTCCGATGTGAGCATATGGCCGAGCTACTTTTCCGGTCCCCGCCTCAAATTTCCCACGGCGCGAGAAACTGTGCCTCAACCACAACGCCAAGCGACCTGGCGCAGGCGCGTGTCGCGTCCCAGTCGCGTCGCGTCGGAATTTGCGCGGTCCCATTTGAACCTGCGAAGTTACAAAAACGCGCGCTGCGCTGCGTTGCGCCACACGCGCTATACGCGTCTCAATTTGCGCCTCGCCTGACGCGCGGCTTCTCCCAACGCCAGGCTGCGTCAGACTACTCTCAACAACTGTTCGCTCGTTACCAGTCGCGATAACAATATCTCAGACTCAGAGTTTGTCTATGCACGCAATAGCAGAATCAGTAGCCAATTTTCCAAAAAATCTGAATATCCAGCTTTCAACATAACTGAACATACGGCGTCGCGTTAAGGTGCGATCACGAACACGATCGCAGACGGCACCACTGGTGCCCGTTATTTGCAATGCGAGGCGTGCGAAACACGGTGGCCAGCTTCGGCGACAGATCGCATTTCCGCTCAGGAAACCGTATTGCCGCTCCCGCCAAACCGCGTAGCGACCGGCGGCTGCTTTCCAGTGGTCAAACATGGCCACTTCAGTAAAAATGAGTTTTGCTTTCATTAATGTTTCATGCAATTCCGCCTCATCGGTGTGGAACGAAAACATTGTTATTTTGGAATTGAAGGAAAAGGCAGTTTATGAACAAAATTGGACACAGATGTATAAAGCAACCTTAAATCAGGAAGCCAAGGTTTAAGACGACGGACTACATCGCTGTTCAGGTACAGACACTCGGCATGGCAAACTTTCGGCTTCAGTGCGTGCAACTGATATTATCAGACCGTTCGTCCATAGTTGTCTGATAAACGTAAATTTGCCTTCATTGAATTTATTTATATCTACAAAAGGTTCATGAAATATGTGTTTCAATATGGCCAGTCTTTGCTTAACTTATGTATGGCCTATAATTTTGCGAATGTCCAATTTCGTAGTGTGTGCCCTGAAGTAAATTGCTTGTGCTAGCCACTATTCATTCTCAGCTTAATTCTGTAAATGTCTCTTCAGATCCTGATTTCTGCAATTTTTTTTTGGAAAATATTTTATTAAATGTATTTGTTATGATGTACACAGGAAAAGTGAACAAAATGGCCGTACGCCATTGTTAAAATGATGTTGAAATGAACGCTGAACAAAACGAACTTGACACTATGTATGTAAAAAATTCTCATGTTTCCTACGTCTAACCGGAATCGAGCTCTGAAACGAAGGTACATATTTTATTTGAAAATCTTCTGTGCGAATACGATATTCACGCAGACAATCAAACGCTAAATGCAGACTTTGAAATTGATGACGTTTCACGCGAAGAAAATGTTCCGATGGACAATGCTTCCCGTGAGTCTGATTTGCAAACTGATAATCCACATATTGATCCGATAATGCTAGTGTTGCAAAAACTGTCAATTGAACAACACGAAAAGATTTAAAGACTGAACAACAGAAGTTATGTCAAGATTTTAAGATGTTTCAAATCGGACAGAAGAAACAATCCAATGAATTAGCGACTTTAACTGATAATTTTAATAGCATAATTCTACGGTACAGTAGTTTAGTAACTAGAGACTGACATGATCATCTTTGCAAGTAGGACTTAGTCTGAGAGTGGACAGAATATTCAGCTACTGGTCTTGGAGTTGTAGCTGTCATTTGAGCTTTTAAGAAATTTAATTATTACATTTATGGTAAACATATCAACGTGTACTGCGACCACGAGGAACTTAGCTTCCTATTAACGTGTAAGTTACTGCACTTTAGAATTGCTAAATGGACACCATCTCTTCAGGAATAGGACTTCGAAATAATACGTGTATAAGGTACGGATAATGTCGTATCTGCCACAAGGAGTAAATGAACTTTGTGATACCACTCAACAAGTCTCAAAGTACAGAATACTTCTGATGAAAGACATCTGCCACACACAGTCCTATTTAGACATGTATACTGATATGGTAACAATGCAGGATTCAGATCCTAGGTGGCATAAGGTAAGAATACTTCTATCAAACAACCCGTCTGAGGTAATTCAGCAACATTACAAGATTCACAATGACGTATCGTTCTACTGATGCAATTTAAATAGTAAGAACTGGTATGTATGTATCCCTAGAAAATGCAAAGAATCTTTAATTCGCCATACTATGTCTGGAGTCACTACAGTGCTATAAATCATTGAGAAAATAGAATTTTTACTGCTATTTTCCAAATATACGCAGATACACTGAATAGCTTTTAAAAACCTGTCTCACGTGTTAGGAGGCTAAGCCAACAAATAAATTCTGTAACACTGAACTATACCCAATACTATCACCACAACGAATGCATTTAATATCTGTCGTTACAACTGGGCCAGCACCAGCTGCATGAGGTAGTGTCAAATGTTTACTAGCTTTCTATGCTCTTTTCTCTAATACACTACTGCCCATTATAATTGCTACACCGCGAACATGACGTGCTACAGACGCGAAATTTAACCGACAGGAATAAGATGCTGTGATATGCTAATGACTAGCATTTCAGAGCATTCACACAAGGTTGGCGCCGGTGGCGACACCTACAACGTGCTGACATGAGGAAAGCTTCCAACCTATTTCTCATACATAAACAGCAGTTGACCGGCGTTGCCTGGTGAAACGTTGTTGTGATGCCTCGTGTAAGGAGGAGAAATGCGTACCATCACGTTTCCGACTTTGATAAAGGTCGGATTGTAGCCAATCGCGATTGCGGTTTATCATATCACGACATTGCTGCTCGCGTTGGTCGAGATCCAATGACTGTTAGCAGAATACGGAATCGGTGGGTTCAGGAGGGTAATACGGAACGCCGTGCTGGATCCCAACGGCCTCGTATCACTAACAGTCGAGATGACAACATGTTATCCGCATGGCTGTAACGGATCGTGCAGCCACGTCTCGATCCCTGCGTCAACAGACGGGGACGTTAGCAAGACAACAACCATCCGCACGAACAGTTCGACGACGTATGCAGCAGCGTGGACCATCAGCTCGGAGACCGTGGCTGCGGTTACGCTTGACGCTGCGTCACAGACAGGAGCGCCTGCGATGGTGTACTCAACGACGAACTTGGGTGCACGAATGGCAAAACGTCATTTTTTCGGATGAATCCATGTTCTGTTTACAGCATTATGATGTCGCATCCGTGTTTGGCGACATCGCGGTGAACGCACATTGGACGCGTGTACTCGTCATCACCATACTGGCGTATCACCCAGCGTGATGGTATGGGGTGCCATTGGTTGCACGCCTCGGTCACCTCTTGTTCGCACTGACGGCACTTTGAACAGTGGAAGTTACATTTCAGATGTGTTACGACTCGTGGCTCTCTCCCTCCGTAGCGGTCGCGCGGTTCCAGACTAAAGTGCCTAGAACCGCTTGACCACAGCGGCCGGTCTCTAACCTTCATTCGATCCCTGCGAAACCCTACATTTCAGCAGGATAATGCACGACCGCATGTTTCATGTCCTGTACGGGCCTTTCTGGATACAGAAAATGTTCGACTGCTGCCCTGGCCTGCACATTCTCCAGATCTCTCACCAATTGAAAATGTCTGGTCAATGGTGGCCGAGCAACTGGCTCGTCAGAATACGCCAGTCACTACTCCTGATGAACTGTGGTATCGTGTTGAAGCTGCATGGGCAGCTGTACCTGTACACGCCATACAAGCTCTGACTCAATGCCCAGGCGTCGAGGCCGTTATTACGGCCAGAGGTGGTTGTTCCGGGTACTGATTTCTCACGATCTATGCACCCAAATTGCGTGAAAATCTGATGACATGTCAGTTCTAGTATAATATATTTGTCCAATGAATACTTGTTTATCATCTGCATTTCTTCTTGGTGTAGCAATTTTAATGGCCAGTAGTGTATGTTATAGTATATGCCTTGAAGTTAACAGCAGCATCCTCTATATTAAGAAGGATTCATAATGACCACATACGCACAGTTGGCAAACCTGTTGCATTCCTTGCGGAAGGTGCATCGATCTGTACATGTAGAAAATGGAAAGGTTTTCTGAAACACAATGACATTAAACATGTTTTGATATTCCACTTTCATCCGAAAAGTAATCCCTTTGAACATATCTTTAGGAAATTTAACCAGTTTGTAAGAACTTGTACGAAGACACAACACACACGCTGGGTGGAGCTGACTGAACCATTAGAGCAAATAACAAATATCTTTCAAGAATAAATCACTCTACAGGAAAAGACATGAAACATATCAATCCCACCGTAGAGCACGCCAGAATTAGAAAGAAAACGCACGATAAAAAGTTAGGACGAGTTCAAACATATACACTTGAAGAGACAGTTTTGCTAAAATCATATCCGTAATCTTCTGCTCTGTATAGATGCAATAGTAAATGGCAACTGCTTTATACTGGGCCATATAAATCATTAGCATACCTAACCCTCGTTGTTAACATTTTTAGGATCAGAGAAAATTAAAGTCTTACATGCCCACCAAGATCTGAAGAGATATTTACAAAGTTACGAAGTTTTCACGCTGAGAATCATTATAAAAACGCATCTGTTTATTACCGGTAGATTACGAAATGGTATAGCGTATTCATGATTTTGTATATGTAACTACATTCTATGAAAAGTCATTAATGTTAGTACACGGATTATACTCGAATAAAGTAATACCTCTATGAAAGACTAAAGAGTGATCTGTTGTCTACACAACTATAATGTATTTCCATTATTTTGTTTAGCATAATAACACATTCAATTATGTCCTGAGATAGCAGCCCCATTTTACCTGTTTTTCTGCGTTATCAAGAAACTAATATTGGCTAGAAGCAAGATTTCTATGTGAAAATAATTTATTGTTTCCATGATACTAATGTATAACTGTGAACAAACAATTTATCTGAATAATAGGTGACTACTGTGCTCTAGGAACAAGTGGAAGAGGCATGAACTATACTGTCTTTAGGTACTACTAAGATGTTATGTTAATGAGTAATATGAATTTAAGTGTACATACTAGTTTATAAGTTTTTCTATGCAGCGTAACGCCGATTAAACTGCTCTACACCCATGAATACGTATGACATGAACTTTTACAGCTAGCACCGAAGGGATTCTCTTTATGTAAACATTTTTCGTTGAAGCTGTATTTTAAGTGGCCGGCCGCGGTGGTCTCGCGGTTCTAGGCGCGCAGTCCGGAACCGTGCGACTGCTACGGTCGCAGGTTCGAATCCTGCCTCGGGCATGGATGTGTGTGATGTCCTTAGGTTAGTTAGGTTTAAGTAGTTCTAAGTTCTAGGGGACTGATGACCACAGCAGTTGAGTCCCATAGTGCTCAGAGCCATTTTTGTATTTTAAGTGCATGTATTTTGTTCTCATGGTAATTCGAACAAGAAGCTTTGAAGCCTATTTAACGTATTATTCAGATAGCTTTATGTAGAATAAGAAAGTAGCAGTATCTAGTGGACGAAAGTTTTGATGAAGTTAATTGTATGTACACTGTCCAGTGGTGCTCCATGTTTGAGCTTATCTTTGCCTCGACTTAGCTCACGTGTAACTTAAACACGTTTTCGGTTTTCTTGCTCTGCCATGTACAGCTATCTTACTTGATAATAGAGTATAACTTAAGTCTGAATTTGAAACAGTGTAGCGCCGGCATCGTACTGAGTATTCAAAAAACTGTCTCGGCACAACTGTTATTTACTTGCCTGTAGTTGATGTAATGAGATAAAAAATTAGACACTTTTGTAAAGGACGAAGACCGATTCGTAAATATAAACGAAAATTTTTAATGTTTCTAAGTATAACATGCAGAATAAGTAAATTTGTTCCTTGCCGAGATCTGAAGGGTCAAATATCTAAAGTGTTATTGTGCCATGTAAAAAAACCGTCACAAGCTACAAAGTTAAAGTACTATATGGGAACTAGAGTGAAAACTGTAAGAAATCATTTAGCGATTGTGAGTGCCTACCTGACGTGTTAGTGAAAGTGATGATTTGGACCTAGGCAGGGTCGAACATTAGGTTAAATTGCTATCTCTGAAAGAACTATTTCGGTTACCTGAACGATATCCAGTGAGCAATTTACTACTTGTGGAAGATTGTGCGAGATGTTGCATTTCTGACTCGGGAATACATTACCAGCACTCCGGAGCTACATTAAGCACAAATAAACTTTAAGAAAGGTCTCATGATAGATAGATAGGGTGGTCTGTTGATCGTCACTGGGCCAAATACCTCACGAAATAAGCGTCAAACGAAACAGCTACAAAGAACGAAACTTGTCTAGCTTGAAGGGGGAAACCAGATGGCGCTGCCATAGGTCAAACGGATATCAACTGCGTTTTTTTAAATAGGAACCCCATTTTAATACATATTCGTGTAGTACGTAAAGAAATAGAAATGTTTTAGTTGCACCACTATTTTCGCTTTGTGATAGATGGCGCTGTAATAGTCACAAACATATGGCTCACAATTTTAGACTAACAGTTGGTAACAGGTAGGTTTTCTTTAATTAAAATACAGAACGTAAGTACGTTTGAACATTTTATTTCGGTTGTTCCAATGTGATACATGTACCTTTGTGAACTTATCGTTTCTGAGAACGCATGCTGTTACAGCGTGAATACTTGTAAATAACACATTAATGCAATAAATGCTCAAAATTGTGTCCGTAAACCTCAATGCATTTGGCAATACATGTAACGACATTCCTTTCAACAGCGAGCAGTTTCGCTTCCGTAATGTTCGCACATGCATTGACAATGCGCTGACGCATGTTGTCAGGCGATTTCGGTGGATCACGATAGCAAATATCCTTCAACTTTCCCCACAGAAAGAACTCCGGGGACGTCAGATCCGGTGAACGTGCGATCCATGGTATGGTGCTTCGACGACCAATCCACCTGTCATGAAATATGCTATTCAGTACCGCTTCAACCGCACGCGAGCTGTATGCCGGACATCAATTATGTTGGAAGTACATCGCCATTCTGTCATACAGTGAAACATCTTGTAGTAACATCGGTAGAACATTACATAGGAAATCAGCACACATGGCACCATTTAGATTGCCACAGATAAAATGGGGGCCAATTATCCTTCCTCCCATAATGCCGCACCATACATTAACCCGCCAACGTCGCTGATGTCCCATTTGTCGCAGCAATCATGGATTTTACGTTGCCCAATAGTGCATATTATACCGGTTTAGGTTACCGTTGTTGGTGAATGACGCTTCGTCGCCCAATAGAAGGCGTGCAACAAATCTGTCATCGTCCCGTAATTTCTCTTGTGCCCAGCGGCAGAACTGTACACGACGTTCAAAGTCGTCGCCATGCAATTCCTGGTGCTTAGAAATATGGTACGGGTGCAGTCGATGTTGATGTAGCATTCTCAACACCGACGTTTTGAGATTCCCGATTCTCGCGCAATTTGTGTGCTACTGATGTGTGGATTAGCCGCGACAGAAGCTAAAACACCGTCTTGGGCATCATCATTTGTTGCAGGTCGTGGTTGACGTTTCACATGTGCTGAATATTTCCTGTTTCCTTAAATAACGTAACTATTTGGCGCGCGGTCCGGACACTTGGATGATGTCGTCCAGGATACCGAGCAGCATACATAGCACACGCCCGTTGGGTATTTTGATCACAATAGCCACAGATCAACACGATATCGACCTTTTCCGCAATTGGTAAACGGTCCATTTTAACACGGGTAATGTATCACGGGTTGTGTACCACGAACTTATACGTTTGTGGCTATTACAGCGCCATCTATCACAAAGCGATAAAAGTGGTCCAACTAAAACATCCATATTTCTTTACGTACTACACGAATATGTAATAAAAATGGGGGTTCCAATTTTAAAAATCGCAGTTGATATCCGTTTGACCTATGGCAGCGCCATCTAGCGGTCCAACCATAGCGCCATAGCGGCATCTGGTTTCCCCCTTCAAAGTAGACGAGTTTCGTTCTTTGTAGTTTTTTCGTTTGTTGCTTATTTCGTGAGATATTTGGCCCGGACACTATCAATGGACCACCCTGTATAGGGTGAGTGAGGAGGAAAGGTACATGCTTTGAGGGGTGATAGTATTAGTGATTCTGAACAAAAAACTTCGTATCGACGCGTGCCCTATTCCAAATGGTTTCCGGGGTAGATTACATTTAATATCACTTTTGTAGGTTTTTCTTGAATAACTCGAAAACCGTACCCTCCAGCGAAAACGTGTCAAAATACAAAATTAAACTATATTAAATTTCCTACAAAAAAGGTCCTATTCATTTTTTTCTCTGGAACTAATGGTTTGTGCGAACAGAGAGCGAGAATGTTGAAAAACTCCCTCGATGCGCATGCGCTGTAGCTTACGTAGTTTTTATAGGACAATTAGAGGTAGTTTGTCGACCTCATAGACCACAAGTGTCCCGTATCAAACTGTTCGTGTCAGCTTGCTACCTCGATATGTTACCTCAATCGTTTCAATTTTTTTTTTAATTTCAAAGTCTCATCATTATAATAAAAATTTTATCTTTCAAAATAATTTATAAAAATCTTTTAGTATCGAACAAACCAGATAGAGAGAGATAAGTTTTATCATAGCACCCTCTGATAACGAAAGTCCACTTTTTGTAAGTCCTGTGAGAGTCCAGCTTCCTGGGAAGCTTTATGATTATAATTTTAGTAGTAGTTGATCAAAAACTTCATTTATGTGGGCTCATTGCTTCAGGGACGATATTTTCGTTTTTCATGTAGAGTTTTATGCGTAATATTTCCTTTCTTTGTGAAAGACGCTGTCATGTTTACGAATTCAAACTTGTAATTACACGTAGTACTTTTCAGCCGGACTCCTAAGATTTTTACTGCTTAGTTTAACATATAAAGGGTAGTAAACTAGAAAATTGCTTTTATCAGAACAGATCGTGGATGTTATACAAATTAAACCCGGAAGTATCCAATAAATTAAGTTCTTTGAATGTGACGCATCGCTGCTGCCGATGTATTCTGTAATGTCTTCTCATATATTCTCTTTAACCGAAAATTTGTCCGTTTGAAAGGAGTACAGCATGGAACAACGTTATCTGCTGGTTCAGTTGAAAGAGGGCTATAGTTTGCCTTAAATTGTCATACTTCATGGCTGTCTAGTAAAGAAATGTAACAGACTAAAAGGCAAGTTGCTTTCTTCAGGGAAAGATAAATTAATTGATAGTAAATGAAAAAAGGATTATTAAGATAGCACACTACTGTATCAGAAGTACCAATTTTATCATTATGCTAAATGAAAATGCCATTTTATACAGATTATTTGGTTGCATACTGTGCACTGTTTTCTGAAAAACTTTCCTCTCTAGTGGCAACTACATTTCCTTCTGAGGTTTCATACTGCGTTTGCCTAGAAAGGCCTAGAAGCATGATGACAGATACCATCTCATTATCGCTCACGTACATGACAGATAATCGAAAAGATTTCATTATGTGGTGCAAGGGACTTAATTCCACAAAGTGCTGTGTGGACGTGGCCAATGTGAACTGTGAAAAGCTTACCGTGGAAACACTTCAAGAGCAGCAGTATTCACCTCGACAGTCCAGTGGAAATTTTTAGGACTGCAGCGCTAGAGGCGTTATTGAACCCCCACATTTCCTTCGTCTAGACGACGTCATAAACGAGTCCACTGTTGAGGAAACTTTCCACTTTCTTTGCGACAATGTTCATATACAAGGTATGGCAAGTGTTCGGAATGGCGCCGTTAGAAGTGGTTCCCCAGCATACCTACGGCAGAACAGAAGTCAATAAATGGCACTGGAAGAAAGCTGTTAGTCCTTCAAATATTTGGTTGTTGTGTGTCACCATGATGTTTGTGTTCGGGTTATCAGTCTTCAGTCCATTCCAACATTACACATCGCTCTTGAGCATGCTAGTTTACAAAGCCATGTCGTTAATAGGAGCAGGTAAGATACTTTGTACGCTTGCAGTGAACAGAAAAGAGGGAGTGAAACATTTCAGTTTATTCTTCGCTTCATTAAATCACGCAGCGATCTGGCTTCCCAGGGGCACAAGTACCAAAACAAAAGGACTGAGAGTAGCACTGTGCATTTTCCTCTGCATCTTATGCACTGCTTTGATTGTAAATACGGTCGTAGAAAACCATCCTGATGTAATGAGCAGTTTCGTTGACATACTGAAAATTGTAATGACTGTATATCTCGTGATACTTGACCCTCTAGTAACGCTGCAATTCGTAGTATTCGTGCTGGAACTGTGGGCTGGATTCAAGGCACTGAACAGTGCTGTTCTTCAGACGGTCGCGACAGAAAATAGCTCATGTGTGGTGGCTACACTTCTGGGTCTCTCAGGTACACCACCAGGTAGTACATCGGGCAACCTCCACAATCTGCGATGGACACATCTGTTACTACGCAGGGCTGCGGAAGTCCTACAGGATCATTTCGGAATGACACTAGCACTGGACCTCTCTTATACCATATCTGGGATCATCTGCAGCTCGCACGAGATAGTCGTAGCCATGAGCCGCCAAAAAGAGGTGGTCGGCATCCTGTACGTCGGAGCGACACGCCAGTCACTGCTGTGGCTGGTGCTGCACGTGTGGAAGCTGTCGGCGCTGACGCTGTGCTGCTCGGCTGTTTCCACGGAGGCGGCGGCCACGCGGCTGCTGCTGCAGAGGGCGTTCGCCTTCCACCGCACACCGAGTCCCCAGATGGCGGCGCTGCTGCGGCTGGTCGCACTCAGTCCACAGCTCCGCTTCACCGCCGCCGGGTTCGTCACCGTCGACCGCGGCTTGCTGGTGTCCGCCCTAGCTGCGGCAGTCACCTACTTGGTCTTGCTGACTCAGTTCAGCGGGAGCTTCTGACCTCGGAAGGTACCCCAGGTACGAATACGTTCTGAAAGTAAAATGTTTTCTGCTACATAGCATACAGTTTGTTGCTGAGTGACCTCTTGTCACACTAAAAAGTATTTTGGTAATAAAAAACTGAAAAAACTATCCTTCCAAATAACTCTCCAACAAAGGCGAGGCTTATCCAGTAGTGGGGCTACCAATGTTCTGGCACAGTCTGCACTGCTGCCAGATTTTCGATTATGTTACTATTGTAGGCGCTCCGGTGGTCCCGGTCGCCTACGGTTGACTGGATGGCCGGGCGGTGGCCTCTCCAGTTGTCAGAATGCTAGGAAATGGCTGTAGAAGCGTCAGAAACGCCAAAGAAACATTATTCATTCATAACAACTTTATTCCTGCCGAGTACAATGTGGCTTCGTGATATCAACGACCTTCCCCGAGTCCTCGCTGACTCGTAGCGATGACATCAGATCCGGGCTGCGCAATCTTGCTAGTGCAGCGCCGCGTGCTGTGACGTAGCGGAGGAATGCCCTTACTTCGGCCGCGCGGGCTTGGCGGCTGCCGGCTCGGCTGCAGACAGCAAGCTGCTGCGCGTGGGTGGCTCTGGGTTGGAGTCCCGACGCTGTCGACACGAGAGGCGTTCTCGTAGTGCGGAGTGTACTCTATCCCACCCTCTCTTCTTCCCTGCTCCTCCTGGTGGCTCGGCCGCGGTGGACGGGCGGAACGGGCTGCAGTCCCCCAGCGCAGTCGGCTCACCCGGTTGTGACGGCGGATGCACAGGGACTGGGCCCCACACGATCTCGACGACGGCTCACTGATGTGGTCAGCATTGGCGGCGACCGAGTCGCTAATCCTGCGTCGATGATTGACAGCGGCAGCAGAGAGGACCAGAGCTGATATTGTCCCCTCACATCTGCTGCTGGATGGGCCGCCCTAACTGCAACATCTCCTTAATAATGATTAACATGTCGATCACCGAGCTGAGCGCTATGCAGCGACCCAGTACACATCTAACTGCATGTCCAACTGCGAGTGCGAGTGCGAGTGCGAGTGCCTTGTTGCTATCAAAGCTGGCGTATTTAAAGGAAGCACGAGCGAGGTCCTGACGTCATGCTCGTTTGTAATGACCTCATTCATTCCACTTATACTGCTGATTCATCTGTCGTACTCGCCCCTTAGGTGTTCTTGCGACAGTGTTATGTGTTGTTGCGGCACACTTACGCGAAGTTGTGAAATGCAGTACAGCTGATGCTATACCTCTGTCTTGCACTCTACGAAAGTCTCCGTCTAACACAAACCCGCGTGCTAAGCAATTCTCTCTCGCCTGTTGTGTGTAGCCGGGCCATTGCCCCTGCGTGACAACACATTCCGATATATGTGCAATCCTTTTACTTCTTGGCCAACCTACTGCCTCTGACTCTCGGCATAGGCAACGAAACTTTGGCAATATTCCACGTTTCCAACTCTTTACTATTCTGCGACACTACACTATGCACTGTTGTCAGATTTCCCCCCCCCCCCCCCCTCCCCAAGCTCTCATTTCACAAACCACTTGTAGTAAGCATAAAATGGTGGGAAATACAAAAATCTGAGACGGGCAGATAGCCTCTTGGTGATAATTTGAAAACGTTGGTTCACAGTCAGAGATCACAGACCTAGGGACACTGGCACAGCCTACATGGTTGCCAGGGTACTTAAATCCAAGATGTCGGATCTACGGATACTGGCACAGTCTGCTTAGTTGTAAGATTCCGTGGGTTTTGCCCAACAAAATGAAATCAAATCCAAGATGGTGGTCCTGACGATAGTGGTGCAGCCTATCGGATTACTGAAGACATCACTGATGATACTAGAATCCAAGACAGCGGATCTGTACTGGGGCAGCCTGCACAGTTGCCTTGTTTCTAACCTCACTGGTGGAGCCATCATTCTTGCCAGGTCACTTGTGTTCCTTGTCTTAAGTTTAAAATGGAGGGAAATTCTAATACCCCACAGGGTTTCCCCAAGCCAAGATGCCCCAATTTAAGAACGCTGTTGAGTTTAAACATATACAATAGGTCAGGACGGGGACAATTGCATCTTTATTTAAACAAAATGTGGAAGAGCCCCTTCCAAGGTCAGAAAAGTCAGTGAGCATTGTGCTGTGTTGCTGATGGTACCATGCACATTGAAGATCAGTGTGTTCATGATTGTGATTCCCACACTCATGTGCAATTCCATTGGCCAAGTGCCAACATCTGACGCACACAGGGGACTAATGCTGGACAACTTTGCTGGCTGGCAGCTGACTGCATGCTATTGGCACAATGTCTTGGCGGCCTGCCAGCCTAGTGTGAACTAGCTGTAAGGCTATGGGAGCAGCCGATGCACAGTGTGATATCGTCCATGTCGACATTTCAATGAGTTGCTTCCACCAATGGGGCACACCTGTAGGACAATGTGCAATGTCATGCTGCTTGGAATAGGGACAAACGCCTGTTGTCTACTGTGCTGCCACGCTGTGTGCACACACAGCAGGTGGGGCACTGTAAGACTACACAATTTCACAGTTAATCCTGCTTTAATTTTATAGCTGGACAGCGTCCTATTGTGCTGCAGGAGATTATATCGAGGTCGCTGCCGTTACAGGCTGCATGCCAATAGACATTCATAGTTGGACCTGGCTGACATCACTGTGGTCATTGTGCTGCGTTGTGCCACTGCTAGATGCTATAAAACTCCTTAGAGGAACGCCTGAAACTAGTTTTAATTCTGAATATTTCTCTGTGGTGAGAACAACATGCTAATTGCTACGAACTCTTCAGTCCAGTCACAAATCTGCTCTGATATTCAGTATTTTGTTCATATGGCCACTGTGTAAAACTGTATCGAGTGCTGACCACAAAGGAAATGGCATCAACCTAGCCGGCTGCTGTGACCGAGTGGTTCTAGGGGCCTCAGTCCGGATCCGCGCTGCTGCTACGGTCGCAGGTTCGAATCCTGCCTTGGGCATGGATGTGTGTGATCTCCTTAGGTTAGTTAAGTTTAATTAGTTCTAAGTCTAGGGGACTGATGACCTCAGATGTTAAGTCCTATTGAACCATTTGGTATCTAGCCATTTGAACCATTTGAGCATCAACCTAGATATCAGTATTTGCTTCTTCCGTGGTTCTGTGGTTGAACAAAGCAAGCCAAGTATTACATGATCATTGTTTAGGGAATGCATGTTGATATTCGGTGTCAAGAAAGGTTGTAATATGTGAGCATAAGGCATGTTATCGAATCATACAGTCGACCAGCATTAGCGATGTAGACTTATATTCGTCAGACTGATGAAACTGCTTGACAATGGAAATGGCCATTTTTGTAACGTCAAATCTCTGCACAGAAATTTCTTTTCGCATGTCACAGATCTGCTGGTATATGGCACCAAGTATTTATGAAACACCTGACAGATTCTGTTTCGACAGTTGCGATTTTTTCCCAATGATTCTGACAAAATGCACTGTAACCTCAAAGGACTGAAGAATGTATCTTCAGTGAAATCTGTTTTTTTGGAGAGCAACACAGACAGCAGAATAGGAGGAAACCTGAGACGGCTGAAACTCCAGTACAGTAGTCGCATAAGGGAAACATGTTCGTAAATCTTCATAAGGATGCATGGGCATTGAGGTGCACTCGGTAAGACAATAATAGGTTCATCACATGGATTCAAAATAGATTCCCAGCTAGTTGTGGAAAGTGTAGTACTAGGTTCTTACACAGATTCATATAGATCCTCAGTGGTTAGCACACTGGACTCCCATTCGGAAGGACGACGGTTCAATCCCACGTCAGGCTATCCTGATTTAGGTTTTCCATGATTTCCCTAAATCGCTCCAGCCAAATGCCGGAATGGTTCCCTTGAAAGGGCACGGTCGACTTCCTTCCCTAATCCGATGAGACCAATGACCTCGCTGTTTGGTCTCTTCCCCCAAACAACACACAAAACATATAGATCCTCAACTACTGTACCACAGTGGTAAGAGACTTTCTTCGCAGATGACATTATTATTCTTTAACAAACACTGATTTTCGCAATAGCTAGGCATCAGTGTGATAGAAATTTGTCAGTACTCATATGCAAGAAGAGTTCTAAGTGGACAGGAGTATCTATATTTTTCATTTGGTATCTAGCCCACTATTAATATATACATCGTAACAGCCTTTCAAAAATCCTGTCCTCTGCAGACCATCTATTCCGCAGCCTCCAGTCCAGCAATCCATTTTGTAGTGGCGCTGAACATGTGTCAGATTTCACAACATGAATGAAACGATGATTTAATTCAATCCCACAGTCCTTATTTTAAGGTAAAATTGTCTGGACACTGGTCTGCTGGAGAAACATGTGTAAGTGCTGTATAGACACTGGATGCTTTCCTCTGAAAATAGAGCTACGTAACAGGTGACACGTAACGTAACTCCACTGCACTCTGCAGTAGAAAGGTTCTGGTATTAATGGCTACAATAATTTGTCAGCAACCTCAATTTCGTTTCGTGTTACCAAAACATCATTCTTTCTAGATACCACTCTGTTGTTCCATTGTAACAACGATCACATGTAAGAACTGCATGGCTAGCCAATGAAATTACATCCTCTTGTGTGCAAAAATGATACTTGGTGTACAGAAGTAGTACCACTGTGGCTTACATTGTGCTCCACACAGTGATATAGAATCGTCAGCAGATCAAGAGTGCTGGCAAAACAATGCTAAAATGGACTCTTCTACTTTTCCAGAGGTGAAGATAAGTGGTGAAACAGTTGCAAATGCAGTATTCGAAGAAATTCTGAAAAAATTACGAGGTTGTGGGCCATCCAAATACATAAAAAAGTTTTGCATCACCCTAGTTCCCAGAACTCCTGAAGATAGACGTTGACTGTGAATAGTGTATAACAGACACAGTCCCTTAGACTGTTTAGAGACGTCACTAAACCCGCCCAAAGATGTAAACAACCATGAATGAGCAGCGCCTATTAGAAGGAGGCGGTCCGACAGCCGATCATTTACAGTCATTCCACCAGGAAGGAGGTACAAGGCTCGTGTTGTCTGTCGTTCAACCATGCCTAGAGGGTCAATACCGCGGTTCGATCGCGTCCACATTGTTACCTTATGCCTGGAAGGGCTCTGAAAAAGGGAAGTGTCCAGGCGTCTCAGAGTGAACCAAAGCGATGTTGTTCGGACATGAGGAGGTACAGAGAGACGGTAACTGTCGATGAAATGCCTCGCTCAGGCCTCCCAAGGGCTACTACTGCAGTGGATGACCGTTACCTAAGGATTATGGCTCAGAGGAACACTGATAGCAACGCCACCATGTTGAATAATGCTTTACGTGCAGAAACAGGGCATCGTGTTACGACTCAAACCGTCCGCAATAGGCTGCATGATGCGCAACTTCACTTCCGATGTCCATGGCGAGGTCCATCTTTGCAATCACGACACCATGCAGCGAGGTACAGATGGGCCCAACAACATACCGAATGGACCGCCCAGGATTGGCATCACGTTCTCCTCACCGATGAGTGTCGAATATGTATTCAACCAGATACCGTCGGAGACGTGTTTGGAGGCAGCCCAGTCATGCTGAACGCCTTAGACACACTGTCCAGCGAGTGCAGCAAGGTGGAGGTTCCCTGCTGTTTTGGGGTGTCATTATGTGGGGCCAACGTACGCCGCTGGTGGTCATGGAAGGCGTCGTAACGACTGTACGATGCGTGAATGCCATCCTCCGACCGATAGTGCAACTATATCGGCAGTATATTGGCGAGACAATCGTCTTCATGGACGAAAATTAGCACCCCCATCGTGCATATCTTGTGAATGACTTCCTTCAGGATAACGACATCGCTCGACTAGAGTGCCTAGCATGTTCTCCAGACATAAACCCTATCGAACATGGCTAGGATGGACTGAAAATGGCTGTTTATGGACGGCGTGACCCACCAGCCACTCTGGGGGATCTACGCCGAATCGCCGTTGAGGAGTGGGACAATCTGGACCAACAGTGCCTTGATGACCTTGTGAATATAATGCCACGACGAATACAGGCATGCATCAATGCAAGAGGACGTGCAACTGGGTATTAGAGGTATCTGTGTGTACAGCAATCTGGACCACCACCTCTGAAGGTCTCGCTACGTGGTGGTACAACATGCAATGTGTAGTTTTCATGAGCAATAAAGTGGGTGGAAATTCCAATTTTCTGTACAGGTTCCGGAATTCCTTGAAGCGAGATGATGCAAAACTTTTTTGATGTGTGTATTTTCGACTGTAGTGAGACTTGAAATATTCCCGACATTCGTCAAGCTAAGAGTTATTCAAGGTCGTGGGGACTTTGATTTTATGAAGGATACACTGTTGCGTTTTGAATGAAGTTCAAATTTTCAATATTTTATGTGAAGCGGAATATGGCATGAACAGTTCATGGTTGCATGACAAATTTGAACTTTATGTGACCTGCATTATGTGACTGTGTTGAGGACTAATAAATGCAATAGACTGATAATGCTGCTTTATACTGAAACGAAATCTTCACTCTGCACAAGAGTGTGCACTGATATGAAACTTCGTGGCAGATTAAAGTTGTGTGCAGTATCGAGAGACAAATTCGAAATCTTTTGTCTTTCGCTGGAAAATAGTCTAGCAACTGAGCTACCCAAGCACGACTCATGACTCGTATTCACGTCTTTACTTCCGCCAGTACCCTGCCTCCTACATTCCAAACGGCCAGAAGCTCTCCTGAGAAACTTACGGGACTAGCACTCCAGGAAGAAAGGATATTTCCTTAGCAAGGCCTGCGGGGATATTTCCGGACTGCATTATTCACTTTGCAACAGTGAGGACGGGTCGTAAGTCACGCTTGAGCAGGTCAGTTGGTTGAGCACTTACTTGCAAAATGCAAAAGTTCCGAGTTCGAGTCTCGGTCTGGCATACAGTTTTAATCTGGCAGCCAGTTTCATGTCAGCACACACTCCACTGCAGAGTGAAAAATTCATTCTAGAAATATCCCCTTGACTCTGTCTAAGCCATATCTTCACAATATTCTTCCTTCCAGGAAAATTAGTCCTTTAAGTTTCGCAGGAGAATTTCTGTGCAGTTTGGAAGGTAGGAATTAAAGCCGTGAGGGCTGCTAGTGAGTTATGTTTGAGTATCTCAGCTGGTAGAGCTCTTGTCTGCGAAAGAAAAAGGTCCTTAGTTTGAGTTTCAGCCCAAAATACGGTTTAATCTGCCATGATGTTTTATATCAGTGCACACACCGCTGCAGAGTGAAAAATTCATTCTGGCGACATCACCCAGGCTATGGCTAAAAAAAAACCTCCAAAATATCCTTTCTTCCAGGGAAGCTAGTCCTGCAAGTTTTGCAGAAGAAATTCTGTGAAGTTTGGAAGGAAGAAGATGGGATACTGGTGAAAGCAAAACTGTGAGGACGGTCCGAGAGGCGTACTTAGGCTGGTCAGTTGGTAGAGCACTTGCCTGCGGAAGACAAAGTTCAAGCGTTTGGGTCTCGGTCTGGCACACAGTTTTAACCTGTCAGGAAGTTTCATATTAGCGCTTATTGAGTATGCAGGGCTGTTCCCAGCATATTTCAGCCACCACATTCAAGTGTATGTTTCGCAGGCCAGTTACGGCCCCTGTCTCGCCTAGGAGGTTATTTGTAAACAGAGGAGGCAAAGTACTGCGTACAGTCAAGCCGCCAACAGTCGCCACAGCGTCCGGTGCTGCCATTCTTGCCACTAAGTGGCGTGCAAACTCACAGCACTGCAGTCTCGGGCACTAACTTACGTCCACACGGTCACATGTTCACGTGATACCATGCACGTGTACTTCCGCAGGCACTTACATCAGTTACATCCCAAGCTCCTAGCAACCGTCTCAAGTCTCTGCTGCGTACACTGCCTGCTGCTGCCACCCTCTGCCTGCCAACGTACCGTGCTGCCCTCATCCGCTCAACTTCCGACGCTGCACATCCACCAGCCGCTCCGAGTACACCACTTCGTAGTACTTGATTTGACTGCACATGTGATCATCGCCTTGTGGGAAATTTGTGGTAAGTTCCTATTGGACCAAACTGCTGAGGTCATCGGTCCCTAGGCTTACACACAACTTAATCTAACGTAAACTAACTTACGCTAAGGACAATACACACACCCATGCCCGTGGGGGAATTCGAAGCCCCGACGACAGGAGCTGCGCGAACTGTGGCAAGGCGGCCTAGACCGCGCGGCTACCCCGCGTGGCTCGCCTTGTAGGACCATGTCGTTACCAGTAACGTTGCCGGCCGAAGTGGCCGTGCGGTTAAAGGCGCTGCAGTCTGGAACTGCAAAACCGCTACGGTCGCAGGTTCGAATCCTGCCTCGGGCATGGATGTTTGTGATGTCCTTAGGATAGTTAGGTTTAACTAGTTCTAAGTTCTAGGGGACTAATGACCACAGCAGTTGAGTCCCATAGTGCTCAGAGCCATTTGAACCATTTGAACCAGTAACGTTCGACGAAAGATTCGTATCGAAAGACTGGAAAGTTGCACAAGTCACACCAATATTCAAGAAAGACAATAGTGGTAATCCACTAAATTACAGGTTCATATCATTGATGTCGACATGCAGCAGGAGTTCGGAACATATATTGTGTTCGAACATTGTGAATTACCTCGAAGAGAA